>NC_041387.1:216691211-216692617 GCF_002162155.2 Triticum dicoccoides | reverse complement strand
GGGGCTTGCCTCGTTGCTCAGACAAGAAGGAGGGGTCGTCAACACCGTAGCCGATCAGGGTACCAGCAGCAGCATCAGCCTCGTAGTCTACCAAGAGAAGAGGGGGAAGAAACAATAAATACAATGCAACATAAGCATGACGATGCGTGACAAAGCAAACGGCGGTGTTAGGTGTGCCCTCACGGGGTATTAGGTGATACCGGCGAAGGGGGGAAAAACATCCGGGAAAGTATCCCCAATGTTTCGCGTTTTCGGGCAGATGAACCGGAGGTGAAATGTTGCAGGTTCACTATGCTAGGGACGCGTGGCGGACGAACGGGCTGCATATCCGGATTCGTCTCGTCGTTCTGAGCAACTTTCATGTACAAAGTATTTTCATTCGAGCTACGGTTTATTTTCTATTAATTTTTAAAGTTTCAAAACATTTTCTAAATTATTATCTATTTAATTCTAACATTATCCAGGATAGTGCATGCTGACATCAGCATGACATCAGCATGACGTCAGCAGTCAACGGGACGTTGACTGGGTCAAACTGACGTGTGGGTCCAGTGGGACCCACCTGTCATAAACTAAACATGTTAATTAGGGTTTAATTAAGCCGGATTAGTTATGTTTAATTAAACTAGATTAATTAAGTTAAATAATTTGTTAATTAATTAATTAGTTAGTATATTTTATTTCTTATTATCATTTTCTAAAACCTTTTCTTTTTAATCCATTTTCGTTCTCAGGGGCGTGGGCCCCGTTTGTCATTGGCACAAAGGCCAAACGGGCGCGGTACACTGGGCTCGGGTTAACGGGGGGTGGAGCGGAGCCACGGGGCTCGCAGGCACGAGCGCCGACGGCCAGGGGCCGCGCGGGCGGCGACTCGAGGAGGGCTGGGGCAAAGGGGGTGCGGCCAGGCGGACGCGGCGGCATGGGCGCGATAGGAGCGCGGGCAGTGGCGAAGCAGCACGAGGCCGGTAGCCATCAGGGACGGCAGCAGGCCACGGCGTGAACGACGGGTGCGCTCGGTTCCGGCGAGGGAAGCAGAGGGGGAGAGGTGAGGGGCGATGCTCACTGTGCCCTGCAGGTGTGCGATAGTGGGCTCAAGGTGGTGACGGTAACGACGAAGACGAGGAAGCAGTGGCCGGCGAGGCTCGGTGCGGTCCGGCGAGGTCCGGCGACGGGGCCAGGGCGGCACCGGGCGGCGCTGTCGGGGGCGAGTGCGATGGCGCGGGGACGCGTGGATGCAGCTGGATCCATCCTGGAACAAGAAGGGGCGGCAGAGTCGAGGCAGTCTGGCACGATGAGGTGGAAGCCGCTGGGGAGGAGGATGGGGGCACGAGTCGGCGAATCCGGCGACAAAGCTCGGCGGCGGGGCGCGTCGGGGTTGAGCCCCGATCCAAATCAGGGGGGCGTGA
>NC_041387.1:216685784-216691079 GCF_002162155.2 Triticum dicoccoides | reverse complement strand
GCTGCTGGAGGAGGCCAAGCAGGGGAGGCGACGACGCCATGGCCCTCCGCCGAGCAGAGGATGGCGCGAGGAGCTCCTCTCCTCGGCACGATGTGTGCGTGTTGTGTGGTGGCGGCAGGTGAGGGAGACGAGGGGATCGTGGGGGAATGGGAGGGTGATTTAGGGTTTGGGGTCGGGGGAGTGGCCTTTTAGGCCAGGGAGAGTGGGGTGGGCCATGGGCTGCCTGGCGGCCTGGTGGCCTAGTGGGCCGAGGGGCCGAGGGGAATCCTCTTCTTTTCTTTAATCTTCTGTTTTTATCTTCTGCCTTTTTTTCTTTTTTTTATCTTATTTCTTTTCTATTTTATTTTAGTTGCATTTTATTTTAGTTTTAGTAAAAATTATCACTAACACCTAAATTGGTACTTTTAAATAAACTACTGCCACATTAATTCTTATCCCAACTAAAATAGTTTAATATTTTATAAAATTCAAAAGGCATTTATTTTATTATTTAACCTACAATTTTAATTATTTTGAACACTTAAACATTTTATTAAAGTTAGGTTTCTCCACCATAATTACCTATGCATTAGTTGGATCACTCCGAACATTTTAGTTTTAATGTTTGAAAACTTTTATTGTTTGATTGATTTTGAATTTGAATTTGGATTGGTTCTAAACTAACACGAGATTAGCAACAGTAATCGTGGTGACGTGACATCATTACGAGGGGGTTACTGTAGCTTAATTACCCGGGCGTCACAAAAACCACTATGTATTGTTCAGTCTTGAGCTTCTACTAACTGTCCCCGAATGTTGTGTCTTGCCGGCGCTCTTTCCAGGTTGAGCCTTGGCAGCTTCATCGTCAGTTTCAGTTTCCTCGCCCCCAACACTGTCATCTTCATTCTCTTCGTCTGATTGGCTGTCATTTTCATAAAACTCTTCTTCTTCATCGTCTTCATTTGATTGCTTGGAACTCTGTACGTTGCCATGTTCATGTTCAGCTCCACTGACCTCCTTGCCCACTTTGCACGTGCGGGCATTATGCCCGTCAGTTCTGCCACACTTGCGGCAAGTGTAGCTGTTACGTGTGTTGTCTCCATTGGTAGAAAGCTGGGCGGCTCCAATCTGCTTGTTCTTGTTGACAGTGGCGTCTGTGCGGAGTGGGCATGTGCGGGAGTTATGGTTTCTCACGACGTTGTAGAATCCGCATGCCCTTACCCCGAGGGGTTTGCCGTCCGGGCCCAATTCCACGCGCTTGATGGGGCGTGGTGGCTTTTTGGCTGCTGCTTTAGTAGCTTTCGCTGCTTGCGTCTTGCTCTTCCTCCCCTTTGTGTTTGAGAATATTGGGGGTTTAATCACCTTTTCCTGCTGCTGCTGGTAGGATGTGCTATTGTCATGTCGTTCGCCTACAGCACCATCGAGCTCATGATCTCGCATGTGAGTTTGTCGTTGCTCTTGAGTGTGCACACGTGCAATCTCCGCTTGCTGTTACTCATCTTCCTCGTTCTCAAACGGGTCAATAGCTCCCATATGGTTCATCTCGGATAACATTGTAGCAATATCCTGCTCAATGGCTTCATTGCCCGCGACACCTCCATTTTCAGCAGAATGCATGGCGTCGAGTTCTTCTTCAAGTTTGTCCATGACGACTCGCGTCCTTGCCATTTGCTCTTGGCTTCTCAAGCTTTTTCTGTGCACCCTCATGTTCAGCGTCAGCAGTGAGCATTCAATGCAGTATTGGGATGCCTTGTTTGACGCTACTGTCCTCAAGTCATTTCTGTCAAATGTTGGCTGGATGTTCGGGCGCTTGGTGTATCTCCTGAGTATGTATTTCTCTGGAACGCTTTCAGCCTTTATTGTCTGCATCATGCACAGTACATGGACGCAGAAAAGACCTGTATTTGTTTTTGGAAGAGGTGCATGTTTTTTGTTATTTCATTCGAACAAAAACTTTGCAAAAAAAGTAGTTCCGTATGTAACATCTTTTTTGTAGTCCTTACCTGTGTGGTCCCATAGCCTGCACTCGCACTCATATGTTTCTCCCACAGGGTCTGCAACCACCTGGAATGCATGCTGAGCCCACACAGAGAGTTTTTGCGGGTGGTTGTAGCGCACTAGGTACTTTGTGGGCTCTTCCGTCTCTGTCGCCGTGAAGAGAGTGCTCAGCTTTAGCCTATCTCTGATCTCGCTGTACACAGCTCTTGTGTACAGCTTTGCCATCTGGGTGTCAAACCCATAGAAGGTCAGCGTGTTTTGTTCCTTCTGCATATGCAAGAATGATGACCAAATTGTTAGTTTTCTCGCAGGAAAAACTTCTAATAAAGTTTTTACTTTAGTAAGCATGTAATTTTTTGTCTTACTACAAGTGATAGAGCTATACCCGGTTACCCATTATCTCCTGGTTCTCTGTCTGCCTCCTGGTTTTGATGCAGTAGTTTACCTGGCTGACAAACTGGTGTAGGTTATGTCTCTCATACGTAGTTCTTCTTGAGCACATAGTTCATGCTCTCACTTCGCTGTGTCGATGTCATTTTGGCGCAGAAAATTTCTTTGAAGTAGGATGATATCCATTTCTCATGCTCAATCCACATGCCCACCATTGTGGCATCATCGTGGAGGTTGTACTTATCCATCAGTCTTTTCCAGGCATCCTCAAACTCAGTTGGCATGAGGGGCCAGTTGAGAATTGATGTGAATTCATCCTTAAAGTCGTTGTGTAGGAAATACAGGTATGCAAGGTGTTCCTTGTACTTCTTCATAATGTGCCAGCGGCATAGCTTATGTAATGTGTTCTTGAAAACATCTGCGATCGCCAAAGCCATTGCCGGACACTGGTCTAGTAATAAGAAAATAGACTCGGAGTGGTCAGCAGATGGTTGTGCATATATACCAATAGAACTGACACAACATTTTTATTGTGTTACTTTCCTTTTCTTTTTTGGAAAGGGGGTGGTGGTTTGGGGTGGTTTTAGCGGGTGTACCTGTGAGGATGCATGTAGGAGCCTTCCTTCTCATGCACCTTAAAAATGTCTCGAACAGCCACTTGAATGAATCTGCATCCTCATCTCTTATCAGGGCAAAACCATAGAATGTAGTATGTAAGTGGTTGTTAGTTCTGACAAACACACCAAGTGGCATATGGTACTTGTTGGTCTTATATAATGTGTCAAACGTTACGCAGTCCCCGAAGTCCTGATACGCCCCTCGGCAGCTTGCGTTCGCCCAGAATATGTTCTTAACTCTGTCGGACTCATCGAGCTGCATGTCACAGAAGAATTCTTTGTTTATAGCTTTCATCTCCCTAAAGAAGTTTACAGTCTTTAGGACATCGTCCACATCATCCATCCTTGAATTCTTTGCTTTCCTGCACACTAAAAGATCATTCAAAACTGCATGTTGAACTGGCGTCAGGTCATGCGTTGCGTCATATGTTTGTACTGACAGAGGAAAAAATACATAGGAGGTTTATGGGAGGAGATTGTACTTACAGGTTAATCAGGTCTTTGGCGTTCATTTCGAGAAAGTAGCTACCAGGGTCATCACCGCCCAGAATGCTCATGATTTGCGCGTGTTCAATGCCTTTGAACTGCAGGTACTTGACGTACTCCAAGATTGTTTTGTCAAAGTTTTTGTGGGAGTGCAAGAAGACAAGCATTTCTGCGGTGAGCTGTAGCCTGTGGTTGTGTTCCCAGACTATCTATTTTACGACAAATGTTCCATCCTTTTCCTTCTTCAGCCTCATTTTAGCCCCGCAGATAGTTCCGGTTGTCGTCTTGTTACGCTATCTATTTGCTTCAGACACCTTTGATTCATAAACTCCATGGCACGTGCAATAAAGGTAGGCTCTTGTCTTAAACTTGGGGCCTTCCCTGACAGCAAAACCAGCGTGCTTTGCATATACGTTGTAGAAGTTCTTACTTTCTTCGAACGTTTCAAACCTCATCTCTAGCCTTGGCAGAACATAAGCTTCAATGTTAGGTGGCTGCACACAAGAGTGATCAAACAAAAATGTTAGATGGGGTGGGCACAGCACCATGGTATGGACTATGCTTTGTAAATTTTTTCTGTATGGATACTTACATGTGTATAGCTCTGCGCTGCCTCTGGCGTTTGTTGTTCTCCATGGTTTATGGGGACCGGTGGTGTCACCCTTGGCACATGCAGCAATGCATCTCTTGGAGGGAGCAACGATGACGAGGATCTCCGTCTCTCGTTGTACAACTGTCTCTCCTTAGATTCATTGTGATGTTGGTCCTGTCTATATGGCTCATATCTTGTACTTTTGAACCTGCTAGAGTGGCCAAAATTTATGTCTTCTTGCCCTGGTCTTCCCGTCGCAACTACTTTTGCAGCACGGATGATTGATGTTGACGGAGCGACTGGTGGAAGCCTTCTTGCAACCCATCCACGACTTCCTGTCCTTGGCTTTTTGCATTTGCTGCGGAAGGAAAACATTTGTTGTTGGTGATATTGTTGGCCTAGTTTCAATCCAGCAGTGGCAAAGCTTGCATTCCCAAACATTGCTGCTTGTTGTATAGAAGGACCTGTCTGTGCTTCTGATGATTGCGGTGTATCTTCAAATCTGCCTATACTGTTGAAATATCCAGTTGGTATTTCTGGTGTTACCCAACCAGGTGGTGCCCCATATCTGTTTTGCTCATCAAATGCTTGCTGCGTGCGCCGCCTTGCATGCTTCTGCAAACAACATTCAAAAAAATTTGTGATTAATCTGGTTTCGTTTTCAGTCGAATTGATGAACGTTCATGTTCAAAACATGGATGTACTGATGCTCGTTTTTTAGCACTGTTTTTGTAAACTGGACATTGAACTCATGCATGACTTCTCCTCTGTTCTTCTGTAACTCATGCAACTACACTAGAAGTACTCCTAGTTTATGTATCATTGAACTTACTGTGTAACTGTGGCACTCACTCGTCACTATCTACCTGGACTGACGTTGATGTTTAATTTTTTTTTAACTTGTACTGAAGATAGCATATTAGATGCACTGACAGTAAGCTCGACATCCTAATCGTGCATCAATGCATATACATTACAAGTACTGCTAGCTTATGTATCACTTAACTTATTTGTGTAGCAATTTTATATTTTTTTGGTAACAGTTTTGTTACTCGTTCGAACTGATGCAATTACATGACTTGTACTCTTAGGAATAACAACATACAAATCTCAGCGGTAGCTGAACATTGTCACTATACCTGGACTGACGCATATGTTTAATTTTTATTTTAACTCGAACTGACACAATGCAGATTAGATGCACTGACAGTAAGCTCGACATCCTAATCGTGC
>NC_041387.1:216619947-216685377 GCF_002162155.2 Triticum dicoccoides | reverse complement strand
TGCATCAATGCATATACATTACAAGTACCGCTAGCTTATGTATCACTGAACTTATTTGTGTAGCAATTTTATATTTTTTTTGGTAACAGTTTTGTTACTCGTTCGAACTGACGCAATTACATGACTTGTACTCTTAGGAATAACAACATACAAATGTCATCGGTAGCTGAACCTTGTCACTATACCTGGACTGACGCATATGTTTAATTTTTATTTTAACTCGAACTGACGCAATGCATATTAGATGCACTGATAGTAAGCTCGACATCCTAATCGTGCGTCAAATGTCAGGGGTGTCAATGAACTGATGCTAGCATTTGCAATGTACTGATGCAACACACAATTTTTGTACTCATGACCCTAATAGTGTAACATGTAGGAAGAGCATAGCAGCACAGATAAACTGATGAACTGATAAATTGACAGAAACGTGGTACATATCTTCATTCAAACCCAGATCTCAAAAACTTATGTTGCTAGTAATTTGTGTGGGAAGGATTCATCACCTGCATCTTGTTGGATGTGACTCCATCTTCGTTTCGTTGGCGGCGTATTGGCAAGAACTTGGAAGGCGGAGCCATTGTTGTTGGGGAGACGACCGTGCTTGTGGTGGAGCTCTGTCGACGAGGTCTGTCGAGGGGTGGAGGCAGGAGGCGTGGATCACGGCCCAGGTGAATCTCCTACGCCCGGCGGCGGGTAGGCGTGAGGGGAAGCTCCTGCACCAGGCGGCGGGTAGGCGAGCGGGGAGGCTCCTGCACCAGACAGAGGGAGGCGTGCGGGGAGGCTCCCGCGCCCGGAGGCGGGGAAGCGCGCGGGGAGGCTCCGCCGCCCGGCGGCGGGGAGGTGCGCGGGGATGCTCCGGCGCCCGACGAGGCGACCGATGGTGGGGGCGGTCGGGTCGGCGGCATGGCTAGATGGCGGTGCGTCGGGGGGAGTGGTGGCTATGGATCGGGGGCCGGTGGTGCAAACTCGCCGTCGGCGGGTCACGGCGCCGCGGGCTCCCTCACTCCGGATACCGCCGTCGCTCGCTCGCCCACGACGGCTGCCTCCGGCGGTAGGAAGCGGGTCGGATTGGGGCTGGGTCAGTCGTGGATGCGTCGCTCCTTATAGGGTGCGAGGGTAACAGAATAGTCCAGCCCTATATATATATATATATATATATATATATATATATATATATATATATATATATACTTGTAACATGACAGGATTGCAATACCAAATTAAACATCCAATTACGTTATATAACAAATACCATAAATATTGCAAGGTTCAAATTGATAACCCACAAGTATAGGGAATCGCAACAGCTTTCGAGGGTAGAGTATTCAACCCAAATTTATTGATTCGACACGAGGGGAGTCAAAGAATATTATTGAGTATTAGTAGTTGAGCTGTCAATTCAACCACACCTAGATAACTTACTATCGGCAGCAAAGTGTTTAGTAGCAAAAGTGGTATGATAATAATAGTAGCGGTAGCAAAAGTAAAGATAAATGTTTTGGGGTTTTTGTAGTAGTTGTAACAGTAGCAAGGGAAAACTAAATAAGTGAAGAACATTATATGAAAAGCTCGTAGGCAATGGATCAGTGATGGATAATTATGCTAGATGCGATTCCTCATGCAATAGTTATAACATAGGGTGATATAGAACTAGCTCCAATTCATCAATGTAATGTAGGCATGTATTCCGTAAATAGTCATACGTGCTGATGGAAAAGAACTTGCATGACATCATTTGTCCTACCCTCCCGTTGTAGTGGGGTCCTTGCGGAAACTAAGGGATATTAAGGCCTCCTTTTAATAGAGAACCGGAACAAAGCATTCACACATAGTGAATACATGAACTCCTCAAACTACGGTCATCACTGAGAAGTATCCCGATTATTGTCACTTCGGGGTTGTCGGATCATAACACATAATAGGTGACTATAGACTTGCAAGATAGGATAAAGAACATGCATGTATTCACGAAAACATAATAGGTTCAGATCTGAAATCATGGCACTCGGGCCCTGGTGACAAGCATTAAGCATAGCAAAGTCATAGCAACATCAATCTCAGAACATAGTGGATACTAGGGATCAAACCCTAACAAAACTAACTTGATTACATGGTAAATCTCATCCAACCCATCACCGTCCAGCAAGCCTACGATGGAATTACGCACGCATGGTGGTGAGCATCATGAAATTGGTGATGGAGGATGGTTGATGATGACGACGTCGACGAATCCCCCTCTCCGGAGCCCTGAACGGACTCCAGATCAGCCCTTCCGAGAGAGATTAGGGCTTGGCGGCAGCTCCGTGTCGTGAAACGCGATGAAACTTTCTCCCTGATTTTTCTCTCCCCGAGACGGTATATATGGAGTTGGAGTTGAGGTCGGGAGGTGTCTAGGGGGGCCACGAGATAGGGGGCCGCGCCCTAGGGGGGGCGAGCCCCCCTGTCTCGTGGACAGGCCGTGGGCCCCCTGGCACTAATTCTTTCGCCAAAAATTCTTATTAAATCTGAAAAGTGCCTCCGTGGATTTCCTAGACATACCGAGAACTCTTCTTTTCTACACATAAAACAACATCATGGCAGTTCTGCTGAAAACAGCGTCAGTCCGGGTTAGTTTCATTCAAATCACGCAAGTTAGAGTCCAAAACAAGGGCAAAAGTATTTGGAAAAGTAGATACATTGGATTCGTATCAACTCCCCCAAGCTTAAACCTTTGCTTGTCATCAAGCAATTCAGTTGATAAACTGAAAGTGAAAAAGAAAAACTTTTACAAACTCTATTGCTTTTGTTGTTGTAACATGAAAAGCCAGCATTCAAGTTTCCGCAAATATTATGAACTAACCATACTAACAATAACACATAGATCTCACAATTACTCATATCAATAGCGTAATCAGCTAGCGAGCCATAATAATAAAACTCGGATGACAACACTTTCTCAAAATAATCATAACATGATATAATAAAATGGTATCTCGCTAGCCCTTTCTGAGACCGCAAAACATAAATGCAGAGCACCTTTAAAGATCAAGGACCGACTAAACATTGTAATTCATGGTAAAAGAGATCCAGTCAAATCATACCCAATATAAACCAATAATAACGAATGCAAATGACAGTGTGCTCTCCAGCGGGTGCTTTTTAATAAGAAGGGTGATGACTCAACATAAAAGTAAATAGATAGGCCCTTCGCAGAGGGAAGCAGGGATTTGTAGAGGTGCCAGATCTCGATTTTAAAATAGAGATTGAATAACATTTTGAGCGGCATACTTTTGCTGTCAACGCAACAACTATGAGATGGTTGTATCTTCCATACTACATGCATTATAGGCAGTTCCCAAATAGAATGGTAAAGGTTTATACTCCCCCAACCACCAACAAGCATCAACCCATGGCTTGCTCGAAACGACGAGTGCCTCCAACATACAATAGCCCTGGGGGAGTTTTGTTTAATTATTTTGATTTGCTTTGATCTTTTTGGATCATGGGACTGGGCATCCCGGTTACCGGCCCTTTCTCGTGAATGAGGAGCGGAGTCCACTCCTCTTGAGAATAACCCACCTAGCATGGAAGATATAGGCAGCCCTAGTTGAAACTTGAGCTGCTCAAGCATACAAAACAGAATTCCATTTGAAGGTTTGGAGTTTGGCACATATAAATTTACTTGGAACGGTAGGTAAATACCGCATATAGGTAGGTATAGTGGACTCATATGGAACAACTTTGGGGTCTAAGGAGTTTGGATGCACAAGCAGTATTCTCGCTTAGTACAGGTGAAGGCTAGCAAAAGACTGGGAAGCGACCAACTGAGAGAGCGACAACAGTCGTAAAACATGCATTAAAATTAATTTACATCGAGTACAATCATGAGTAGGATATAATCTACCATGAACATAAATATCATGAAGGCTATGTTGATTTGATTCAACTACATGCGTGAACATGTGCCAAGTCGAGTCACTTAATACATTCAAAGGAGGATACCATCCCATCATACCACATCATAATCATTCTAATAGCATGTTGGCACGCAAAGTAAACCATTATAACTCATAGCTAATCAAGCATGGCACAAGCAACTATAATCTCTAAATGTCATTGCAAATATGTTTACTTCATAATAGCTGACTCAGGAACAATGAATCATCATATTTACAAAAACAAGAGAGGTCGAGTTCATACCAGCTTTTCTCATCCCAATAAGTCCATCATATATCGTCATTATTGCCTTCCACTTGCACGACCGAACGATGTGTATAATAATAAGAGTGCACGTGCATTGGACTAAGCTGGAATCTGCAAGCATTCAACTCAAGAGAGAAGACAAGTAATATGGGCTCTAAGTTAAATAAACAATCTTGCATATAAGAGCCACTAAGCATTTTCAATACGGTCTTCTCGACCCCGAAAAGAAAGAAAAGAAAATAAAACTATTTATACGGGAAAGCTCCCAACAAGTAAAAGAAGAACGATAAATCTTTTTGGATTTTCATTTTAATTTCTACTACAAGCATGGAAATTAAACTAACTAATTTTTTTGGTTTTTCTTAAGGTTTATCAAACACACAAGAAGAAAACTAGAAAAAGAAATTTAAACTAACATGGATAATACAATGAAAGAGTGTGAGAACCGACAACTAGTGTGTGAACATGAATGTAAAGTCGGTGAGAAATACGTACTACCCCAAGCTTTGGCTTTTGGCCTAAGTTGGTCTAATACCAAGGACCGCCGCTACTCTCATCGGTGTAGTGGGAGGTGTAATCAGGATACCACTGGCTGGTCATCTCCGGATCCCACTGGACAGATGATGCACGATAAGGGTCCAATTCAGGTTCCGGCTCAGGTTCAGGTTCCGGAGTAAAAGCTTGGGCTAGATGGTTGTTCACTGCTTCCGGCGTAACAAGGTGATTTTCTGCAAGCAAGTCAAATAACAGAGGTGCTGGCAAAATAAGAAACTCAAAGTGTTTCTTATTGAATCTAAGTCTATACAAGAGCATCTTCTCTTCGTTGTCAACAATAAACTTGTGTTCTACCATGCTCTTGTAATCTAAAATGTGAGGAGGTAATTTTGTCTGCTCCTCCTCAAGGTGCCTAATGGGTATCTGAAAATGTTCAACAAGACATGCAGCATAGATACCTCCAAATATGGGGCCTTTTGTACGATTCAGCGCTAGCCGTTTAGCAACGACGGCACCCATACTAAAAGTATTGTCTCCCAGCAAAGCATGTTGAAGAATAATCATATCTGGAACGCTCAAATTTCCACTATTCCCACAACCAATCAAGCATCTACTAGCAAATATGGCAAAGTAGCGTAAAATAGGAAAGTGTATGCTAGAGACTTTTGCCTCAGAGCCCTTCTTTGGCTCTTCTACATCAATAGTTTTAACGAAGCCATCCACATCTTCACGATGGTGTTCCTCTAATTCTCCCTCATAAAGTATCCTACACACCGTGCAAAAATCACGTAAAGACATTTCTCTGAATTCATCATATAAATGAAATGATACTGCAGGCAGTGACTTCTTAGGATAATAGTAAAAAATTTGCACGAAAGTATTGGTAAGTAAGAGATACTGATCGATTCGGTCGTTCATGAAACCAGTGAGGCTTGCAGTCCTGATTAAAGCATAAAAGTCTTCATGAATTCCGGCTTCTTTCAAGAAATCCTCACACGGCCATTCACATGACCGTACTTCCGCTAAGCGAGGAAGATTATACTTGGGTTTTTCCTTCTCTTTGTCTTGTTTTTTCCTTAGAGCTTTGGCTATAAGAGCCTTCAAAGAGCCTCCTTAACATTTTCTGAAAATTTCTGAAATTTTAGTAACTTCAAAATAAAAGTGAATAAAACTAAACAAGATTGATAGCAACTACTCCTACAAGTGCCTAGAGCCTATATCATGCATTGGAATTGCTTGGGACCTCAAAAATTTAACATGCAAGCTCAGGAACATGGTCACCTATGCTGAAAAAATTTGCAATGAATAAAGCACTAGAACAAAAACTAATTGGAATAATGGAGGAGTCACATACCAAGCAACAATCTCCCAAAGCAGTTTTGCAAATGGAGCTTTGAGCTAAGAGATCGAAAATCGCAGCAAAACGAGCTAGAACTCGTGCTTGAGCTAGATGGGGATTATTTTTTGGGTAGAAGATGAAGTGTGTGGGTGCTGGCATAAGTGGAGGAGACCCACCAGGGGCCCACGAGATAGGGGGGGGGAGCCCTACAGGGGGGCGCCCTCCTCTCTCGTGGCCTGGTGCTTGCCCCTTTTGCAGTGTTTTCAGTGCCTAAAATCCTCAAATATTCCAGAAAAATCATACTAAATTTGTAGGGCATTTGGAGCACTTTTATTTTCGGACTATTTTTTTAATGCATGCATAATTCAGAAAACAGACAGATAATACTATTTGTTCTTTATATATTCTAAATAACAGAAAGTAAAAAGAGAGTACAGAAGGTTGTGACTTCTAGTTTCATCCATCTTGTGGTCATCAAAATGAATCCACTAACAAGGTTGATCAAGTCTTGTTAACAAGCTCATTCCGAATAACACGGAACTAGAGAAATTTCGAATAACACTAAGTTACCTCAACGGGGATATGAAAATCCCCAATAGTAAGAATATCATACTTTTTCTTGAAAGTGGGGAGAGGAAATTCAAAACCTCCAAAATGATAGTTGGAAGTTTTACAATAGAATTGATGCTATGAATTTGAGATTTTTTCCTCGGAAAGTGTACCGTATGCTCATTACCATTAACATGAAAAGTGACATTGCCTTTGTTGCAATCAATAACAGCCCCTGCAGTATTAAGAAAAGGTCTACAAATGATAATAGACATACTATCGTCCTCAGGAATATCAAGAATAACAAAGTCCGTTAAGATAGTGACATTTGCAACTACAACAGGCACATCCTCACAAATACCGACAGGTATAGCAGCTGATTTATCGGCCATTTTCAAAGATATTTCAGTAGGTGTCAACTTATTCAATTCAAGTCTATGATATAAAGAGAGAGGCATAACACTAACACCGTCTCCAAGATCACATAAAGCAGTTTTAACATAATTTCTTTTAATAGAGCAATGTATAGTTGGTACACCCGGATCTCCAAGTTTCTTTGGTATTCCACCCTTCAAAGTGTAATTAGCAAGCATGGTGGAAATTTCGGCTTCCAGTATCTTTCTTTTATTTGTAATGATATCCTTCATATACTTAGCATAAGGATTTACTTTAAGCATATCAGTTAAGCGCATATGTTAGAAAATAGGTCTAATCATTTCAGCAAAGCGCTCAAAATCCTCATCATCCTTTGACTTGGATGGTTTAGGAGGAAAGTGCATGGGTTTCTGAACCCATTGTTCTCTTTCTTTACCATGCTTCCTAGCAACAAAATCTCTCTTATCATAACGTTGATTCTTTGATTGTGGGTTATCAAGATCAACAGCTGGTTCAATCTCTACATCATTGTCTTTGCTAGGTTGAGCATCAACATGAACGTTATCATTAACATTATCACTAGGTTCATGTTCATCACCTGATTGTGTTTCCGCATCAGAAATAGAAATATCATTGGGATTCTCAGGTGTGTCTACAGTAGGATCACTAGAAGCATGCAAAGTCCTATTATTTTTCTTCTTTTTCTTTTAAGAAGAACTAGGTGCCTCTAAATTATTTCTCTGAGAATGTTGCTCAATTCTCTTAGGGTGGCCTTCAGGATACAAAGGTTCCTAAGTCATTCTACCAGTTCTAGTAGCCACTCTAACAGTAAAGTCATTTTTATTATTCAATTCATCAAGCAGATCATTTTGAGCTTTGAGTACTTGCTCAGCTTGAGTAGCAACCATAGAAGCATATTTGCTAAGCGGTGAAGTTCATCTTTAACTCTAGCCAGATTATCACCTACGCGTCCTATCTCGAAAGCATTATTCTTTAATTCTCTACCAACATAAGCATTAGAACTTTCTTGTCTAGCCATAAAGTCATCAAATTCATCAAAACAAGGGCTATGAAATTTAGTAGAGGGTATTTCAACTTTATCATATATATAGAGAGAATTTACCTTTACTACCTGTGTCGGGTTATCAAGACAATGTGGTTCTTCAGGCGGTAAATTAAGACCATGTATTTCTTCAATAGGAGGTAAATTCTTAACATCTTCAGCTTTAATGCCTTTTTCTTTCATTGATTTCTTTGCCTCTTGCATATCTTCAGGACTGAGAAATAATACACCACTCTTCTTTGGAGTGGGTTTAGGAATAGGCTCAGGAGTTGGATCAATTGGTTTAGGAATTACTTCAGGAACTGGCTCAGGAAGAGTCCAATTATTTTCATTAGTCAACATATTATTCAATAATATTTCAGCTTCGTCGACTGTTCTTTCCCTAAAAACACAACCAGCACAACTATCCAAGTAGTCCTTGGAAGCACCGGTTAGTCCATTATAAAAGATATCAAGTATTTCATTTTTCTTAAGAGGATGATCAGGCAAAGCATTAAGTAACCGGAGAAGCCTCCCCCAAGCTTGTGGGAGACTCTCTTCTTTAATTTGCACAAAATTATATATTTCCTGCAAGGCAGCTTGTTTCTTATGAGCAGGGAAATATTTAGCAGAGAAGTAATAAATCATATCCTGGAGACTACGCACACAACCAGGAGCAAGAGAATTATACCAAGTCTTAGCATCACCCTTTAATGAGAACGGAAATATCTTAAGGATATATAAATAGCGAGACTTCTCATCATGAGTAAATAGGGTGGCTATATCATTCAACTTGGTAAGATGTGCCACAACAGTTTCAGATTCAAGCCCATAAAAAGGATCCGATTCAACTAAAGTAATAATATCAGGATTAACAGAGAATTCATAATCCTTATCAGTAACACAGATAGGTGAAGTAGCAAAAGCAGGATCGGGTTTCATTCTAGAATTAAGAGACTGCTGCTTCCATTTAGCTAATAATTTCTTAAGATCATTTCTATCATTGCAAGCAAGAATTTCCATAGCAGTTGTTTCATGCATAACATAACCCTTAGGATCAACAGGTAAAACATAATCATTGAGGGGATCTTCATCATCACTGTCATCAGTAATAGGATCTTCAGTAATTTCATTCCCCCTAAATCTAGCAAGTTGTTCATCTAGAAATTCACCTAATGGAAAAGTAGTATCACGCACAGAAGTAGTTTCATCATGCATAGCAGAAGTGGCATCATCAATAACATGCGACATATCAGAATTCATAGCAGTAGCAGGTTTAGGTGTCGCAAGCCTACTAATAACGGAAGGAGAATCTAGTGCAGAGCTAGATGGCAGTTCCTTACCTCCCCTCATAGTTGAGGGCAAAATAGTAGTTCGATCTTCTTTCAAGTTCTTCATAGTGATCAACAGATATAAATACCAAGTGACTCAGAGAATAAAGCTATGCTCCCCGGCAATGGCGCCAGAAATTAGTCTTGATAACCAACAAGTATAGGGGATTGCAACAGCTTTCGAGGGTAGAGTATTCAACCCAAATTTATTGATTCGACACAAGGGGAGCAAAAGAATATTCTTGAGTATTAACAGTTGAGTTGTCAATTCAACCACACCTGGATAACTTAGTATCTGCAACAAAGTGTTTACTAGCAAAAGTGGTATGATAATAATAGTAGCGGTAGCAAAAGTAAAGATAAATGTTTTTGGGATTTTATAGTAGTTGTAACAGTTTGTCGCGACCGGTTTTTCGGGTATTAATTTCCCAGAAAATGGCCTTTGTGCTCACCAGCCCCAGGATTACTGTTAGCTGATGAGGCACCAACATGATACAGAAATTCCAAGCAAAATACAAAATATGCAGTACAAGACCATTCTAGTCTGTGATTACAACAAATGGTTTCTAATGGTTGAAGGCGGAAGCGATTTGTGGATCATCAGCATCTATGGGACTCCATTTCCCACAGGAACAGCTGACCAGGTTAACTCCTATCTTCGCGAGGCTGCTATCACCATTGCGTAGGTTCCGGGGCTGTCATCACGGTCGCTCCTCTCCGCGCAAGAAATCTGGCCAAGACAATAGTCAGGGACAAGCCAGTGAGTACTTTGAATGTACTCGCCAACATTATGAACACAGGTATAATATAACAATCGATAAACATGCTCAAAAAAATATTCTATGATCACAACGTCAGTCATAAAAATAAAATCCTTGATGCATGCAAGCAGGTTATTAATATGTAACAACAAATACGTAATGACGAAGTAGGAACAAAATGCACCATTCGGATGTCTGAAGCGGCATCTCGAATTGATGGTAAAAAAACAAACATGCCTCAGTCGGGCGTCTGAGCGACACCACATAAAGGTCTTATAAGTGTCGGGGAAACTGATCCACGAACACCTATGGGGCCGGCGGACCGGGCCCCTTTCGGTTCAGCGGGGGGCGGAGATCGCACGAAGAGCGGATCGAGGCGAAGCACACGAGCAGTTTACCCAGCTTCGGAGCTCTCCGGAGAGATAACACTCCTACTGCTGCTTGTCTGGTTGTATTATCTGGTGTTCTTGCTCTCCAAAGCGAGAGTGTGATGTTCTCTGGGCTACGGATGGATCGAAGCAAACTGTCTGAGGCCCCGAACCTATGAGCCGAACCCCACCTACGTTGCGCATGGGCCTCCTTTTATACGCTAAAGGGGTCACCGACAGGTGGCAACGCAGAGGAGGGTAAAAACGTAAAAAGTGAGGTAGTTGATACAGTTGCTTGTACAGTGCACCCTACCTAACCCTGACGGCAGGGGACAAGGGCATTAAATGCCCATCTGAGTCACCCGAACAGTGCAGAAAAGGACCGTTAGGGGCGCCACCATTCGCCACGATGGCGATCTTGTCAGCTTCGCATGCCACTGCGCACCGCTAGCTGCACAGCCTTCTGCCACGCACGTCCGGAGAGGCCCCCAGAGCGACACGTTGGTGGATGCGCTGGAGCGTGGAGGCAGAGTGGCCGCCTGCCGCGGCAAGCGCCTTGCCGCTGTTGTTATCTTGTCGGGTCCGGAAGCTTGTCGCTCACCGGGCTTCGAGGTACCTTGGTTTGTCTTCCCGGCAAGCTCCTCTTGCCGGGGCCTTGTTGCCTTGCCGAAGCGCGTGACGCGTCGCGGCAAGTTCATTGGAGTGCCTTGGTTGGCCTTCCCGGCAAGCTCCCCTTGCCGGGATCTTGTCTCCTTAGCTTAAATACTTTGTTCTTGGATGGCTCCAAGGGAACCTTGGGGGATCTTGGCGATCACCCGGCAAGCCTTTGCCGCGGGGTGCTGCAACTGCCCGTGCACAAGTTCGGGGTACTAGGGTACCCCTAATCTAGTACACCGACAGGAGCCCCCGGGCCTGGGCCAGACACGGTGCCGAGCGCTGTTGGGCCAGGCCCAAGTCAGGGCACGGGCACATGCGGGCTGGGCCACGCCAAATCTTGTTCCGTTTCCACCGCACTCTCCCATAACGGCACGCGTTGAATGCGGCATCGTGGGAGAGATCGTGGGTGGTTGTTTAAGTGGAAGGCCGAAATGTCCGCCCCGTCCCTCTTTATAAGCAGAGGAAACAGGGGCAGTTCGTTCCCCCTCGCTGCTTGTTGCTACTCCTTCTTCACAAACTCCGCCGCTCCCCCCTTCTTCTCGAAGCCGAGAGAGCAGCATTCCGCCCCCCCCATTGCCACCAGCATCACCACGCCGTCGACCTTCTCCACCACCTCCGCCATGGCCCCGAAAGCCGACAAGGGAAAGGGCGTGAAGTCGGCCGAGGCGCAGTGGCTCGCGGCGCTGCGGAAGGAGCGGGCGATCTTCACCCCCCAGCTCGGCGTGCAGAAGCTGAGGGAGTACTTCTACCTCTTTTGGGCGACGGAGACGCGTGCGCATCCGCGCACGAGGGTACTCCCAGCTACCGCTTCGAGGCCAGCTCCAAATAGGTACCCGTTCTTCCCGCTATTCTTCTATTGCGGGCTCTGCCCGCCCTTCTCGGAGTTCTTTTGTGACATTATGAACACATACGGCTTCCGCCTCCTTGACTTCACCCCCAATGATGTCCTTACCATGGCAGTTTTCGCACACTTGTGCGAAATCTTTGTCGGAGTCCACCCTAGCGTAGCCCTTTTCCGCCATTACGTCATGCCTCGGGTAGAGAGAGGAGAGCCGCTTGCCGGACGTATTGCTTGGATCTCGAGAGTCGGCAAGAAGGATGCGTACTTGGAGGGTGAGCTCCGCAGCAAGTGGGAGGAGTGGAGAGCGGAGTGGTGTTGGATTGTCGAGGAGGATCCACAGCCCTTCACCGCCGTGCGCCAAACTCCAATAGTGCGCGGCCATGACTGGAGCAACGTGGCCTCGGAAGACGAGAGGCTGAAGATCGCCATCACTAGGATTCTTCGCCTCAGGCTTGCTGGGCTCACCGTAGGTGCTGTCAGGGCATATTTCCTCCGCTGCCGCATCGCCCCCCTGCAGGAGAGGAGGAGGCCCGCCTGGGAATTCAAGAATTCGGCGAACATCATGAGGCTGCGACCGGGCCTCAACTACAACTTCACTGTCCTGGAGTTGGACGCAATGCTCTTGGAGTTATTCAAACGCGACCCCCAGCACCCATTCACATTGCCGAGGGGCGTAGTTCCTTTGTGCAATAATTCTTCGCTTGACCGGATCCGCACCATGATGCCGTTGTGCGATTCACACGGCATCGTCCCCACTTGGCAAGAGCCTGCGGACGACGTTGTGCTAGCGTTCTTCGACACCTTGGAGGAATTGCCGGTCCGCGCTGACGAGCAGAAGAGCCTCACTCGTGACACCACCGACGAGGAGCTGCAGCTCATCGCTACCAGGGCGGAAGAGGCTGCGGCCGCAGCTGCTGCGGGTGTGTTTGGGTTTACCGTGGAGGAGGCAGAGGCCGCAGAGGCGGTAAACCTTGCCGAACGCACGGAGTTCATGGGCGAGGAGGAGCCTGCTGGTTCCGAAGCCGAGTCGAGCGAGGCCGGCGAGGAGGAGGCTGAGCCTTCAGAGAGCTTGCCGCAGGCGGAGCCCCCTGCCCCGCCAAGGAGGCGCCTTCGCAGGGCCGGGGACGCAGCAGGGCGGTAGCCGGCTCCACAGCCATCGAGCCACGCGACGCGCTCTACCGCGGCAAGCAATGTTGCCGCGGGAGCGCCTCACGCAGCAGCGGCAACTGGAGCGGGATCTTCCGGGGCCACTGCTACTGCCCCCGCCAAGCGGGCAAGGGATCCTACTCCTCCACCTCGCCGCACCGGAGGAGGGGCGGACTTCGATCTTTCCGCGCTCAGCTCCGACGAGGAGGAAGAAGAGTGAGTTCCTTTGGTGCTCTTATAATCCTTCAATCTTGCTGTTTATATCTTGTATCTGACTCGCTCCAATCTGGACTTCTTTCTTTTCAGAACACTGGCCCAGAGAGCAGCGAAGAGGGCCAAGGCCACGGTGATCGTCATCGAGGATGACCCCATCGCGTCAGCAGGAGGTGGGTCCGAGACCACCTTGATAGACCCGGCAATCACCCCTCAGAGCAGCCCCCAGCGCAGCCCCCAGCGCAGCCCCAAGCGTAAGTTCATAGTTTATCCTTCTGCTGTCGGGCGCGCTTGAGTGCTTTTTCCTTTGTTGATATCTTGTTTGTTGACTTGTGCAGGAGTAGAGCAGCCTCATCAGGAGCGCCCGGAGGCCGGTCCCGAAGTGCCACCTGCTTCGACTGCGCCGCCAAGGGAGGAGTCCCCGGCAAGGGAGCGCTCTCCGGCAAGGGATGACTCTCCGGCAAGGGACGACACTGCTGATCTTACGGCAACCGCGGCCGCAACTGAAGATCTTGGCGCAGGTAATCCATTTGCCCAGAAACTTTCCCTTGGGTTCTGCTTCTTTCGTTTTTCCTTTCTTGGATTCTTGATTGATTTTCCTCCCCTCTTCGTTCTTCAGACCCATCTTCGGCTGAGCCAATGGAGATTGAGGGCCCCGGCGAGGAAAGTGCCGGTGCTGATGCGACCGCCGGCGAGGAGGCCGCCGGGGCTGCTACTGCGGAAGCCGGTGAGGGGTCGGGCGATCGCACTGACGACCGTGAGGCCGCAGGAGCGCCGGGCGCTGCACCGACCGCCGAACCCTCTGCCGCTTCTGCAGAGCCGGGCTCCGAGGAGCCCCAGTCCGGCGCCTATTTGAAGCGGCGACGACATCTTCATCAAGCTGCCCTGGGCGTCGAGCTCCAGGGCGCCGGTCGAGGGGGAGACTTTTGACGGGGAGGTGCTCGCCTCCGCCGGGCTGTCATTGGTCGACGCGCCCGGCAGTAGCAGCGGCGAGCCTGAGGAGGAGCAGCTACTGCGGAAGCTGCTGTCACTCTACCGCACCCGGCAAGCCAAGCTGGCTTCCCGGGAAGCGCTTGTCGCGAAGGCGGGAGTTGACATGGAGAAGCGCGCGGAGGAGCTCCGGGGACAAAATCAAGAAGCTCTTCGATCCCTGGCGCAGGAGCGGGAGCGAGTAGACAAGGAGCGCACGGCCTTTCTTCTCGAGAAGGCCGAGGCTGAAGAGGAACAAAGGCTTGCTGCCGAGAAGCAGTCCGCGCGGGAAGGCGAGCTAGTGCAGAGGAAGGCCCACCTCGACAGCTACGAGGAAGAGCTCGCCGAGCGCGAGCGAGCACTTGGCGGGGCACTCAAGGAGGCAAAGTATGCCGCGGCAACTGCAGAGGACGCCAATAAGGAGCTAGAGGAGAAGGTGGCGCGGCTGGAGGCTGATATTGGGAGGAGCGGCGAGGAGATTGCCGCGCTCAAGCGTGAGCGCGAGAAGGATGCTGCCGCCCATGGTGAACTGCAAGGCCTTCTCGCTGAGAGGGGCAAGGAGCTCAGCGCCGCCAAGGATTCCAAAGCAGACCTGGAGCTGAAGCTGGCCACGCTGACGCAGACACTGGAAGCCGCCAAGGAGCGGGAGAAGACCTTGGCGGAGAAGGTCAAGGCTGACGCTGCGCTGCTGGAGAGCATTGCAGTTACCCAGAACTCGTTCAGAGACACGGTGTAGCACTGGACCGAGAGCCTGGTGAACACTGCCGCCGTCATCAACAAGGAGCTGGCGCAGCTGGGGATGGATGACTTTGGGTATCCTTCCGACGAGAGCCTTCAACCTAGCGCCAAGCTCAGCCTATTCTTCAAGGGCGTGGCGACGGCACTCCAGCGACTCCGGGAGAGGATCCCGCAGCAGCTGGCCGACGAGTCACGCAAAATCTGCGCCGGGGTCCTCTAGAAGGTGCTGATGAAGGTAGCCTTCCGCAATCCAGGCCTCAGCTTCACCAATGTCCTCTGATCCTTGCCGCCTGATGCCGATCTGGATGCACTCAAGGCCCTTGTCGCACCCATTGTGGACAAGGTGAGCGAGATCAAGCGAGTCGAGGGCGGACGCGTAGATTAGGCCGCCCATTTCTTCTTTTCCCTTGTCGCTGCTAGTCATGTTATGAGAACAGTCTGTTAGAGCTGCGACAAGTTATCTTTGTAATATAACTTTATTTCTGTCTATCAATTGCAATGCTATTTCCTCTGCTAGATTCCTCCCTTTGTATGTTTTCACCCTACGCTTCTAGGGAACTTGTCGGCGCAGGCGCCCGAGCCGCGAGCGCTGAGTGCGGAACTTCAGCAGCCTGCTGGCGGCGCTGCTTCCGACAAGAAACCTTGTCGTGACTAGATGCAGCACGCTTAAGCTGTTGAGCGGACTCGAAACAAAGTAAGGGCGCAACTAGCCATGAGTTGGTTCCTCCGTGCATAGGTTTTCCATACAAAGCAGGGTCGTTCGAGGAAGATAACTCAAAAATTTTAAAAAGTGATTGCTCAAACTTTGGCAACTTAGCTTTTCTGTTATTTGCTTCCCGGTAAGGCAAGTCTTTGCTTGAACGACGCCTGGCCCACACCACAATCTTCTCCTTCCCCACGGCAAACTTGTGTGCGAGAGGACCTTCTTTTCCTTTAAAAGAAAAAGAAAGAAGAGAAAATAATAATAATGGAGCTCTTCGGCTCGTTACTGCTTACCGGATGTAAATGCTGCACAAAGTGTCAGATAATCGCATGCAAGAAAGGAACTAATGCATGAAATGGACAAGCTGTGCGGAGCACATGGGGTTTTACTTATGCACGAGATCTGCGCCCGGCTTTGTACAAAGGATTACATGCAACAGCGGCAAGACTTGTACAAAAGGTGGTTGCCGGAACGGGTTCCGGCAACCGCGTCTTATGGGAAAAACTTACGAAGATGTTCTATGTTCCAGGAGTTGCTCACTGGAATGCCATCTTCGGTCTCAAGGCGGACAGCGCCAGGCCTTGTGACTTGTCTCACCCGATAAGGGCCTTCCCACTTCGGCGTCAACTTGTTGGAATTCTTGGCAGACTGAACGCGCCAAAGAACAAGGTCGCCTTCCTCGAAGCTTCTGGCTTTAACTTTGCGGCTATGATAGCAGCGCAAAGCTTGCTGGTATCGAGCAGCTCGTACAGCAGCCTGAAGACGATCTTCCTCGAGGAGCAGCGCGTCGTCTTGCCGCAGTTGTTCTTGCTCAAGCTCATCATAAGCGAGCACTCGAGGTGATCCGTATACGAGTTCCATGGGGAGAACTGCCTCTCCTCCATAGACTAGAGCGAAAGGTGTCTGGCCAGTGGCTCGATTTGGCGTCGTTCTGATCGACTAAAGAACCACCGACAGCTCCTCGATCCAGTTCCTTCCGCACCTGTGCAGCCTGTCGAAAGTTCTGGTCTTGAGCCCGCGCAGCACTTCAGCATTTGCCCTCTCTGCTTGACCGTTGCTTCTTGGATGAGCAACAGAAGCGAAGCAGACCTTGGCGCC
Organism: Triticum dicoccoides; assembly: GCF_002162155.2. NCBI lineage: Eukaryota > Viridiplantae > Streptophyta > Magnoliopsida > Poales > Poaceae > Triticum > Triticum dicoccoides. The sequence continues at coordinate 216,668,567 of NC_041387.1, read as the reverse complement.
AAGGTCTTGGACGTACTGCATGAAGGTGCGGCTCGTGAATTGCATGCCGTTGTCGGTGATGATCCTGTTAGGGATCCCGAAACGGCAAACAATTGACCTGAAGAACTTGACTGCTGACTGTGCTGTCACCTTCCTCACTGGCTGCACTTCCGGCCACTTTGTGAACTAGTCGATTGCAATGTACAAGTACTCAAAGCCCCCGACAGCTCGGGGGAAGGGGCCGAGGATATCGAGCCCCCAGACCGAAAATGGCCAGGATAAAGGGATTGTCTGGAGAGCTTGAGCTGCCTGGTGTATCTGTTTGGAGTGGAACTGGCACGCTTCACACTTGGTTACTTGTGCAGTTGCATCCTGGAGGGTTGTTGGCCAAAAGAAACCTTGCCGGAAAGCTTTGCCGGCAAGTGCTCTGGCGCCGATGTGGTGGCCACATACGCCTCCATGTATCTCTGCCAACAGCTTTTGTCCATCTTCCCGGCGAATACACTTCAATTTCACACCGTTGAGTCTTCTTCTGTACAGTATGCCATCGACAAACTGGTACATGCTTGACTGCCGGGCTGTCACACCCTAGCTAGTTATGCATTAGAGTGTTGCATCATGTTTACTCATTCATCAGAAACTTGAAATGGGGATGACAGAACCCCCAGTCCCCTCTGAAACCAACTAGGGTTTACTAAAATAATTTTTCAATGAACCTGAAATGCCCTTCTAAAATGCCCATCATTTTTGCCTTGGTTCAGAACCTCTGCCAAAAGTGGTGCACATTTTCCTAGGCCATCCTAGGGTTTTGAATTAAATCATAACTATTTGAATTTGGGCATTTAAAATTATATAAAATATTTAAATGCTCAAATATCTCCAAACTAAAATGTTTCATGTTGGAAATAATCCAACTATGGACCAGGAGTAGTTTGGTGATTTTTGGAGTTGCCTAGGTATTTTATTTAATTCAACAAAGTCGCAGTTATATTAAATAAAAACAGAAATAAAGAAAGGGGAAGACTTACCTGTGCGGCCCAGCCCAGCCGGCCCAGCACTGTGCTGGCCCGTGCCACCCAGCTGCTTCCCCTCGCCAGAGCAGGCAGGGAGGTGAGCATGGCGCGCCCGAGCTCGCCACGCACCACCCAGCCTCTCTGCATCGCCCTGGTCGCCGTTGCGCCGCGTGGATCGTCTTCTGGTCGCCGCCCCGACCTCGCCGACACCCCATTCACTCTCCCCCGGCTCTCCCTCACTCTCTCTCTCTCACGGCCGAAGCTCACCGTCGCCGCCGTTCGCCTTAGCCACCGTCTCCGACCACCCCTCGCTTCCCCGACCAGCTCAGAAGCTCCGCCTCAACTCCTTCTTCCTCCCCACCGCTCCACGGGTCCCCGGAAGCCCTGCATCGCCGCCACGTCGCCGTTCCCCCCTTCGGACTCCGACCACCGTCGCCGTCAAATTCGTCGTCTCCGACGCGTCCCCGAGCCCGCTTCGACGCCCACTGCAACCGCGGTGAGCTACGCCACCGTTTCCCCCTTCTCCCCTGCTCTCTCCCGACCCCTTGACCCGAATAGCCAAGCGACAATTATATTCTCTTAACGCCAGCCCTTTGCCAGACCTTGAGGACGTTCCGGTAGTCCGTGACTTCCCGGATGTCTTTCCAGAGGAATTGCCAGGTGTTCCACCTGACAGGGATGTTGAGTTCGTAATAGATCTCATTCCAGGAACCGTTCCGATTGCTAGAAGACCCTATAAGATGGCACCCCTAGAACTAGCCGAGCTTAAGAAACAACTCGATGAATCCTTGAAAAAGGGTTTCATCCGCCCTAGTTCATCTCCGTGGGCTTGCCCCGTCCTATTCGTTAAGAAAAAGGATGGTACGGACCGGATGGTTGTAGATTACCGACCTGTCAATTTGGTCACAATCAAGAACAAATATCCACTTCCCAGGATCAACGACCTGTATGATCAGCTCGCTGGATCCTCAGTCTTCTCTAAGATGGATTTGAGGTTGGGCTACCATCAAATCAAAATCAGAAACGGGGACATTCCTAAAACGGCCTTTGTTACTCGCTATGGCCAATACGAGTACACCGTTATGTCCTTCGGATTAACCAACGCTCCAGCCACCTTTTCTCGGTTAATGAACTCAATCTTCATGGAGTATTTGGATAAATTCGTCGTGGTTTATCTCGATGATATACTCATCTACTCCAAGAACGAGGAAGAACATGCCGAACATCTAAGGCTAGTGTTGAAGAAACTTCGAGAGCATCGCCTTTATGCCAAATTCTCTAAATGTGAATTCTGGTTGTCAGAAGTGACCTATCTGGGTCATGTAATATCTGGTAAAGGTATTGCTGTTAACCCTGAGCGAGTTCAAGCCGTCCTTGATTGGACTCCGCCCGAATCAGTCAAGCAAGTTCGGAGTTTTCTAGGCTTAGCGAGCTATTGCCGTCGCTTTGTCGAGAACTTCTCCAAAGTTGCTAAACCTCTAACTGAACTCCTCAAGAAAGATAAGAAGTTCGAATGGACTCCACAATGTGAGCACAGCTTTCAGGAACTGAAAAGACGCCTGACCTCTGCTCCCGTACTGGTACCGCCAGACTTCTCCAAGGACTTTGTTATCTACTGCGACGCCTCGCAACAAGGACTAGGTTGCATTCTCATGCAAGATCGACACGTAATTGCTTACGCTTCACGGCAATTGCACCCACATGAGGAGAATTATCCCACTCATGACCTAGAGCTTGCAGCCGTAGTCTATGCACTTAAGACCTGGCGACATTATCTCCTCGGTAATCGTTGCGAAATATTCACTGATCACCAAAGTCTGAAGTATATTTTCACCCAACCGGATTTGAATCTCAGGCAGAGACGTTGGGTTGAATTGATCACAGACTTCGACTTAGGGATAACCTATACCCCAGGGAAAGCCAACGTCATGGCTGATGCGCTAAGTCGTAAATCTTATTGTAACAACCTGATGTTACAACAAAGTCAACCGCTTCTCCATGAGGAATTTCGGAAGCTTAACCTTCACATTGTACCTCAAGGTTTTCTCTCCACCTTGGTGGCAAAACCTACCCTTACGGATCAAATTATCAACGCACAGAAGGTAGATCCGGGAATCTCCCGCATCAAGAGAAACATTCAGAAAGGAATTGCGAATTGTTTCTCCATTAATGATCAAGGAGTCGTATACTTCGGGAATCGACTAGTAGTTCCCAAAGTGCGCAACCTAAGGCGATTAATCCTTAAGGAAGCTCATGAATCTCCTCTCACCATTCACCCCGGTAGCACAAAAATGTATCAGGACCTACGCCAGAGGTTCTGGTGGACTAGGATGAAGAGAGAAATCGCTCAGTATATTGCTAATTGCGACGTCTGTCGTCGTGTAAAGCAGAGCATCAACGGCCTGCTGGCACCCTTCAACCATTAGCTATTCCTGAATGGAAATGGGATAAAATTGGTATGGATTTCATTACCGGTTTTCCCAGGACCAAAAGAGGGAATAATGCTATTTTCGTTGTGGTCGATCGTCTTTCCAAAGTAGCTCATTTCTTACCTGTTCGTGAGAGTATAACCGCTAGTCAGCTGGCAGACTTATACATCTCCCGAATAGTGTCTCTTCATGGTGTCCCTTTGGAAATCAATTCGGATCGAGGAAGTCTTTTCACCTCTCGATTTTGGGAAAGTTTCCAAAATGCTATGGGAACCCGTCTCTCCTTTAGCACCGCTTTCCATCCTCAGTCAAGTGGTCAAGTGGAACGCGTCAATCAGATTCTAGAAGACATGCTTCGAGCCTCTGTTATCTCGTTCGGAATGGACTGGGAGAAGTGCCTTCCATTTGCCGAATTCGCTTACAACAACAGCTATCAATCCAGCTTTGGTAAAGCCCCTTTTGAAGTCCTCTATGGACGGCGATGTCGAACACCCCTTAACTGGTCAGAGACCGGGGAAAGACAATTCTTTGGCCCGGATATGATTCAGGAAGCAGAAGAACAAGTTCGTATCGTTCGTGAAAAGTTGAAAACAGCCCAATCTCGTCAAAAGAGTCAATATGACCGAAAACATAAGGCTATGACTTTCGAGGTTGACGAGAAGGCTTATCTTCGGGTCACCCCTCTGAAGGGAACCCATCGTTTCGGTATCAAAGGCAAATTGGCTCCTCGTTACATTGGACCTTTTCGCATTCTTGCCAAACGAGGAGAAGTTGCCTACCAATTGGAACTACCTCCGCACCTCTCCAGAGTTCACGATGTCTTCCACATTTCTCAACTCAGGCGTTGCTTCTCGGATCCTATCCGTGAAGTGGACCACGAAACGCTTGATCTCCAAGATAATCTTACCTATCGAGAGTACCCCATTCGTATCCTCGATCAAGCCGAACGTACCACGCGACGTCATAATATCAAGTTTCTCAAGGTTCAATGGTCGCACCATTCTGAAGATGAAGCAACCTGGGAAAGGGAGGATCGTCTTCGACTTGAATATCCCGCCTTCTTCCCGGAGGAACCCAAATCTCGGGACGAGATTCTTTTGAGTGGGGGTGAGTTGTCCCACCCTAGCTAGTTATGCATTAGAGTGTTGCATCATGTTTACTCATTCATCAGAAACTTGAAATGGGGATGACAGAACCCCCAGTCCCCTCTGAAACCAACTAGGGTTTACTAAAATAATTTTTCAATGAACCTGAAATGCCCTTCTAAAATGTCCATCATTTTTGCCTTGGTTCAGAACCTCTGCCAAAAGTGGTGCACATTTTCCTAGGCCATCCTAGGGTTTTGAATTAAATCATAACTATTTGAATTTGGGCATTTAAAATTATATAAAATATTTAAATGCTCAAATATCTCCAAACTAAAATGTTTCATGTTGGAAATAATCCAACTATGGACCAGGAGTAGTTTGGTGATTTTTGGAGTTTCCTAGGTATTTTATTTAATTCAACAAAGTTGCAGTTATATTAAATAAAAACAGAAAACAGAAAAGAAAGGGGAAGACTTACCTGTGCGGCCCAGCCAGCAACCGACCCAGCCCAGCACTGTAGCTCCCCGTCGTCTTCCTCCCCTCGCCCCGAAGCTGCTGCGTGCTCGCGCGCGCGCGGCCGCGCGGCCACCTCCTGCTTGCCGACGCCCTCCTGGCCGCGTGGACGACGCCCGCAGCCCGTCCCGATCCCCCCTGCTCTCTCTCACTCTCCCCGGCTCTCTCCTTCCTCTCCCTCACTCTCTCTCTCTCACGGCCGAAGCTCACCGTCGCCGCCGTTCGCCTTAGCCACCGTCTCCGACCACCCCTCGCTTCCCCGACCAGCTCAGAAGCTCCGCCTCGACTCCTTCTTCCTCCCCACCGCTCCACGGGTCCCCGGAAGCCCTGCATCGCCGCCACGTCGCCGTTCCCCTCTTCGGACTCCGACCACCGTCGCCGTCAAATTCGTCGTCTCCAACGCGTCCCCGAGCCCGCTTCGACGCCCACTGCAACCGCGGTGAGCTACGCCACCGTTTCCCCCTTCTCCCCTGCTCTCTCCCGACCCCTAGGCCCTAGCCCCACCGCGGCCGAAAGCTTCACGCCGCCGGCGATGTCGCCGTCGTGGCCACGATCGCCGTAGCGCCCAACCGAGCACGCCATCGTGCTCCACATCTCACTAGGAGCACGTAGCACGCTCCAACACCCCCCCTAACACCCTGCAACACCGTTCCCGTGCACGACCGAACCCCGGCCGCCGCAGCCGAGCTCGCCGCCGTCGACTCCGGCCACCCCGACCCCAACGGACTCCGCCAAGAGCCGCGGGTCGTCCTCAGCTTCACTCCGGTGGCCTCCGCGGTTCATTTGGTGGCCGAAACGACCAAAACCACTATCACCGCCGCACTGATGGTCGCCGCCGGCCAGAACTCCGGCGAGCTGACATGGCCTAGTTAATTAGCCACTAAACCACCACCTACTGACGCTGACAAGTGGGCCCCAGGGCTTAGTCAAAGCTAACCAGCCCGGGTCAACACGGGATTAGCCCCTGTGTCACTGACGTGTGGACCCCACACGTCAGGTTTGACCCGAGCCAGCCCTGTTGACCTGCTGATGTCACTGTGACGTCAGGCTGACGCAGTAAATGATATTTCTGGATTTAAATTAAATCAGGAAATTCCAGAATATTAATTAAACTTCAAAAATTCATAACTTTTATTCTGTAACTCCAAATTGGACAAATTATATATGAAAAATGATCAGAAAAATCCAATCTATCCATCTGTACTATTTTCATGCATGATCCAACAAGTTAAATGGATGTTTTAATCAGAACAAGGAAAAGCACTTTAAAAGGCCATATTTGAAATTGAAATTTGAATCTTTGATTCAAATTTGTTCAAACCCTTCTGGCTTTAGTTGCATTAGCCCAACACACTCATATTGCCATGTTTCGTGCATGCATCATATTGTTGCACATTGTTTGGTGATGCCTGTGTATCGTTATTCTTTACGACAGGATCTGTCCCCGAGGAGTACCGTGACTACCCTAACGAAGAACCGTATCCGTGCATCGAACCATCAGGCAAGCAACCAACCATTTGATCATATCGATACAATCCCATGTTCTCGCTCCTGCTCTCTTTTACTGCATTAAGACAACGCGATTCAAACTACTGTGTGCTACGGTAGTTGAACCCATTTCCTCTGCATGACCTGTCATTGCCACAGTAACTAGATGAAACCCACTAGCATGTGTAGGAGTTGATTGAGACATATGTATGTGTTGTTCCTACCTTGCTATGCCTGCTATGCTTAGAGTCGTGTCAGGTCTGGTTCATCTGGGTGATGGGCTAGAGTGAAATGATTATGTCGGTAATGAGAGTGGTGTGGTGAACACGATTTGGTAAAGGTATCGATGAGAGGCCATGTAGGAGTACATGGTGGGTTGTTTCATTGAAGCCGACCTTAAGCACTGAGATCTGTATGTGTGATTTAAGAATCAGCTACTACCATGCATTGGGCCCGAAACCAATGGACCCTCTCGACTTCTTATTCACCCTAGTTCTCCGTCCAGGAGTTGCAAGTAGTTTCTGGTGTTTGTAGCCTACTGGAGGCCGTGGACAGCGCTGACCGTAGGGGTGGGCTGTGATGCGGTAGGTACGTGGCCGGGTGTACCGAATACCCGTTAGGTATCTCGGGAACCCTGTTCACATCGTTCGGGGCCGTATGGGAAACCTCGGCCGGACTCCCTGCGGATGGAACCTGAATAGGCGATAAAGCTGGACTGGAGGCTTAGGTGATTAGGTAGGTCGTGGCCGACACCCACGTTGGGCTTCCGCTTGAAGGTTGCCGAGTACATGTCGTGTAAACGACGGTAAGTGGTGAGAGCGTGTATGAAGAAGTACCCCCTGCAGGGTTAACATGATCTATTCGAATAGCCGCGTCCGCGGTAAAGGACTACTTGGTTGCCTATACAGTTCATAGACAAGTAAATGGAAACTACTAAAAGCCTCAAGATAAGTGTGAGTGCCGAGGATGGCTCCTCCGTAGGAGGACGGAGGTGGATCCTCGGTAGTGTATTGAAGTGGTGAATAGTGGACTCGTGTGCGCAAAACTATTTCAAGTTGAAGTATCGTAGGATAGCCTAGCCAAGAGTCAAAGCTGGCTTGCTGCAATAACTCCACCAACCCTTCTTGATATTGTGCATGTATGTAGGATCTGATGTAAGTCTTGCTGAGTACCTTTGTACTCATGTTGCTATAATCTACATTTTTACAGAAGACGCTGCAACCCCTTCTGATGGGTTCTATGTAGACGTTGACATCAACGAGTAGGCTAAAGACCCAGGTGGTGACCCTGAGCTTGTGAAGGACCACATAGTATAGCCAGAGACTTTCCAAGCCTCTTTTATTTTACTAGTTGTCTGTACTCAGACAAGTTACTTCCGCTGCTGGCTTGTATGATTGTATGACTTGTATGTTGGGTCGTGAGACCCGTACCTTTGTGTGTATGTTATGTATGGCTCACTGAGCCTTAAATAAAGTACTTGTGTCGTAGAGTCATGTTGTGATGCTTCATTGTATTTGCACATATCGAGCATATTGTGTGTATGACTGAAATGCTTGGTATGTGTGGGATCTGACTATCTAGTTGTTTATCTTTAGTAGCCTCTCTTACCGGGAAATGTCTCCTAGTGTTACCGCTGAGCCATGGTAGCTTGCTACTGCTCTGGAACAATTAGGCTGGCCGGCATGTGTCCTTCTTCGTTCCTGTGTCTGTCCCTTCGGGGAAATGTCACGCTTTGAGTACCGGAGTCCTGTTAGCCCGCTACAGCCCGGTTTACCGGAGTCCTGCTAGCCCAGTGCTACAGCCCGGACCCACTTGCTGATGACCGACACGTTCGAAGCTGGGTCATGGATGCCTGTCCCTGTAAGTCTGTGCCACTTTGGGTTTACGACTAGTCATGTCAGCCCGGGCTCTTTATCATATGGATGCTAGCGACACTTTCATATACGCGAGCCAAAAGGCGCAAACGGTCCCGGGAAAAGGTAAGACGACACCCGTGGGGATACCGTGCGTGAGGCCGCAAAGTGATATGAGGTGTTACCAGCTAGATCGATGTGACATCGAGTCGGGGTCCTGACACGGGCTACTCTTTCCGCTTCTTCTTGTTCTTCGGGAAGTTCTCCTATCTGAAGGAAATGGACAATCTGTTGTGCCCATGCTGGAGCCTGTGGCTCAACAACAAGGACTAAAGGCACATCTTCTGCTGCGCGAACATCTGCTTCTACGGCAAGGACTTGCGGCCCTGCCGGAGCTTGATGTTCCCCGGCAAGCTTGCCGGAGCAAAACTTGTCGGGAGCGTCTACTTCAATGGAACAAACCATTAGGCTTGCCGGAGCAGACTGCCCCTCAGCATCCTTGGTGTCGATCTTGGGGACTTTCTTGGCGGCGGCTTCGGGGAGGTCTGCCGGAAAGTAGTCACTAGAAATCAACTTCCTCTTTTTGCTTTGTCTAGTTGATGGTGTTACGGATGGTTGAGTCAACTTAAGCACAAAGATCCCTGGTTCCACAGGTAACTTTAGTGCGGCGCACTTTGACAGGCCATCAGCAATATCATTCTGAGCTCTTGGGATATGCTCCATTTGTAGGCCGTCAAAGTGCTCCTCTAGCTTCCTCACTTCATCGACATACGCTTCCATCAACGGACTCTGGTAGTTTTTGTTCACTTGTCGGACGACAAGCTGTGAGTCACCCCTGACAATGAGCTTCTTAATCCCAAGGTCTGCTGCGATTCTGAGACCGGCAAGCAATCCTTCATACTCTGCAGTATTGTTGGTTGCTTACTCTTTGGGAAAGTGCATCTGGACTACGTACTTGAGGTGCTCTACGGTGGGTGCGACAAGCAGCACACCTGCACCGGCGCCTTGCAGCGAGAAGGCTCCATCGAAGTACATCAGCCACTCTTTGCTTGGCTCTTTGACGGGGATGCTCGTTTCTGGAATTTCTTCATCTGGGGTTGGCGTCCACTCTGCTATGAACTCTGCCAATGCTCTGCTTTGGATAGTTGTGGTGCTCTCAAACTTGAGGCCAAAGCTTGACAGTTCCAGCGCCCACTCGACAATCCTGCCCGTTGCTTCTGGATTTTGCAGTATCCTCTTCAGCGGAAAGCGAGTGACGACTGTGATCTCATGTGCTTGGAAGTAATGGCGCAGCTTTCTCGAGGCCATGAGGAGGCCGAAAAGCAACTTCTGCACACCAGAGTACCTTGATCTAGCCCCCTGCAGAAGAGAACTGACAAAGTAAACTGGGCGCTGCACCATTCTCCTTGGCATCTTAACATGCTCCTGCGCAAACTCATGTTTGTCAGGACCAGAGCTCTTGCCGGACTTGGTCTTCTTCTTCCCCCCGGGAGCAGCGGCAAGTGACCTACATTCTGCTGCGGCTGCTGCTTCCCGGTAGATCTTGTCGGCACAGATAAGAGCATCCTTCTTGTCGCCAGGGACAGAGATGACACTTATTGGGCCTGGCATTTTCAGTACGTTATATGCATAGTGAGAGGCTGCCATGAACTTGGCGAGTGCCGGACGGCCAAGGATTCCATTATAAGGTAATGGAATGTCGGCAACGTCAAACATGACCCTCTCAGTCCTGAAGTTCAGCTCACTGCCAAATGTTACCGGCAACGTGATCTTTCCCTTTGGCTTGCTCCTTCCCGGGTTGATTCCTTGAAATCTGCCAGTCTCTTCGAGCTCGCTGTCGGGGATCTGGAGCTTCTGGAGCACCGCGGAGGAGATCAGTTTCAAGCCGGCCCCGCCGTCAACTAGCATCTTAGTGACCTTGAGGTTGCGGATTGTTGGTGAGACCAACATCGGCAAGCACCCGACCGCAGTTATGCGATCCGGGTGGTCCTCAATATCAAAGATGATAGGTGTGCTGGACCATTTCAGAGGCCTGCGTGACTCAACGGGTGGTTCTGCTGCATTAACCTCCCGCATCCACTGCTTGAGCTGGCGGTGCGAGGCATGCAGGGAAGCACCACCGTCAACGCACAGGACCTCTGTAGCTTTCTGGAACTCCTGCTCATCGGTCTCCTCATCATCCATATCTTCATCGTCGCCGTCATCTTCATCCTTGTCGTGGCCGCGAGGAGGTCTGTCTCCTTGCCGCTGCTTGGCCTTGCCGCGGAGTCCTCCTCGGCCGGGACGTTTCTTGCCGGATCCACCAGCTCCTTCCTGGGCCTTCTCCTTGTCGCGCCGCTCGTATTCAGCTTTCTGTTGCTCAACAAGCTGCTCGACCCTCTTGCAGTTCTGAAGATCATGGCCCTTGGTGCGGTGAATCTTGCAATACTACTTGTTGGTGCCGTCCTTCTTGTCGGCGACCGCCACCTTCGCGGCAACCTCCTTGCCGGAGTCACCAGCTTTGGCTTCCTTGGCGCCGCCACCGTTGCCGGACTGCTCAACAACTAGCACTTCTTTGCCTTTCCTCCTTCTGTTGTTCCGCCGCCGGTTTTTCCTTGTCGGGGCAGCATCTTCACTGTCAGATCCCCCTGCTCCTATGTTTTATCCGGGGAGTCTCCTCCCTTCCTCAGCACGCGCGCACTTGTCGGCCAGTGCATATAACTCACTGACGTCCCTGATCTTGCACATCGCCATTTCCTCCCGCATCCTGCGGTTCCGCATGTTCTGATGGAACGCGCTGATCACCGCGACAGGGTGGACGTCCGGGATGTTGTGCTGCACGCTACTGAATCTCTGAATGTACTTGCGCAGGGGCTCTCCTTCCTTCTGGGCGAGCAAATGAAGATCACTCTCCTGGCCATGAGGCTTGTGTCCGCCGGTAAAGGCGCCGACAAACTGATGGCACAGATCAACCCAAGAGGATATGGAGTTGTCCGGCAAGTGCATGAGCCAGGATCTGACATTGGGCTTGAGCACCAGCGGGAAGTAGTTGGCAAGGATCTTGTCATCTCGTCCCCCGGCAGCTTGCACCGCAATGGTGTAGATGCTGAGGAACTCTGACGGATGCGTCTTGCCATCGTACTTCTCCGGTACGTCTGGCTTGAAGTTCTTTGTACTGGGCCACTGGACTTGCCGCAGCTCACGAGTGAACGCAGGACAACCTACCGCGTACGGCAAATCGCCTGCTTCCCCTGGCGCATGCATGTCAACAGAGGGCCCAGCGCGCTTGTCGGATTGACGTCGTGCTTCTCTTCGGCGCTCGATGCGGGTTCGAGCGTCTTCTTGTTGTTGATCATGAAGAACTTGGCGCTGATCATGACGAGCTCGTGGATCCGACGATGCAGTGGAGTCGCTGTCGAGGTGGATCCGGAGAGTCGGCGATCTTGGCCTTCGGGGCGGTGATTGCATGGTAGTTGCACCTCCGCCCGTTTCGTCGCCACCGGCTCGCGTTTGGCGGTCCTGCCGCGGCGGCGACGCGCTCGGCCGCCGTGGTGTGTCGCCGTTGGCGTAGCCGATGAGACTCTGAATGGTGGCTCTCCATTCGTCGATCTTGTCTGACGTCGGAGGGTAATCTAAGAGAAGTTGAGCTCGCGCCAAAGCTTCTGCTGGAATGGTGGGTGGCAGTGGCGGACGGCGCAAGGAGCGGGACGTGCTCGAACTTCTAACTATGTTAGAAGGAGCAGTATCCCGTCCAGGCGACCGTGCCCCGCTCGTGCCAGCACGCTGGCGTGCATGCTGGTCTTGAGAGCGCTCCGAGATCCACCAGCTTGGTCTTGGTCTAACATGCGCATGGTGCTGCGAGCGCCATGGTGCTGTTGATCTTGCGCCTCCTGAGAGTGGCGCGGAACATGTACAGTCGCCGAGGTTTGTGCAGCCTTGTCCTTGGACCTGGCAGCACTGTGAGCACCCTCATCGACGGCTGTTCTTCCGCCGGCGTCCACTCCACCACCCGTTTGCTCCAACGGTGGCGGAAATGACGTGGACGGAGCGGCTGCCGCCGAAGTCTTCTTCTTCGGTGGCATGTTGATGAAGGGAATGAAGATCTAACTCGTGTGAACACCGGATCAGGTTCACACAATCTTGACGTCCCCTACCTGGCGCGCCAAAGATGTCGGGGAAACTGATCCACGAACACCTATGGGGCCGGCGGACCGGGCCCCTTTCGGTTCGGCGGGGGGCGGAGATCGCACGAAGAGCGGATCGAGGCGAAGCACACGAGTAGTTTACCCAGCTTCGGAGCTCTCCGGAGAGATAACACTCCTACTGCTGCTTGTCTGGTTGTATTATCTGGTGTTCTTGCTCTCCAAAGGGAGAGTGTGATGTTCTCTGGGCTACGGATGGATCGAAGCAAACTGTCTGAGGCCCCAAACCTATGAGCCGAACCCCCCCTACGTTGCGCATGGGCCTCCTTTTATACGCTAAAGGGGTCACCGACAGGTGGCAACGCAGAGGAGGGTAAAAACGTAAAAAGTGAGGTAGTTGATACCGTTGCTTGTATAGTGCACCCTACCTAACCCTGACGGCAGGGGACAAGGGCATTAAATGCCCGTCTGAGTCACCCGAATAGTGCAGAAAAGGACCGTTAGGGGCGCCACCGTTCGCCACGATGGCGGTCTTGTCAGCTTCGCATGCCACTGCGCACCGCTGGCTGCACAGCCTTCAGCCACGCACGTCCGGAGAGGCCCCCAGAGCGACACGTTGGTGGATGCACTGGAGCATGGACGCAGAGTGGCTGCCTGCCGCGGCAAGCGCCTTGCCGCTGTTGTTATCTTGTCGGGTCCGGAAGCTTGTCGCTCACCGGGCTTTGAGGTACCTTGGTTTGTCTTCCCGGCAAGCTCCTCTTGCCGGGGCCTTGTTGCCTTGCCGGAGCGCGTGACGCGTCGCGGCAAGTTCATTGGAGCGCCTTGGTTGGCCTTCCCGGCAAGCTCCCCTGGCCGGGGTCTTGTCTCCTTAGCTTAAATACTTTGTTCTTCGATGGCTCCAAGGGAACCTTGGGGTATCTTGGCGATCACCCGGCAAGCCTTTGCCGCGGGGTGCTGCAACTGCCCGTGCACAAGTTCGGGGTACTAGGGTACCCCTAATCTAGTACACCGACAATAAGTAAAATAAATAACAAGCATGCCACAGTCGGGCGTCTCAGCGACACCTCATAAAGGGCTTATAAAGTAAATGAATAACAAGCATGCCACAGTCGGGCGTCTCAGTGACACCACATAAAGGGCTTATAAGTAAAATAAATAACAAGCATGCCACAGTCGGGCGTCTCAGCGACACCTCATAAAGGGCTTATAAGTAATCACAGTGAATATCCAGGAGGTAGAACCATCCCAGGGATACTCGATAATTCCAATAATATAACCGGTTAGTCCACAACAAATAATAATCATGATCATCACAAGTCTCAAGTCGTGATCCCAGTTCTGGTTTAACAGTTTCTCCTCCGAAGACCGACACTAAGACCGACACTTGACCTATCCCACACTGAAGTCCTTAACCATGGACATGGCTATTCGAATAGGTTTAATCTCTGCAGAGGGTGTACTCTTTACCCACGAGTAAAGGATTCCTTTAGTCCATCGGGACTAATTCCGTCTACGTCCTTTTAGTTGAAAACACACCTAACTTGCACACACTAGCTTAACTTACCGGTGTCTGGAATCACCCACGACACTTGTTAAGCAAAACTCTAAGTGGGGAGGCTACAACCTCGCGTAGCATGGGATCAAATTTATATCGCGCCCTCTAGGGGGTGGCCTCCCCTCTCGGTCTCAACCGGAAACACCCATGCCCCCGGACCAGGTGGCCTGCCTACCAGCTACAACCGGTATCTTCCACCATGGCCTCTCTGTATGGTGTGTGCTAGAAAGGGGTTGACGACTTACTGAACCGTACCCTACTTGTTGTAGAGACAAGTGGTAGTATGAAACAAGTATGGGGGTTACTGGAACAAGACTCGATCTATGGTCGACTCAGGAGGTTTTAAGTATTCCCTGCATGATTAGCATAACGAATATATTTCATCCAACAGACAGAGTCACCACTCATCATACCCCTCATGCCATGCCGGACACACTCATCTCGACGAGGAACTAGGGACAAGCTCGGGTCTACCCAAGATAGAGACTTTCCCGTTTTCCATCCGGTAGGCACGAAAGGCATACGAGGACGATCATTATCACAAGCATGTCCATTTCCAACAGCAAGGAAATTTCCAATAAGCATTCATGCAAATGATCATATCACCACATAAAATAACGAGTTCTAAGTACTGAGGTGGTGTCATAATCGTGTCAAACACGCATGCAACATATTATGCCAGGTTTCAGAATGCTTGCCTTCATGGTGTGGAAAGGCAGGGTGCACTCCAAAACTTTTGAAAGTTTGCTTCTCTCTCTCCAAAGTCCTATTTTAAAAATATTTTTGAATCAATATATAGTTTCAAAATCAGTACAAAAAAGTTTGCTGAATTTTTTTGAAATAAACCTTAAAATAAACTAGACAAAATTCGAGGAAGGTAGGAAAAGGAATCAATTCATTTGGACTTATATTTAAAAAGTTATAGGCAGTCAAAGTTGTGGTCAAAATCTGTTTTTTTGAAAAAAAAACAGAAAAAGAAAAACATTTCGATTACTGACCACGTCGAAGGCGTATTTTGGATTTACGCCTGCACTTACTCCAGCTTGGACCGTGCATGGGTCACTGACAATGAGCCCGCCTGGCCCACTGGTCAGGTTTGACTAGTCGACCTCCCCCTTCTTCCTCTGCCCGAGCGGAGGCGGGACTCCGGCGATGCTCGCCGGCGAATGGCGGCACCGTTCGGGAAACCGAGGCCATCCGCGGGCTCAGGGCGTTGAGGTGGTCACTAAGGTGGTCGACTTTCTGGCGGGGACGGAGGGAGTCGTCGGCGGCGAGCTTCGCGGCGGCCGGTGGCTTCGGTGGCAAAGTGTGTTTGGGGCTACGGTGGCTTTCCGTCGCAGCTGGGGGACTGGGCGGCTCCGCAAGATGAAGTGGAGTCGTTTGGTGGCGATGGGAGGGCCGGGGAGGTTCGGGTTGTGACGAGCGGAGCCGGGAGGCGGCGGTGGCCGAACTGGCCGGAGTCGGGGAAGACTGCCTCTTCCTCTTCAATTGACGGCAACTGGGGCACTAGGAGGACGGTGTGAGGCTGCCCGAGTGCTCGGAGGAGCTCGGGGCTCCTTAAATAGGGGAGTCAAGGCGGTTCCACGGCGGACGGGGATAAGTTCACCGGCGAACCGCCTCTCTGTTGTGGCAGGGTGTCGTGGCGGCGACGAGAGCTAGAGGACGCGCTTGTGGATGAGTCTGAGCTGCCCCAGGGGCAGGTGGCGAGCGGGAGGGGCTGTCGGGCGGCCGTGGCAGCTAGCTCCTGGCTTGCCGGAGACGTGGCGAGGGGCTGCTTAGCGTGTTCTGGTGAGAGGGAGAGTGTGTGGCGCGGCTCTGAAGTGTGTGCAAAACCAGGGCGCGACGCGGCGGCTCGGGCGCGGCACGTGTAAAACGCGTGCTCTGCTCGCGCCCAGAGCACGCATGGGACGTGCTCGACAAAATGACAGGGCATGCTAGAGGTCTCGGGTGAGGTTGGGGTTTAACAGACCTAGGTTAAAGTCATCTAGAGGCTTACTGGACAGGTTAGTTTTCCCAGAGGTGCAAGGTCACAGTGCAATGACAAAAGTCATGTCAAAGTTGTTCATGCACTCAAGGTGTTTGACAAAATGCCACAGGCACCTAGGCAGTTCTTGGAGTGGTCATAATTTCCAGATTAGTGCCTCTTTGGGTGCAAAAGAGAGTGGTAAGGTCATTTGGGCAAAAGAAGAAACTTGCTAGTGCAAGTTTTGCAAATCTCCAGTTCTTGACAGAAGGAAGAAGGCATGATTGCAACTACTAGAATTGCTCCAATGAGTCCAACCTCTTGGACTTAAGGGTTTAGCAGGGAGGACTACAGGTAGGAAAAGAAATCACAGCAACTGGAGCAAGTCAAAATACAGCTGTAGTACAATTCATCAAGTTGGACCAGAATGAAGATGAGGATGGTTCACTCAAATCTTTCAAAGTACATCACTGGGTTTTTGCAAAAAGTTAGTTAATATACTCCTGTTGACATCCCAAAATTTTGGTAGAAGTTTTAAAGAAATATTTAAATAGGTTGTAGTGTAAAATTGCCCACTGGACCAGATTTGAAAACTTGGTGTAGAACTCAAAATATCCAATGAGTGAAATATATTTTTGCATAAAAGTGATTTAGAAACATCCCATGACATCTCCAAATTTTGGTGGAATTTTTAAATAAATTTATCAAAGGGTTGCAGTGCAAATGGAACCCTAAAACTTATGAAAAACCAATTTAGAGAAATAAAGCTCTGGGGAAAAACAATTATATAGATAATCCCACTGATAAAAGAATAGTTTTATTTTAGAGGTTAAATGAGTCCAATGAAATTGGGAAGTTTTTCACTTGAGGCAAAAACTCCATAAAAATAAAGGGAAGAAAGGTTCTGAAATCAAAAGAAAATCCAAAAAACAAAAGTTTAAGTTTCCTAGCAAAATTTTAATTAATTAAAACAAGGTTAAAATTTTGGGGTGTCACAACACTACCCCCCTTAAGAAAAAATCCCGTCCTCAAGATTTGCTAAGAGCTATTTTGAAAAACAAATACTCAACGGTTACGTGCTTTTGCAAGTAGTGCATGTGTTCGAGCGGTTGTGAGTCTGCTGCTGTGGTGCTGTGAGAATAAAAATAATCCATGTCGTGAGAAGATACACGATGCCGCAACTCAGGGAAAAGAAATCTCACTCCAGGGTTTTTTTGCGAGAGAAAACAGTAATATATTAGAGTCAAACTGCAACAGAACTACTCATATTAATACAAACTAAATAATTTACTCGCCGCGCAAATTCGGGGTACCACACATATGTTACAACTCATAAATAAATGTTGCAAGAATAAACACAGCAGCGACATCTATAATGCAAACGGTAACTGGACGGGGTCCCGAGAAAACGTCTCTGGTACTGGGATGCACTCCTCTTCTATCAGGGAAAGCGGATTGATCAGCCGATGAATGTGTCTCTCCAGGTCGGGCCTCAGTGGTCTGCCGATGGCAATCTGAGGATTCAAATCAGCGAGACTCTGGAGATAGCCCATTACTTGCTGGTTCAAACATTCTTGAGCGATGATGTACTGGACAAGGTTGGCCAGTACTGAGTCTTTCTCAAATCGTCCACCGGGAAAAGATGTTACTTCTCCGGGTGCTGCACGGCTCGGAAAGTAATAATACCCTCGTTCGCTGGCATAGGGTACCGCGAATCGAAGGCGAGCAAGTGCTTCGTAAGCAGCAGCTTCTATGGCCATATGTGGGGTCGGCATAGATTTCCCCATGAAGGAGACCTCCGTTGGGTCTTGGTTGGAGTCTACGGGAGGGATGTGTACTGCTGCCCAATATTTCGAGGTGGAAGGTGTGATTCTCGATTTGAATAGCTCGTACTGGGGTGGCTGGGTAGAACCCATGGTAGTGCAGGTAAAGTCCCACAATATTTTGACAAAACTACCCTGGGTTGCATGTGGGGTTCTTAGATAAATACTAGGGCTCGGCATGGCAGGAAATGGTTGTGAGGGTGGTGCACGAGGTGAGGGGTGCTTGGTAAGGTCACGAGGTGGCCTTCTTATATAGCATCCGGGCTGGTTATTTACCGTGGTGAAAGGTAATAAATTTGCCAGTTTAGCTCCAAGGGTCGGGGTCAAAGCCACAGATACACATATCTCACAAACGGGACGTGTTACTGTGGGTGTCGTCGGGGTTGGTTGTTGGCAGCTGTGCCTGGAATAAAAATGCAACTGTAGGCTGGCACAACTATGCAAGGTTACTATTAAAACAGAGGCACAACAACAGGCTGCGTTTATTTACAAGGTCACATGATTACAAAGCGAGGATACACTGAGACTCGGCACTACTCGGGTGACTTAGTCTACCTCGTTTATATCCAAACAGGCGTGCCTTGTGGATGTCGAGGCATCCCCACGGGTCTCATCGTCGGGATTAGCTGGAGGTGGTTGAGGGGCTACAGGGTGGGGGTAGCGATGATGACCATCGCAGGGATTGTTAGCCACAATCTCGTTGGAGTGTGTTCCCAAAAGGCGACTAAGCACTTCTGGGGTCATCAAAGCACCTTGGTTGATGGCTGGGGGTGACCTCAAGGTCTTGATCGGGTGTCCGAACAGCACGAGCAGATTGTCGGCGTCGGGCTCGTCCTCTTTGCTTGCCGGGGCTCGGCGAACCAGCTCTCCACGAGCTGCGATCAGATCAATGGTGATTTGATCGAACAGTGCCTCTAGTGCACCTACATAGCGTACTAGGTGCAACAATGCAGGATCCATCTCGTGATCTCCGTTGGCAACCTGGGGTGGTCTACCATACCCTTCACGCCTAGGGTAGTAGTAGAACGAGCGACAGTTAACTCTGGGCGACAACTGCCGGAGTTGAACTATAGCCTCTCGAGCAGCTAGCTGGATGGCTTGTGGCTCGAAGGAAGTTGTCCTTCCGGTGAACCTGTAGGGGCGTTCTGGAGATAGACCCCTACCGTAGATGTGCATAGTGGCCCAGAATTGACGGCTCTCGCCGCTCATGGACCCTTGGTACACAACATATTCTGGGGGCTCTTCTAACGCATAGGCACGACGGGTGAGGTTTGCGAGTATGGTCACAAAATCTCCAAGGTTGGTTGCTGTGGTCTCATTGTGCACTACGGGGCCAGGCATTATGGCTTGGTTTGGCGAAGAGGCTGTGCTATGCTGGGTTGAGGCTAGCGTGCCCTTTTTATAGAAAAGAGAACAGAGTCTTCCTTCGCACGCTTGTGGATGGGACATATTGGGCGTCGGTCACTGACACGTGATCGAGAGGCTAAGATGATAGGTCGGGCATCGACTATCAAAAGGTGTCAAGCTCACTGTATGGCTATCTTGCACGAGAAGCTTGCTCGGGGTTTGGTTAAGGTCTGAAGGTTGGTTTACCTAGGTTTTTCGATCTGGCTAAGATAGGATTAGCCAATGGTCAGCCTGGCTCTAATACCAAGTTTGTCGCGACTGGTTTTCCGGGTATTAATTTCCCAGAAAATGGCCTTTGTGCTCACCAGCCCCAACATTACTGTTAGCTGATGAGGCACCAATTTGATATAGACATTCCAAGCAAAATACAAAATATGCAGTACAAGACCATTCTGGTATGTGAGTACAACAAATGGTTTCTAGTGGTTTAAGGCGGAAGCGATTTGTGGATCATCAGCGTCTATGGGACTCCATTTCCCACAGGAACAGCTGACCAGGTTAACTCCTATCTTCGCAAGGCTGCTATCACCATTGCGTAGGTTCTAGGGTTGTCATCACGGTCGCTCCTCTCCGCGCAAGAAATCTGGCCAAGACAATAGCCAGGGACAAGCCAGTGAGTACTTTGAATGTACTCGCAAACATTATGAACACAGGTATAATATAACAATCGATAAACATGCTCAAAAAATTATTCTATGATCACAACGTCAGTCATAAAAATAAAATCCTTGAAGCATGCAAGCAGGTTATTAATATGTAACAATGAATACGCAATGACAAAGTAGGAATAAAATGCACCATTCGGATGTCTGAAGCGGCATCTCGAATTGATGGTAAAAAAACAAACATGCCTCAGTCGGGCGTCTGAGCGACACCACATAAAGGGATTATAAGTAAAATAAATAACAAGCATGCCACAGTTGGGCGTCTCAGCAACACCTCATAAAGGGCTTATAAAGTAAATGAATAACAAGCATGCCACAGTCGGGCATCTCAGCGACACCACATAAAGGGCTTATAAGTAAAATAAATAACAAGCATGCCACAGTCGGGCGTCTCTGTGACACCTCATAAAGGGCTTATAAGTAATCACAGTGAATATCCAGGAGGTAGAACCATCCCAGGGATACTCGATAATTCCAATAATATAACGGGTTAGTCCACAACAAATAATAATCATGATCATCACAAGTCTCAAGTCGTGATCCCAGTTCTGGTTTAACAGTTTCTCCTCCGAAGACCGACACTAAGACCGACACTTGACCTATCCCAGACTGAAGTCCTTAACCATGGACATGGCTATTCAAATAGGTTTAATCTCTGCAGAGGGTGTACTCTTTACCCACCAGTAACGGATTCCTTTAGTCCATCGGGACTAATTCCGTCTACGGCCTTTTAGTTGAAAACACACCTAACTTGCACACACCAGCTTAACTTAACGGTGTCTGGAATCACCCACGACACTTGTTAAGAAAAACTCTAAGTGGGGAGGCTACAACCTCACGTAGCATGGGATCAAATTTATATCGCGCGCTCTAAGGGATGGCCTCCCCTCTCGGTCTCAACCGGAAACACCCATGCCCCCGGACCAGGTGGCCTGCCTACCAGCTACAACCGGTATCTTCCACCATGGCCTCTCTGTACGGTGTGTGCTAGAAAGGGGTTGACGACTTACTGAACCATACCCTACTTGTTGTAGAGACAAGTGGTAGTACGAAACAAGTATGGGGGTTACTGGAACAAGACTCAATCTATGGTCGACTCAGGAGGTTTTAAGTATTCCCTGCATGATTAGCATAACGAATATATTTCATCCAACAGACAGAATCTCCACTCATCATACCCCTCATGCCATGCCGGACACACTCATCTCGACAAGGAACTAGGGAAAAGCTCAGGTCTACCAAAGACAGAGACTTTCCCGTTTTCCTTCCGGTAGGCACGAAAGGCATACGAGGACGATCATTATCACAAGCATGTCCATTTCCAACAACAAGGAAATTTCCAATAAGCATTCATGCAAATGATCATATCACCACATAAAATAACGAGTTCTAAGTACTGAGGTGGTGTCATAATCCTTTCAAACACGCATGCAACATATTATGCCAGGGTTCAGAATGCTTGCCTTCAAGGTGTGGAAAGGCAGGGTGCACTCCAAAACTTTTGAAAGTTTGCTTCTCTCTCTCCAAAGTCCTATTTTAAAAATATTTTTGAATCAATATATAGTTTCAAAAACAGAACCAAAAAGTTGTCTGAATTTTTTTGAAATAAATCTTAAAATAAACTAGACAAAATTTGAGGAAGTTAGGAAAAGGAATCAATTCATTTGGAGTTATACTTAAAAAGTTATAGGCAGTCAAAGTTGTGGTCAAAATCTGTTTTTTGAAAAAAATAAACAGAAAAAGAAAAACGTTTCGATTACTGACCACGTCGAAGGCGTATTTGGATTTACACCTCCACTTACTCCAGCATGGACCGTGCGTGGGTCACTGACAGTGGGCCCGCCTGGCCCACTGGTCAGGTTTGACTAGTCGACCTCCCCCCTTCTTCCTCTGCCCGAGCGGAGGCGGGACTCCGGTGATGCTCGCAGGCGAATGGCGGCACCGTTCGGGAAACCGAGGCCATCCGCGGGCTCAGGGCGTCGAGGTGGTCATTTCGGTGGTCGACTTTCTAGCGGGGACGGAGGGAGTCACCGGCGGCGAGCTTCGCGGCGGCCAGTGGCTGCGGTGGCAAAGTGTGTTTGGGGCTACGGTGGCTTTCCGTCGCAGCTGGGGGTCTGTGCGGCTCCGCAAGATGAAGTGGAGTCGTTTGGTGGCGTTCGGAGGGCTGGGTAGGTTCGGGTTGTGACGAGCGGAGCCGGGAGGCGGCGGTGGCCAAACTGGCCGGAGTCGGGGAAGACGGCCTCTTCCTCTTCAATTGACGGCAACGGGGGCACTAGGAGGACGGTGTGAGGGGTCTCGAGTGCTCGGAGGAGCTCGGGGCTCCTTAAATAGGCGAGTCAAGGCGGTTCCGCGGCAGCCGGGGATAAGTTCACCGGCGAACTGCCTCTCTGTTGCGGCAGGGCGTCGTGGCGGCGACGAGAGCTAGAGGACGCGCTTGTGGATGAGTCTGAGCTGCCCCAGGGGTAGGTGGCGAGCGGGAGAGGCTCGGGCGGCGCCGACCTGAGCAGGGGCTGTCGGGCGGCCATGGCGGCTAGCTCCTGGCTTGCCGGAGATGTGGCGAGGGGCTGCTTGGTGTGTTCTGGTGAGAGGGAGAGTGTGTGGCGCGGCTCTGCAGTGTGGGCACAACCAGGGGCACGGCGCGGCGGCTCGGACGCGGCACGTGCAAAACGCGTGCTCTGCTCGCGCCCAGAGCACGCACGGGACGTGCTCGACAAAATGCCAGGCCATGCTAGAGGTCTCGGGTGAGGTTGGGGTTTAACAAACCTAGGTTAAAGTCATCTAGAGGCTTAGTGGACAGGTTAGTTTTCCCAGCGGTGCAAGGTCACAGTGCAATGACAAAAGTCATGTCAAAGCTGTTCATGCACTCAAGCTGTTTGACAAAATGCCACAGGCACCTAGGCAGTTCTTGGAGTGGTCATGATTTCCAGATTAGTGCCTCTTTGGGTGAAAAAGAGAGTGGTAAGGTCATTTGGGCAAAAGAAGAAACTTGCTAGTGCAAGTTTTGCAAATCTCCAGTTCTGGACAGAAGGAAGAAGGTATGATTGCAAGTACTAGAATTGCTCCAATGAGTCCAACCTCTTGCACTTAAGGGTTTAGCAGGGAGGACTACAAGTAGGAAAAGAAATCACAGCAACAGGAGCAAGTCAAAATATAGTTGTAGTACAATTCATCAAGTTGGACCAGAATGAAGATGAGGATGGTTCACTCAAATCTTTCAAAGGACATCACTGGGTTTTTGCAAAAAGTTAATTAATATACTCCTGTTGACATCCCAAAATTTTGGTAGAAGTTTTAAAGAAATATTCAAATAGGTTGTAGTGTAAAATTGACCACTGGACCAGATTTGAAAACTTGGTGTAGAACTCAAAATATCCAGTGAGTGAAATATATTTTTGCATAAAAGTGATTTAGAAACATCCCATGACATCTCCAAATTGTGGTGGAATTTTTAAATAAATTTATCAAAGGGTTGCAGTGCAAATGGAACCCTAAAACTTATGAAAAACCAATTTAGAGAAATAAAGCTCAGGGGAAAAACAATTATATAGATAATCCCACTGATAAAAGAATTGTTTTATTTGAGAGGTTAAATGAGTCCAATGAAATTGGGAAGTTTTTCACTTGAGGCAAAAACTCCATAAAAATAAAGGGAAGAAAGGTTCTAAAATCAAGAGAAAATCCAGAAAACACAAGTTCAAGTTTCCTGGCAAAATTTTAATTAATTAAAACAAGGTTAAAATTATGGGGTGTCACACAGTAGCAACGGAAAAGTAAATAAGCGAAGAACAATATAACAAAAGCTCGTAGGCAATGGATCAGTGATGGATAATTATGTCGGATGCGATTCCTCATGCAATAGTTATAACATACTGTGATATAGAACTAGCTCCAATTCATCAATGTAATGTAGGCATGTATTCCGTAAATAGTCATACGTGCTTATGGAAAAGAACTTGCATGACATCTTTTGTCCTACCCTCCCGTTGCAGCGGGGTCCTTGCGGAAACTAAGGGATATTAAGGCCTCCTTTTAATAGAGAACCGGAACAAAGCATTAACACATAGTGAATACATGAACTCCTCAAACTACGGTCATCACCGAGAAGTATCCCGATTATTGTCACTTCGGGGTTGTCGGATCATAACACATAATAGGTGACTCGGGCCCTAGTGACAAGCATTAACACTTGCAAGATAGGATAAAGAACACGCATATATTCATGAAAACATAATAGGTTCAGATCTGAAATCATGGCACTCGGGCCCTAGTGACAAGCATTAAGCATAGCAAAGTCATAGCAACATCAATATCAGAACATAGTGGATACTAGGGATCAAACCCTAACAAAACTAACTTGATTACATGGTAAATGTCATCCAACCCATCACCGTCTAGCTAGCCTACGATGGAATGACTCACGCACGGCGGTGAGCATCATGAAATTGGTGATGGAGGATGGTTGATGATGACGACGGCGAGGAATCCCCCTCTCTGGAGCCCCGAACGGACTCCAGATCAGCCCTCCCGAGATAGATTAGGGCTTGGCGGTGGCTCCGTGTCGTGTAACGCGATGAAACATTCTCCCTAATATTTTTCTCCCGAGACGGTATATATGGAGTTGGAGTTGAGGTAGGGAGGTGTCCAGTGGGCCCATGAGATAGGGGGCCGCGCCCTAGGGGGGTGCCCCCCTGTCTCGTGGATAGGCTGTGGCCCCCTGGCACTAATTCTTTCGCCAAAAATTCTTATTAAATCTGAAAAGTGCCTCCGTGGATTTCCAGGACATTCCGAGAACTTTTGTTTTCTACACATAAAACAACATCATGGCAGTTCTGCTGAAAACAACGTCAGTCCGGGTTAGTTTCATTCAAATCATGCAAGTTAGAGTCCAAAACAAGGGAAAAAGTGTTTGGAAAAGTAGATATGTTGGAGACATATCAAAAATTCAAAGATTACAAAGCCCAAATTCAAACATTGCAAACATCGACATTTCTGCAAAGGGATCAACCGCTGACAAGTCATGTATGGGTTTGACACAATGACCTCCAATTGCTCTGTCATATGCTCTTCCAAAACGAAGTTTAGCTTTATTGGAGCCTCTTCCATTCTGTAGTACCTGCCAGCTCTGATCAACATACCATTCATCTGTGCTAATTAAATGCGTGTTCAACCTTAGTACCCTCAGCACCTTTGCTCTGGCAAGAAAGAACCTGGCGAGTGTAATCTCCGGTAGGGTCCCTCAGTAGAAGTTCAAAGTAATATTTGAGAGATGCAGATCCAGGCATTCGATGTGATTGTCGTTATAAACATTATCCACATCTGGGCCTATTATTATCTGCAAAAGAAGAGAATGTGTTAGTGCCTATATGCAGTTTTGAAAACTACCACACGCCTATTTGGTTTGCAGAATTTGTAAAATGCACCAACGTGCCATCTTCCATCTGACATGATTAACATGGGCATTTGATTAGAATCTAGAAACATATAGCCTCCTTCACAAGAGGTTGGATTGGATGAAAAATTCCCTAAGAAAACAAGTACAGATGAATCCAAAGAAGACATTCTTATGGATTGTAACCATATGAATCAAGCAACCAATATGTGGTGGGGGGTGTATGTCACACCCTGATTTTCATGGCACAACACTTAAGATTATAAATCATGATAAAATGTGGTTTGACAAAAACTTTTGAGTGTTTAGGTCTTTGCTTGATTTGATTTTTGTGTATTGGTTGCAAGTGCTCTAAAAATCAAATAAATCCTCCAACTCCTATACTCCTTCTCCTTGATCCAAGACTTCTGCCCAATGATCATGCCATGTGTATAGTACAGTATATAATTTTCTTATAAAAATAGTTTGCCAAAAAGCATTTTTCTAAATTTAGTTTTCCAAAAACCCCTCAATGGAGACTTGAACTACAAGTATTTAATTAAGGGTGTCAATTTTTTTTCAAAAATTATATTTGACTCCTATTAGATGTAGGGCACCCAGAAACCACAAAAATACAATTTTAAAAGTTAATTTCCTAATTTATTTAAAGGCTTTTTCCTAAGGCCATAAATGGTCTTTAATAGGTTAAAATTATTTTAAAGCTTCAAAAATATTTGAGAAAAATCATGGAACTCACTGGACATATATTTTCCATATATAAGAGTTTCAACACATGGTCATGTTCAAAATATTAGTCAAATCCCTCAAAAACCCTTTCTGGATTAAATCCAGGAAAATTATACCTTGTCAAAAATGTCTAGCTTGATGATATTGCCAAGTCTCATGTCATGGAGAACAGTATAACCCCATGAAACCCTCTCAAAACCATTTCTGTCCATTTTGAAGTTTGAGCAACTTTACATTGCCAAACATGTACAAATGTTCTCAAACCTTGTGAACATTCTCAAATGGTCTAATTATTCATCTAGACCAAATGGCACAAGTCGGAGAGAATCTTATCTTGCTCAAAGTTCCCCAAAACCCTTCTTGTCTAGAACCAAATTTGAACAACTCTACATTGGCAACTTTCTCCTTTTGATCTCAACTTTTGTGGACATGTTCAGAACCTCAAATAATGACACTAGACCAAGTGGTGCATCAAGGAGAATAGTTTTTCATCACTAGATCTTGGAAAACTCATATCTGTTGATTTCTAGGGTTTACAAAAGTTGCATTGGCAACTTTGCCCAAATGGACTCTATATTGGTGGAATCTCTTATTTTCTCATGCCATTTTACCCTGTCAAACCTCATGACAAGGGAAGTCCATTTGCTTTCCCAAACCTACATCAAACACCTTCTGGCAGAAAGTTAAAATGAATGTTTTGGCCATTTCCACTAATCTCCATGAGCTAAACTTTCTCCCACAACCTCATCTGGTCCTCCTCTAACCCCTGCATCATTCCTGCTCTCTCTGGACAGCACCATCTCTGCTCTCTCTCAAGTCCCTCTCCCCTCAAGTGGATCCCCGGGGCATCCAGTGCCATTGCCACATTGTTTACTCCCCCCTGCCGCTGCCAGATGAAAGTGGACAACGCAGAGTGCGGAAAACACGCTCATGCCGGCCAAAAGCCTGCTCTGGGGCGCGCTACAGTGGCGGCCGAGCCTTGCCACCGCACTCCCGTCCACCTCAGGCCACCCAAGCACGCCAGTCGACGCGCCTCGGCGTCTGCATCATGCCAGCGGGCCTCCCACTTGCTCCCGCGCCCTCCTCTCGCCCTGTGGCGTGTGCCCGAGCGCCGCCCGCGTCCGCCAGTGGCTGCCCGCATCCTTGGACCGCCTCGCGCTCGCTCCTCTCTCCCTCTCTCCTTCCCTGGTCGTAGACCACGCCCAGGAACAACCACGACTCGAAGCCAAGACCTCCCGCGGCCTTCCGCGAAGGTCACGACCTCTCCAGCGCATGGCCCCGCGGTGCTCCTCGCCCCCCTTCTATTTAAGGCCACCCCAAGCCCCCTCTCTACTCCTTTGACTCTCTCTCTCCATCCCAGAGACCCTCTGGACCAACTCATCCTTCCTCCCGTGCCCTCCATCCACCACCATGGCCGGAGCCGTGCCATCGGCCTCCGCCTAAATTCGCACCCACCACTCCTCCTCCTCCCCTCTAGACCGCACCAGAGCACCCCAACCTTCACCGCAAGTCCCTCCCGCACTCCTTTCTCTCCTCCTCGTGGCCATGCCATCGAGCTCCATCACCGCCGCCAACCTCGCCCACCACGGCCAATGCCTCGCTCGCATCCGACCTCCCCTACCTTCATGGAGTACCTCGTCGGATGCGCAACTCTCTCCCGAGTATGCTGGTGTGCTGGGCATCGACGGAGGTGGCCGGTGCCGTCGGGAGAGCACCGGCATCGCTCGTCCTCGCCTCCTCTATTTCCCGTCGCGCCGCGCGAGAGGTTGAAGGCGATGGTCTGAGCGCTGGGCCCGCGCATCAGCGACCCAGCGGCTGGGGCCCATCGTTTAAGTGGAGACGGGCCGGGAGAAATGCAGCTCCGACATCACCTCTCCCCACCCGCGTGGGTGAGCCACTAGGCTGGCCCACTAGTAAACTATGCCCAGTGCGCTGGATAAGTGTAAAGCCCTTCCCCTTTTCCTTTTCTTTTTCTTTTCTAGATAGATGGTAAAATCACTAGAGAACTCAAATAGTGTCCAAATTTGATCAATCAAATTTCTACTGACTCCATAAATCAAGATCTATTTAATGGGCCATAGTGGACATTTTTGTTGTTCTTGGTTGTCACTGGACCCTTTAAAAAGGTCATTTATTCACATAAGTCCACTTCAAAAATCCATATTATATTCATTTCAACTCCAAATCCAGTGAAACCCATTTCTAAATGTTTCTAAAATCATGCGTGATTTAATGGGTACTTTTACTCACTTTTATAAAAAGGCATTCTGTAGAAAACTTGCAGATCCATTAAATCCCTTGTTTCCATCATATTGAAATGTTCAAAAATCCTCATTGATCTAATGCCAATAAAACCACTTTGGTAATTTTCATATGACCAAAGGCATCCTAGAAAAGTCCAACTCACATTTTTAGAGCACTTTTATTCTTGCCTGGTTGTGGTGCTTATTGCGATTGCTTTCAACGTTAGTTGACGAAATAGATGGAGTACACGGAGATGGACCAGAGGAGTTAAAGACTTTGCTGAGCCAGGCAAGTAGCCCTTTGACCATGACACCCCTCTTGTTCATCGACACCCTTTTTCCGGTTGCATGATGATGAAATATGACAGTGGTAAACTTGTTGTGAACCACCACATGATGCATACCCCTACTTATGACTTTACCTTGTTCATGATTGCATCGTCAAGAGACTAGTTGATGCATAATGATGCATGTGTACCATGAACTCTTCGTGGTTACACTCTTTCGAAAACCCCATCGGGTGCCCCTAATGCCCTTGGGAGATGTTGAACTAAGGTCACCACTTGAGGAAGAAGTGGTGTACCAAAGAGAGCTTTTAGTGTGTGTGTGTAAAATGATGGATTAGATTTATGCGTGATTACCGTCCCAACCAAACATGTGCAACCACTCTACCCCTTTATGGAACGGGGCATTATTGATTACTTAGGCTGATACTAGCATGGTGCCCACATTACTAGTGACGGGAGTGACATGAGGTCACTCTCGGGACAGGGTCGTGCTTGGATAGGCGGCCATGACTATTTTCACAGGGCACCGGACACACCGTTGGTCCCTTCGTGTATGCGTGATAATGTGAAAAGGGCAGAGTACCACATCTTTTGCTTATACACGAGGGCCATGTATCAAGGAGTGGACCCTATGTTAGTGTCGTCTAGGAAAGGTAATGATCGGGTGCTTCCCCCGAGTACTTGAGGTACCGCGGGATCGTGGATGACACAAAAGCTTCCCGGATCTTGTGGTTAAAGTGCACAACCTCTGCAGAGTGTCAAGCTATTTGATGTCTACTACACAACCTTCTTCTTGTAGACGTTGTTGGGCCTCCAAGTGCACAGGTTTGTAGGACAGTAGCAAATTTCCCTCAAGTGGATGACCTAAGGTTTATCGATACGTAGGAGGCGTAGGATGAAGATGGTCTCTCTCAAGCAACCCTGCAACCAAATAAAAAAAAGTCTCTTGTGTCCCCAACACAGCCAATACAATGGTAAATTGTATAGGCGCACTAGTTCGGCGAAGAGATGGTGATACAAGTGCAAAATAGATGGTAGATAAAGGTATTTGTAATCTGAAATAATAAAAACAGCAAGGTAACAAGTGGTAAAAGTGAGCGTAAACGGTATTGCAATGATAGGAAACAAGGCCTAGAGTTCATACTTTCACTAGTGCAAGTTCTCTCAACAATAATAAAATAGATAGATCATATAACAAGCCCTCAATATGCAACAAAGAGTCACTCCGAAGCCACTAATAGCAGAGAAAAAACGTAGAGATTATGGTAGGGTACGAAACCACCTCAAAGTTATTCTTTCAGATCAATCTATAAAAGAGTTCGTACTAGAATAACACCTTAAGACACAAATCAACCAAAACCCTAATGTCACCTAGATACTCCATTGTCACCTCAATGATTATACGATATGCATCACACAATCTCAGATTCATCCAACCAACATAAAAGTACTTCAAAGAGTGCCCCAAAGTTTCTACCGGAGAGTCAAGAACGTGTGCCATCCCCTATGCATAGGTTCCCAATGTCACGAAACCCGCAAGTTGATCACCAAAACATACATCAAGTGGCACATGATATCCCATTGTCACCATAGATAATCACGGCAACACATACATCAAGTGTTCTCATAAAGACTCAATCCGATAAGATAACTTCAAAGGGGAAACGCAATTCATCACAAGAGAGTTGAGGGGGAGAAACATCATAAGATCCAACTACAATAGAAAAGCTCGAGATACATCAAGATCGTGCCATAGATGGAACACGAGAGAGAACACGAGAGAGAGAGAGAGATCAAACACATAGGTACTGGTACATACCCTCAGCCCCGAGGGTGAACTACTCCCTCCTCGTCATGGATAGCGCCGGGATGATGAAGATGGCCACCGGTGATGGGATCCCCCTCCGGCAGGGTGCCGGAACGGGCTCCCGAGAGGTTTTTGGTGGCTACAGAGGCTTGCGGCGGCGGAACTCCCGATCTATCTTCTGTTCTGAAAGTTTTAGGGTACAAGAGTATATATGGGTGCAGGGGGTACGTCAGAGGAGGATCGGGGGCCCCACGAGGCACGGGGGCGCGCCCGGGGGGGTGGGCGCGCCCCCCACCCTCATGGGCAGCCCGTATCTCCCCTAACGTGCACTCCAAGTTCCCTGGGTTGCTTTCCTTCAAAAAATAACTTCTCTAGTTGATTTCGTTCTGTTTTGACTCTGTTTGATATTCCTTATCCTCGAAACACTGAAATAGGCATAAAAAAGCAAATCTGGGCTGGGCTCCGGTTAATAGGTTAGTCCCAAAAATAATACAAAAGTGGATAATAAATCCCAATATTTACTAAAACAGTAGATAAAGTAGCATGGAGCGATCAAAAATTATAGATACGTTGCAGACGTATCAAGCATCCCCAAGCTTAATTCCTGCTCGTCCTCGAGTAGGTAAATGATTAAAAAGAATTTTTGATGCGGAGTGATACTTTGGCATAATTTCAATGTAAATCTTCTTAATTGTGATATGAGTATTCAGATCCGAAAGATTCAAGAAAAAAGTTCATATTGACATAAAAATAATAATATTTCAAGCATACTAATCAAAGCAATCATGTCTTCTCAAAATAGCATGGCAAAAGAAAGTTCATCCCTACAAAATCATATAGTTAGGCTATGCTTCATTTTCGTCACACAAATATGTTCTCAACTTCTATACCCCCGATGACAAGCCAAGAAATTGTTTCATACTTAAATAATCTCAAACTTTTTCAACCTTCACGCAATACATGAGCGCGAGCCATGGATATAGCACTATGGGTGGAATAGAATATGATGATGGGGATTGTGTGGAGAAGACAAAAAGGAGAAAGTCTCACATTGACGAGGCTAATCAACGGGCTATGGAGATGCCCATCAATTGATGTCAACATGAGGAGTAGGGATTGCCATGCAACGGATGCACTAGAGCTATGAATGCTCAACAAAAGAAAACTAGTGGGTGTGCATCCAACTCGCTTGCTCACGAAGACCTAGGGAATTTTGAGGAAGCCCATCATTGGAATATACAAGCCAAGTTCTATAAAGAAAAATTCCCACTAGTATAAAAAGACAACTTATGAGACTCACTATCATGAAGATCTTGGTGCTACTTTGAAGCACAATATATGAGACTCACTACATGAAGAACAAGGTGCTACTTTGAAGCACAAGTGTGGTAAAAGGATAGTAGCATTGTCCCTTCTCTTATTTTCTCTCATTTTTTTTATTTGGGACTTTCTCTTTTTTTGGCCTCCCCTTTTTTTTCGTCCGGAGTCTCATCCCGACTTGTGGAGGAATCATAGTCTCCATCATCCTTTCCTCACTTTGGGACAATGCTCTAATAATGATGATCATCACACTTTTATTTTTCTTACAACTCATCAATTACAACTCGATACTTAGAACAAAGTATGACTCTATATGAATGCCTCCGGCGGTGTACCAGGATGGTGGAATGAATCAAGAGTGACACGTATGAAAAATAATGCATGGTGTCTTTGCGACAAATACGATCTCAACTACATGATCGTGCGATGGCAATATGACAAAAGTAATGTATGTCATGATGATGATGATGGAAGTTGCATGGCAATATATCTCGGAATGGCTATGGAAATGCCATGATAGGTAAGTATGGTGGCTGTTTTGAGGAAGATATAAGGAGGTTTATGTGTGATAGAGCATATCGTATCACGGGGTTTGGATGCACCGGTGAAGTTTGCACCAACTCTCAAGGTGAGAAAGGGCAATGCACTGTACCGAAGAGGCTAGCAAAGGCGGAAAGATGACAGTGCGTATAATCCATGGACTCAACATTAGTCAAAATAACTCATATACTTATTGCAAAAATTTAGAAGCCATCAAAAATCAAGTACTACGCGCATGCTCCTAGGGGGATAGATTGGTAGGAAAAGACCATCGCTCGTCCCCGACCGCCACTCATAAGGATGCACAAGCCAGGTACACTTCATGTTTCAAATTTGTTACACAACTTTAACCATACGTGCATGCTACAGGACTTGCAAACTTCAACACAAGAATTTATCAAGTTCACAATTACCCAACTAGCACGACTTTGATATTATCACCTCCATATCTCAAAACAATTATCAAGCATCAAACTTTTCTTAGTATTCAACACACTCATAAGAAAGTTTCACATATCTTGAATACCAAGTATATTAATATTAAGAAAATTACCATGCTATTAATGACTCTCAAAATAATCTAAGTGAAGAATGATAGTTCATCTATTTCTTCAAAATAAAACCACCATTATGCTCTAAAAGGTATAAGTGATGCACTAGAGCAAATGACAAACTACTCCGAAAGATATAAATGAAGGTCAATGAGTAGCTAAATAATTATGCAACTATGCGAAGACTCTCTCATTTAATAATTTAAGATCTTGATACTTTATTCAAACAGCAAGCAACGCTAAAGAAAACTACATTGCAAGTATAGCACAACTCATGTGAAGAAGCAAAAACTTAGGCTCAACCGATACTAACCGATAGTTGTTGAAGAAGAAAGGTGGGATGCCTACCGGGGCATCAACAAGCTTAGATGCTTGAGACTTCTTGAAATATTATCTTGGGGTGCCTTGTGCATCCCCAATCTTGAACTTTTGTGTCTCCTTAATTCCTCTCATATCATGGTTTCTCTTTTTATCAAAAGCTTCATCCACAACAAACTCAACAAGAACTCGTGAGATAGGTTAGTATAAACCAATGCAAAACCTTATCATTTTCTACTGTAAAAAATCACTAAAATTATTATTCAACATTGAATACTAAATGCCTCTGCATATTTAATACTCCTATCCTCAAATAGAATCATTAAACAAGCAAACATATGCAAACAACGCAAACATAACAGCAATCTGCCAAAACAGTACAGTCTGTAAAAATTGCAAGAGTATTAATACTTCCCTAACTCCAAAAATTATGAACTACAATTCCCACTGTAATAAATTTATCTGAGCTCAATATGCAAAAAGATTCAACATTATACCACTCTCTAACTTTTCTAGGGAATTTTTGCAACAGAGGTAAACTTTCTATTTTCAAACAGCAACATGTATACTAGGAAAATAAGCATGGCAAAGGCTATCCTTGACTTATTTATTGAAAATAAAGATGCAAAACATTATTATAAATAACAGAAAGCAAATACTAACGGGAGAAAATGACGCTCCAAGCAAAACACATATCATGTGGTGAATAAAAATATAGCTCCAAGTAAAGTTACCGATAGACGAAGACGAAAGAGGGGATGCCTTCCGGGGCATCCCCAAGCTTAGGCTCTTGGTTGTCCTTGAATATACCCTTGGGGTTCCTTGGGCATCCCCAAGCTTAGGCTCTTGCCACTCCTTATTCCATAGTCCATCGAATCTTTACCCAAAACTTGAAAACTTCACAACACAAAACTCAACAGAAAACTCGTAAACTCCGTTAGTGAAAGAAAACAAAACACCACTTCAAGGTTCTGTAATGAACTCATTCTAAATTCATATTAGTGTAATATATACTGTATTATAACTTATATATGGTTCATACCCTCCGATACTACTCATAGATTCATCAAAATAAGCAAACAACACATAGAAAACAGAATCTGTCAAAAACAGAACAGTCTGTAGTAATCTGTATCAAACGTATACTTCTGGAACTCCGAAAAGCCTACCAAATTAGGAAATCCTAAGCAATTCGTGCACCAATCCAGAGAAAAAAGAATCAGATCAGACGCACGTTTATGTGAATTAACAAAACTAATTTACTGGGTGCAAAAGTTTCTGATTTTCAGCAGGATCAACACAAGTATCACCGTAAGCCATCCTAAAGATCTTACTTGGCACTTTATTGAAATAAAAGCTATAAAACATGATCACTACAGTAGCATAATCATGTGAACACACAAAAACAGTAAGGATAAGTATTGGGTTGTCTCCCAACAAGCGCTTTTCTTTAATGCCTTTCTAGCTAGGCATGATGATGACAATGATGCTCACATAAAAGATAAGAATTGAAACATAACGGGAGCATCATGAAGCATATGACTAGCACATTTAAGTCTAACCCACTTCCTATGCATAGGGATTTTGTGAGCAAACAACTTATGGGAACAAGAATCAACTTGCATAGGAAGGTAGAACAAGCATAGCTTCAAGATTTTCAACACATACAGAGGAAACTTGGCATTATTGCAATTCCTACAAGCATATGTTCCTCCCTCATAATAATTTTCAGTAGCATCATGAATGAATTCAAAAATATAACCAGCACCTAAAGCATTCTTTTCATGATCTACAAGCATACAAAATTCAATACTCTCCACATAAGCAAAATTCTTCTTTATGGCATACGTATCATCACAATAATCATCATAGATAGGAGGCATGCTTTCATCATAGTAAATTTGCTCATCAAAGCTTGGGGGACAAAAAATACCATCTTCATCAAACATAGCTTCCCCAATATTGTGGCTTTGCATATCATTAGCATCATGGATATTCAAAGAATTCGTACTAACAACATTGCAATCATGCTCATCATTCAAAGATTTAGTGCCAAACAATTTAGAGATTTCTTCTTCTGGCACTCGAGCACAATTATCCTTTCCATCATACTCACGAAAGATATTAAAAAGGTGAAGCGTATGAGACAAACTCAATTACATTTTTTGTAATTTTCTTTTATAGACTAACTAGTGCTAAAACAAGAAACAAAAATATTCGATTGTAAGATCTAAAGATATACCTTCAAGCACTCACCTCCCCGGCAACGGCGCCAGAAAAGAGCTTAGTTGATGGGGTGTGAGTGAGTTCCCTTTACCTAGCCTCCCCGGCAACGGCGCCAGAAAAGAGCTTGATGTCTACTACACAACCTTCTTCTTGTAGACGTTGTTGGGCCTCCAAGTGCACAGGTTTGTAGGACAGTAGCAAATTTCCCTCAAGTGGATGACCTAAGGTTTATCAATCCGTAGGAGGCGCAGGATGAAGATGGTCTCTCGCAAGCAACCCTGCAACCAAATAACAAAACGTCTCTTGTGTCCCCAACACACCCAATACAATGGTAAATTGTATAGGAGCACTAGTTCGGCGAAGAGATGGTGATACAAGTGCAAAATAGATAGTAGATAAAGGTATTTGTAATCTGAAATAATAAAAACAGCAAGGTAACAAGTGGTAAAAGTGAGCGTAAACAGTATTGCAATGATAGGAAACAAGGCCTAGAGTTCATACTTTCACTAGTGCAAGTTCTCTCAACAACAATAACATAGATAGATCATATAACAAGCCCTCAATATGCAACAAAGAGTCACTCCGAAGCCACTAATAGGAGAGAACAAACGTAGAGATTATGGTAGGGTACGAAACCACCTCAAAGTTATTCTTTCGGATCAATCTATAAAAGAGTTCGTACTAGAATAACACCTTAAGACACAAATCAACCAAAACCCTAATGTCACCTAGATACTCCATTGCCACCTAAAGTATACGTGGGCATGATTATACGATATGCATCACACAATCTCAGATACATCCAACCAACATAAAAGTACTTCAAAGAGTGCCCCAAATTTCTACCAGAGAGTCAAGAACGTGTGCCAACCCCTATGCATAGGTTCCCAATGTCACGAAACCCGCAAGTTGATCACCAAAACATACATCAAGTGGCACATGATATCCCATTGTCACCACATATAATCACGGCAACACATACATCAAGTGTTCTCATAAAGACTCAATCCGATAAGATAACTTCAAAGGGGAAACTCAATTCATCACAAGAGAGTATAGGGGGAGAAACATCATAAGATCCAACTACAATAGCAAATCTTGGGATACATCAAGATCGTGCCATAGATGGAACACGAGAGAGAACACGAGAGAGAGAGAGAGAGACCAAACACATAGCTACTGGTACATATCCTCAGCCCCGAGGGTGAACTACTCCCTCCTCGTCATGGATAGCGCCGGGATGATGAAGATGGCCACTGGTGATGGGATCCCCCTCCGGTAGGGTGCCGGAACAGGCTCCCGAGAGGTTTTTGGTGGCTGCAGAGGCTTGCGGCAGCGGAACTCCCGATCTATCTTCTGTTCTGGAAGTTTTAGGGTACAAGAGTATATATGAGTGCAGGGGGTACGTCAGAGGAGCTACGGGGCCCGACGAGGTAGGGGGCGCGCCGGGGGGGCGTGCCCCCACCCTCGTGGGCAGCCCGTATCTCCCCTGACATGCACTCCAAGTTCCCTGGGTTTCTTTCCTTCCAAAAATAACTTCTCCACTTGATTTTGTTCCATTTTGACTCCGTCTGATATTCCTTTTCCTCGAAACACCGAAATAGGCATAAAACAGCAAATTTGGGTTGGGCCTTCGGTTAATAGGTTAGTCCCAAAAATAATATAAAAGTGGATATTAAAGCCCAATATTGCCTAAAACAGTAGATAAAGTAGCATGGAGCAATCAAAAATTATAGATCCGTTGGAGATGTATCACTATTCGAATAGTCGTGTCCACCGTCATGGACAGTTGGGAGGTGCTACTTAAACTATGTCTAGAAATTTTACAATCTCGGTGCATGTGTGTGTGGAAGGGAACTATTTGTGTCAAGGTGGTGACTTGACATATTGAATGAAATGGAATTGATTCAAACTCTATTTATGTTGATATCTGTAACCTGTTCTGAAGGTTACCCATGTTCATTGATGCATATCTCACAAGTTGATATGACATCTCAACTAGCTTGAAGCTAGGTTGCTTAGTTGTTGTACAATTGCATTGTTACTTTGAACTAAATCATGGGTTGCTTGCGAGTACATTCAAAGTACTCATTGACTTGCCACTGGTTATTGAATTGGCCAGGTATGAAAGAACATGATATGACGAAGAGTACTTGGGTGGCGATCGTGCGAGCTAGGACGCTTCCCAGTCAGAATGCCTGTAGGGTTAAGGCAGATGGCATGGGTTCAAGTTATCGACGAAGATTTCTGCTGCGATGATATACTCAAGACTTGACCATAATGGTCACAATTTGTGTAAAACGGTATGTATGGATGTAAGACTCTTGTTATTCAGCTTCTGTGTGTTCAGTGAGCATTGATCTCTGGGATCACTGTACACGTGCATTCGGTGATCACCACTTATGAGTCGGGGTCCCCACAGAGCTGGTATCAGAGCCATCCTAACCGTAGGAAGCTTTAGTTAGCATTGTCGTTAGATAGGGTAAAACTATTTCAAAGCTATTACTAATTTTCAAAACTATCTATACTTCTCTTCCCTTCTTAGTTTTTGTTCAAAAACTAAGGAAAACTTTCCTTGTTGATCTCTTCCCCCTTCAAAACTTTTGGTCACTAGAACCCTTATGCCCCTGAGCACTGGATTCCTTGAAATCCTCGTGGATAGTCTAGAAGGAGGATGGCTTGTCAGACATTCACCCACATCTTCTGAACACAAGGTTGGCGACACCACAACAAGACGATACCAACAGAAGATACATCCTCGAGGAATGAGGACATGAAGACACAGAAGATGGTGACACTGCCCCAAGATGATGCAACCTTAGCCTATGATGATCAGGGCATAGGAAATGCAAGATCATGATATACATCGCTAATAGAGCAACCATGTCCTTATCGTTGTTGCATCGGCAACCACCGGTGGATGAGAACCTAGCCATTTTGTCCGCCTCACTATCATGAGCAGGAAAATGGTTCTCTTCATCCCTTGCTCTCGGTGACGATATTGTCAACAATGTGTCCGACAGTCGACCTCTATTATGCCTTGTTAATGTCATTGCATAAAGGATTGCCACCTGGGATCGCCGACAACTTAAAAAGGCAAAAGTGATCATCATGATTAAGAAGACAAGAGAATACCAAGTCAATGCCAGCCACGAGGAGCCACCTTCACCCCATCACTTCATCAGGCGAGAAGTTGTTAAAGACTCTTCAGGCTCAACCTTGATCGTTTCATTGAACAACTACGGGAGACGTAGCGACACCTGAGGAAAATCTAGAAGACTGCACGAGGCACGGAGCAAAGCACGGCTACTGAATCCGAGAACCCCTAGGGTAGGATGAGTTGTGTACCCCCCCCCCCTATGCGCAGTCGAGTCTGTATGATGGTTCGAATAGAACCATGATTGAGTGTTGAGTGTTTTTATTTGCTTGTGTTTTGATATCAGTCGCCCTTTTTCCCTAGGCAACAAGTACGCGACAATATCACCTTCCTTATCTTGATGCTTGTGCTTGGCTCTTTTGGGACTTGTTTGGTTGCACCTGCACTATAGAACCCCCTTCAGGCACCCCCCATCTATGCTACTTCCCCTATCACCTCTCTCATCAACCGAAGACCAGCAAGACAAGATGCACCAAGGGTTCCACCTCGGCGACCAACTAGCACTGGAGACTTTTGCTGCAGCCTCCTCGACCAAGTGCAACCCAGTAGAGTTATGTCTACTCCTCAAGATTAGAAGCCCATCCCTAGACCCTTTGAGACTCCACCAGATACCCCAGCTCGAATCCATAACCATGTACTTAACCCACAAAATTGCAAGAGAACCAGTTAAGCCTCCGTAACCTTGCACAATAATGGGTTCATTATGGAGCTAGTGGACATAGTGAACTGCACATTATCATCCTAAGATAGTACCAGAACTGACGATGCCATAGGGGAGACCAATTTGAGGATACATGTATAGAGAACAGATGACTTGATGAGTTTATATTAGAGACCTTGAGGAAGTATTGAGACTTTTGGTGGATTGTGAGACATTCATGTTCGTAGATGAACTTGGTGGGATCAGTTAATAGAGTAACATAACTCTTATTGCTCCTGAGTAAATTGGATTTAAATAGGTGATCCTAGTGGAGTATAGATGCTGAGTAAGTCTACATGGTTTGGAGTAAATTGGATTAGACTGATGATCTCGATCATGATACCATATTTCTCGGTG
The DNA here is from genome assembly GCF_002162155.2 of Triticum dicoccoides. NCBI lineage: Eukaryota > Viridiplantae > Streptophyta > Magnoliopsida > Poales > Poaceae > Triticum > Triticum dicoccoides. The sequence continues at coordinate 216,629,049 of NC_041387.1, read as the reverse complement.
GATGATAAACTAGGGATTGGGTTAAATGTTGAAGTTTATTTGGGAATGTGTATGAGCTTGATCTTGAAGTTTACTTGATCACGATAATTAATGGGAATTGGTGGACTGAGTATAGTAAGGATAGCCTTTCAAGTATTTGGGGATTATATGTGATACGTCCATTTTGCATCATCCTTTTGTATCAATATTTATTGCATTATGGGCTGTTATTTCACGTTATGTCACAATACTTATGGCTATTCTCTCTTATATTACAAGGTTTACATGAAGAGGGAGAATCCCGGCAGCTGGAATTCTGGGCTGGAAAAGGAGAAAATATTGGAGGCCTATTCTGCGCAACTCCAAAAGTCCTGAAACTCCACGGAATATCCTAAAATAAATAAACAAAAATCATCGCCAAAGATGAAGGCCAGGGGGCCCGCACCCTGCTCACGAGGGTGCCCCCCGGGGCGCGCCCCCTACCTCATGGGGCCCCTGGTGGCTCTCCGACGCCCATCTTCTCCTATATGAAGTCTTTCGATGATAAAAAAAAGAAGGCAACCTTTCGGGACGAGACTCTGCTGCCATGAGGCGGAACCTTGGCGGAACCAATCTAGGGCTCCGGCAGAGCTGTTCTGCCGGGGACACTTCCCTCTGGCAGGGAATCATCACCATCGTCATTATCAACGCTCCTTTCATCGGGAGAGGGCAATCTCCATCAACATCTTCACCAGCACCATCTCATCTCCAAACCCTAGTTCATCTCTTGTATCCAATTCTTGTCTCCAAGTCAGGGATTGGTGCTAGTAGGTTGCTAGTAGTGTTGATTACTCCTTGTAGTTCATGCTAGTTGGTTTATTTGGTGGAAGATCGTATGTTCAGATCCTTTATGCATATTATTACCCCTCTGATTATGAACATGAATATGCTTTGTGAGTAATTACATTTGTTCCTGAGGACAAGGGAGAAGTCTTGCTATTAGTAATGTGAATTTGGTATTCGTTCGATATTTTGATGAGATGTATGTTGTCTAGCCTCTAGTGGTGTTATGTGAACATCGACTACATAACACTTCACCATTATTTGGGCCTAGAGGAAGGCATTTGGAAGTAATAAGTAGATGATGGGTTGCTAGAGTGACAGAAGCTTAAACCCTAGTTTATGCGTTGCTTCGTAAGGGGCTGATTTGGATCCATATGTTTTATGCTATGGTTAGGTTTACCTTAATACTTTTGTTGTAGTTGCGGATGCTTGCAATATAGGTTAATCATAAGTGGGATGCTTGTTCAAGTAAGAACAGCACCCAAGCACCGGTCCACCCACATATCAAATTATCAAAGTACCGAACACGAATCATATGAGCGTGATGAAAACTAGCTTGACGATATTCCCATGTGTCCTCGGGAGCGCTTTACCTATTATAAGAGTTTGTCCAGGCTTGTCCTTTGCTACAAAAAGGATTGGGACACCTTGATGCACTTTATTTACTTTTGTTACTTGTTGCTCGTTACAATTTATCTTATCACAAAACTATCTATTACCACTTATTTCAGTACTTGCAGAGAATACCTTGGTGAAAACCGCTTATCATTTCCTTCTGCTCCTCGTTGGGTTCGACGCTCTTACTTATCGAAAGGACTACGATAGATCCCCTATACTTGTGGGTCATCAAGACTCTTTTCTGGCGCCGTTGCTGGGGAGTGTAGCGCCTTTGGTAGGTGGAATTTGGTAAGGAAAATTTTATTTAGTGTGCTGAAATTTTTTGTCACTTGTTACTATGGAAAGTAATTCTCTGAGGGGCTTGTTCAGGGTATCTTCACCCCGTCCAGTAGAGCAAAGAGTTGCTCCTCAACCTACTGAACCTACTGAACCTATTGAAAATGAAACTCCTTTTGAAATTCCTTCAGGTATGATGGAAAAACTGCTAGCTAACACTTTTACAGGAGATGGAACAAAGCATCCTAATGAAAATCTACTCTATGTGGATGAAGTTTGTGGACTATTTAAGCTTGCAGGTATACCCGATGATGTTGTTAAGAAGAAGACCTTCCCTTTATCTTTGAAGGGAGACGCACTGACATGGTATATGCTATGTGATGATATGAGATCATGGAACTATAAAAGATTGAAATTGGAATTTCATCAAAAGTATTACCCTATGCATCTTATTCATCGTGATCGCAGTTATATATATAATTTTTGGCCTCGCGAAGGAGAAAGCATCGCTCAAGCTTGGGGAGTCTTAAATCAATTTTATATTCATGCCCCAATCATGAGCTCTCAAGAGAAGTAATTATGCAAAGTTTGTATGCTCGGCTTTCTGATAACAATCGCACCATGCTTGACACTTCTTGTGTTGGCTCTTTTATGATGAAGACTATTGAATTTAAATGGAATTTATTGGATAGAATTAAATGCAACTCTGAATATTGAGACCTCGACGAAGGTAAGGAGTCAGCTATGACACCTAAGTTTGATTGTGTTAAATCTTTTATGGATACTAGTATTTTCCGTAAATTTAACACTAAATATGGACTTGACTCTGAGATAGTAGCTTCTTTCTGTGAATCTTTTGCTACTTATGTTGATCTCCCCAAGGAGAAGTGGTTTAAATATCATCCTCCCATAGAAGTAAAAGTAGATGCACCTATTAAAGTTGAAGAAACGACTGTCACTTATAATGATCCTATTGTTCCCACTTCTTATGTTGAGAAACCACCTTTTCCCATTAGAATGAAGCATCATTCTAAAGCTTCAACTGTTGTTCGTAAAAGCAATATTAGAACTTATACACCTCCTGAGCAAGTCAAAGTAGAACCTAATATTGCTATTGTTAAAGATCTCTTGTCTGATAATATTGATGGGCATGTTATTAAATTCCATGGTGAAACTGCTAGAATTGCTAAACCTTGTGCTAGAGATAAACATAGACCTGTGGTAGGCGTGCCTGTTATTTCTGTTAAAATAGGAGATCATTGTTATCATGGCTTATGTGATATGGGTGCTAGTGCTAGTGTTATACCTATTACCTTGTATGAAGAAATTATGCATGATATTGCACCTGCTGAGTTAGAAGATATTGATGTTACAATTAAACTTGCCAATAGATATACTATATCTGCAATAGGAATTGTTAGAGATGTTGAAGTCTTGTGTGGAAAAACCAAATATCCCGCTGATTTTATTGTTCTTGGATCTCCACAAGACAGCTTTTGTCCCATTATATTTGGTAGACCCTTCTTGAATACTGTTAATGCTAAGATAGACTGCGAAAAGAATGTTGTTACTATTGGCTTGGATGATATGGTTCATGAGTTTAATTTCTCTAAATTTAGTAAACAACATCGTGAGGAAGAATTGCCTAGTAAAGATGAGATTATTGGTCTTGCTTCTATTGCCGTACCTCCTAGTGACCCTTTAGAAAACTATTTGCTAGACCATGAAAATCATATGCTCATGAATGAAAGAAGGGAAATAGATGAAGTATTCTTTAAACATGAACCTATTCTGCAACATAATTTTCCTGTTGAAATCCTAGGGGATCCTCCTCCACCCAAGGGTGGTCCCGTGTTTGAGCTTAAACCGTTGCCTGATAATCTTAAATATGCTTATCTTGATGAAAAGAAAATATATCTTGTCATTATTATTGCTAACCTTTCAGAGCATGAAGAAGAAAGATTATTGAAAACTCTGAAGAAGCACCGTGCCGCTATTGGATATACTCTTGATGATATTAAGTGCATCAGTCCCACTCTATGTCAACATAAAATAAATTTGGAAGCGGATGCCAAACCAGTTCATGATCCTCAACGACGTTTGAACCCTAAAATGAAAGAAGTGGTAACAAAAGAAATACTCAAGCTTCTCGAGGCAGGTATAATTCATCCTGTTGCTGATAGTCAGTGGGTAAGTCCTATCCATTGTGTCCCTAAGAAGGGTGGTATTACTATTGTCCCTCATGATAAAGATAAATTGATTCCGCAAAGAATTATCATAGGTTATAGGATGGTAATTGATTTCCGCAAATTAAATAAGGCTACTAAGAAAGTTCATTACCCCTTACCTTTTATTAATCAAATGCTAGAAAGATTATGCAAACATACACACTACTGCTTTCTAGATGGTTATTCTGGTTTCTCTCAAATACCTGTGTCGGCTAGAGATCAATCAAAGACTACTTTTACATGCCCTTTGGTACTTTTGCTTATAGACGTATACCTTTCGGTTTATGTAATGCACCTGCTATCTTTCAAAGATGCATGATGGGTATATTCTCTGATTTTTGTGAAAAAAATTTGTGAGGTTTTCATGGACGATTTTTTCGTCTATGGTTCCTCTTTTGATGATTGCTTGAGCATCTTGATCGAGTTTTGCAGAGATGTGAAGAAACTAATCTTGTCTTGAATTGGGAAAAGTGCCACTTTATGGTTAATGAAGGTATTGTCTTGGGGCACAAAGTTTCTGAAAGAGGTATTGAATTTGATAAAGCCAAGGTTGATGCTATTGAAAAGATGCCATGTCCCAAGGACATCAAAGGTGTAAGAAGTTTCCTTGGTCACGCCGGATTTTATAGGAGGTTCATTAAGGACTTCTCAAAAATTTCTCGGCCTCTGACTAATTTACTACAAAAAGATGTACCATTTGTCTTTGATGATGATTGCGTAGAAGAATTTGAAATACTTAAGAAAGCTTTAGTATCTGCACCTATTGTTCAGCCACCTGATTGGAATTTACCCTTTGAAATTATGTGTGATGCTAGTGATTATGCTGTAGGTGCTGTTCTAGGGCAAAGAGTTGATAAGAAATTAAATGTTATCCATTATGCTAGTAAGACTCTAGACAATGCTCAAAGAAATTATGCTACTACCGAAAAGGAACTTTTAGCAGTTGTATTTGCTTGTGATAAATTCTGACCCTATATTGTTGATTCTAAAGTAAGTATTCACACTGATCATGCTGCTATTAAATATCTTATAGAAAAGAAAGATGCAAAACCTAGACTTATTAGATGGGTACTCTTGCTGCAAGAATTTGATTTGCATATTGTTGATAGAAAAGGAGCTGAGAACCCCGTTGCAGATAACTTATCTAGGTTAGAGAATGTTCTTGATGACCCACTACCTATTAATGATAGCTTTCCTAATGGACAATTAAATGTCATAAGCACTTCTCGTAGCACTCCATGGTATGTTGATTATGCTAATTATATTGTTGCTAAATTTATACCACCTAGCTTCACATACCAACAAAAGAAAAAGTTATTAGGCGTTGTGTACCTAAGCATGAACAGGAATAGATCCTACGCAAGTGTCACTCCAAAGCCTATGGAGGACACCATGTTGGAGATAGAACTGCACATAAGTTATTGCAATCCGGTTTTTATTGGCCCACTCTCTTCATGGATGCCCGTAAGTTTGTTTTGTCTTGCGATGAATGTCAAAGAATTGGTAATATTAGTAGACGTCAAGAAATGCCTATGAATTATTCACTTGTTATTGAACCATTTGATGTTTGGGGCTTTGATTATATGGGACCTTTTCCTGCCTCTAATGGATATACACATATTTTAGTTGCTGTTGATTACGTTACTAAGTGGGTAGAAGCTATTCCAACTAGTAGTGCTGATCATAACACCTCTATTAAAATGCTTAAGGAAGTAATTTTTCCGAGGTTTGGAGTCCCTAGATATTTAATGACTGATGGTGGTTCACACTTTATTCATGGTGCTTTTCGTAAAATGCTTGCTAAATATGATGTTAATCATAGAATTGCATCTCCATATCACCCGCAGTCTAGTGGTCAAGTAGAATTGAGCAATAGAGAGCTCAAATTAATTTTGCAAAAGACTGTCAATAGGTCTAGAAAGAATTGGTCCAAGAAACTGAATGACGCATTATGGGCCTATAGAACTACATATAAGATTCCTATGGGTATGTCTCCGTATAAAATGGTTTATGGAAAAGCATTTCACTTACCTCTCGAACTAGAACATAAGGCATATTGGGCTATTAAGGAGCTCAACTATGATTTCAAACTTGCCGGTAAGAAGAGGTTATTTGATATCAGCTCACTTGACGAATGGAGAACCCAAGCTTATGAAAATGTCAAGTTGTTTAAAGAAAAAGTTAAAAGATGGCATGACAAAAGGATACAAAAGCGTGAGTTTAATGTATGTGATTATGTATTGCTATACAACTCTCGTTTAAGATTTTTTGCAGGAAAAGTTCTCTCTAAATGGGAAGGTCCCTACGTTATCGAGGAGGTCTATCATTCCGGTGCCATAAAAATCAACAACTTCGAAGGCACAAATCCAAAGGTGGTAAATGGTCAAAGGATCAAACACTATATCTCAGGTAATCCTATAAATGTTGAAACCAATATTATTGAAACCGTAACCCCTGAGGAATACATAAAGGCCACTTTCCAGACTGTTTCGGACTCTGAAAAGGAATAAGTATGTGGTACGGGAAGTAAACCGACTCCAAAACAAATTTTAAGGCAATATTTCTCCGTTTTGGAATATTTAGAAAAATAGAAAAATAAGTGGCAGTCTGGGAAGGACACGAGGCCTCCACGAGGGTGGAGGGCGCGCCCTACCCCCCTGGGCGCGCCCCCCCTACCTCGTGAGCACCTCGTGCGCCCTCCGGACTCCATTTTCTTGCATGATACGTATTTTGGTCGGTAAAAATTCATTATATATACTCCCGAAGGTTTTGACTCTTGTATCACACAAATCTCCCGTGTTCTTGTTTCGAGCTGTTTTTTTGACAGGTCTAGATCATCATGACGACCCTAAGTGCTTCCAAGGACAAGTTCTTTGAGAGGGTGATCAACCCTTACCTCGCGGAGGTGCTGCGACACCCTCAAACCATTGAGATGCGTGATGGGTTGCTGCACATCTGCGATGTTGAGGGACCAAAGGGAACCGGAAGCGTGGAGTCGAGGCTAGCCACAAGATGCTCGCGGAGTTCAAGTGCCAGGGGATGGTGGAGCGTGGAATCAACGCTAGCCACAAGATGCTCGCGGAGTTCACCAACAACTACAAGCCGGAAGCCAAGAACACCGAGGAGGCCATCTTCAAGCTACATGAGAAGATCGAGCACCTCCAAGCCCAAATCTATGATTTGCAAAACCAAAACTGTGGGTATGAATATAGATTCAAAAGGATGAGTTTGGATACATATTTGAGGATTCCGGAGACTCGATCATCCTTCTATGATCGTGAGCCTATGCCATGGAAGGTGGATGACAAGCCTGCATCATCAACAACACCTCCACCACCAACAACAAAGGAGACATAATCACATGGGTACGGGCACTCCCCTTGGCAACTGCCAAGCTTGGGGGAGGTGCCATGGTATCGTATCACCATCACAACTCCAATCTTTACCGTTTTTCTTAGTTCAATCCTTTTAGTAGTATCTTGATTTAGTAAAATAAAGTCATGGCATGATCTAGTTTTGCGTTTTGCTTTATGATCCTTCTTTGTAATCGAGTCCGTGAGCTATATAATAAAGATTAGTGTTGAGTCAAGGGCTTTATTATTTTTCCATGATCTTGGGTGAATAAAAGAAAAGAAGAAAAGAACAAAAAGAATCAAAGAATTCATATTGATCTTATTGAAAGTAATGACTTCACATAGAAATAGTATGATGATTAAAAGTTGTTGGGAGTTGGCAAATATAGCTTTGGTCATCGTTGCAATTAATAGGAAGTAATAAGGAAAGAGAGGTTTAACATATAGATATATTATCATTGACATCTTTTATGATTGGGAGCACTCATTAAAATATGACATGCTAAAGAGTTGAGGTTGGACAAGGAAGACAACATAATGAGTTATGTTTTCTTACATCTGAGATAAAGTATATTGTCATGGATCCTCTAACGTGTTGAGCTTGCCTTTCCCCCTCATGCTAGCCAAATTCTCAGCACCAAGTAGAAATACTACTTGTGCTTCCAATACCCTTAAACCAGTTTTGCCATGAGAGTCCACCATATCTACCTATGGATTGAGTAAGATCCTTCAAGTAAGTTGTCATCGGTGCAAGCAATAAAAATTGCTCTCTAAATATGCATGACTTATTAGTGCAGAGAAAATAAGCTTTGTACGAACTTGTTGTGGACGTAATAAAAGCGACGGACTGCATAATAAAGGTCCACATACAAGAGGCAATATAAAGTGACGTTCTTCTGCAACAAGATTTTGTGCATCAACCCTAAACACGCATGACAACCTCTGCATCCCTTTGCGAAGGGCCTATCTTTTATTATTATCCTCTACATTATGCAAGAGTCACAGTGATCTTCACCTTTCCTTTTTCATTTTATCCTTTGGAAAGCTCAGCATGTTATAAAGAACATGATATATATATCTAATTGGATGTTGGGGAGCATGAATTATTATTGTTGACTTTACCCTTGAGGTAAAAGGTTGTGGGGCAAAACTATAAGCCCCTATCTTTCTCTGTGTCCGATTAAAACTCCGTAATCACAAGTATTGCGTGAGTGTTAGCAATTATGAAGGACTAAGTAATAGTTGAGTATGTGGACTTGCTTTTAAGCTCTAACATAGACTCTTTCCGATGTTATGATAAATTGCAATTGCTTTAATGACTAAGGTTATAATTTGTTGGTGCTCAATAAGGTTTCTGATTCATACTTTTGCATTGTGAAAAGATCATCGCTTGAACATAAGTAATCATATGACAAAATCTATATTTGTCCGCATTTTATTTTTATCGACGCCTCTACCTCTAAACATGAGGACATATTTATTGTTATCGTCTTTTCGCTTGAGGACAAGCAAGGTCTAAGCTTGGGGGAGTTGATACATCAATTTTGTATCATGCTTTTGTATCAATAATTATTGCATTATGGGCTGTTATTTCACGTTATGTCACAATACTTATGGCTATTCTCTCTTATTTTACAAGGTTTACATGAAGAGGTAGAATGCCGACAGCTGGAATTCTGGGCTGGAAAAGGAGCAAATATTAGAGGCCTATTCTGCGCAACTCCAAAAGTCCTGAAACTCCATGGAATATCTTAAAATAAATAAATTAAAATCGTCACCAAAGATGAAGGCCAGGGGGCCCACACCCTGCTCGCGAGGGTGCCCCC
>NC_041387.1:216553247-216619643 GCF_002162155.2 Triticum dicoccoides | reverse complement strand
GTGGGCCCCCTGGTGGCTCTCCGACGCCCATCTTCTCCTATATGAAGTCTTTCGATGAGAAAAAAAGAAGGAAACCTTTCGGGACGAGACTCCGCCGCCACGAGGCGGAACCTTGGCGGAACCAATCTAGGGCTCCGGTAGAGCTGTTCTGCCGGGGACACGTCCCTCCGGGAGGGGGAAATCATCACCATCGTCATCACCAACGCTCCTCTCATTGGGAGAGGGCAATCTCCATCAACATCTCCACCAACACCATCTCATCTTCAAACCCTAGTTCATCTCTTGTATCCAATTCTTGTCTCCAAGTCTGGGATTGGTGCTAGTAGGTTGCTAGTGGTGTTGATTACTCCTTGTAGTTGATGCTAGTTGGTTTATTTGGTGGAAGATCAAATGTTCAGATCCTTTATGCATATTATTACCCCTCTGATTATGAACATGAATATGCTTTGTGAGTAATTACGTTCGTTCCTGAGGACAAGGGAGAAGTCTTGCTATTAGTAGTCATGTGAATTTGGTATTCGTTCGATATTTTGATGAGATGTATGTTGTCTATCCTCTAGTGGTGTTATGTGAACGTCGACTACATAACACTTCACCATTATTTGGGCCTAGAGGAAGCCATTGGGAAGTAATAAGTAGATGATGGATTGCTAGAGTGACAGAAGCTTAAACCCTAGTTTATGCATTGGTTCGTAAGGGGCTGATTTGGATCCATATGTTTCATGCTATGGTTAGGTTTACCTTAATACTTTTGTTGTAGTTGCGGATGCTTGCAATAGAGGTTAATCATAAGTGGGATGCTTGTTCAAGTAAGAACAGCACCCAAGCACCGGTCCACCCACATATCAAATTATCAAAGTACCGAACGCGAATCATACGAGCGTGATCAAAACTAGCTTGACGATATTCCCATGTGTCCTCGGGAGCGTTTTTCCTATTATAAGAGTTTGTCCAGGCTTGTCCTTTCCTACAAAAAGGATTGGGCCACCTTGCCGCACTTTATTTACTTTTGTTACTTGTTGCTCGTTACAATTTATATTATCACAAAACTATCTCTTACCACTTATTTCAGTACTTGTAGAGAATACCTTGCTGAAAACCACTTATCATTTCCTTCTGCTCCTCGTTGGGTTCGACACTCTTACTTATCGAAAGGACTAGATAGATCCCCTATACTTGTGGGTCATCAATATGGACTTTAGGAGATCATGTGGAACACCATAAACTTTGGATTGGTAGAATTAATGGATTGTGTGGTGATTGATGGAACTTAATGGGCTGTTGGGGTTGACTCATAGGAAGGAAACAAGATCTTGGAGTGGCACTATCTTGGACCTTGCAAGGGTAGGCTGAGCACTTGGATTGTCATGATTAATTCATGCTTGGAAGCTTGTATATTCTGCCCACGGAGTTTTGCATAGATATCAGTTTGGGGATGGTTGACATGTATGGTTCTGTTAGACCTCCTCGCGGAAGCCATGAGGATATAGGACAATTGGCATCTCAGAAACTGTGCTCAAGGATGGGATGATAAACATTCACTCGCACACTAGAATCCTTGAAACCCTTATGCCCTACCAAGCGACAACATGGTCAGATCCTGACCTTGGGCATTGGCTCTAGATTGATAAGACCTTGGCAAATACTCAACCGTGACCACCACCAATGCCTCAGCCCACTCTACATACCACATATACTTCATAGAGTACTAGGGCAAGTTAGTTATCATCTTTATTTGAGGACATGCATGTCCACCTGAAGACAGAAGAAGAGTTGTTCAACTGGTTAGGGAACATCTGAAGACCGCCATGTCAAGGAGGAAGAACTATACCAACCACCATCATCAAGAAGTGAACTCCCTCGTCGAAGACCATGCATGCGTATTCGCAAACCACTCCTATTAAAGAAACCGAGCATTTCCATGTCAAAAGGAAGCTCACACCAAGATTTACCACCCCCCTTCAAGATCACTGCAAGACGAAAAGTAGACAACTACCAGCTGGAGTCACCACCTAAGTTACCCGATGTGCGTAATGTTTCCACATGACACAACTCCGGAAGTGTTTTCGGCTTTCTAGCGAGCCCGATCACTAGCAAGGACATCGATCATCGAGCCATCGACCCCCAGCCCAACCTGACCTACATGAGAAACCCCTTAGCAACCTGGATCAAGCTGAATGTCATACACGAAGCCACACCATCAAGTACCTCAAGGTTCAATGGAGCACCACTCAGAAGCAGAAGCAGTATGAGGACGTGAAGACTACCCCAAATCCAAGTTTCCATACTCCTTTTCGCGCCTAGTTTGGGAATCTCGGGGACGAGATTCTTGTAAGGGGGGTAGGTCTGTCACACCCTAATTTTCATGGCACAACACTTAAGATTATGAATCATGATAAAATGTGGTTTGACAAAAACTTTTGAGTGTTTAGGTCTTTGCTTGATTTGATTTTTGTGTGTTGGTTGCAAGTGCTCTAAAAATCAAATAAATACTCCAACTCTTATACTCCTTCTCCTTGATCCAAGACTTATGCTCAATGACCATGCCATGCGTATAGTACGGTATAGAATTTTCTTATAAAAATAATTTGGCCAAAAAATATTTTTCTAAATTTAGTTTTCCAAAAATCCTGAATGGAGACTTGAACTACAAGTATTTTATTAAGGGTGTGAAAAATCTTTCAAAAATTATATTTGACTCCTATTAGATGTAGGGCACCTAGAAACCACAGAAATACAATTTTAATAGTTAATTTCCTAATTTATTTAAAGGCTTTTTCCTAAGGCCAGAAATGGTCTTTAATAGGTTAAAATTATTTTAAAGCTTCAAAAATATTTGAGAAAAATCAGGGAACTCAGTGGACATATATTTTCCATATATAAGAGTTTCAACACATGGTCATGTTCAAAATATTGGTCAAATCCCTCAAAAACCCTTTCTGGATATTTCAAGCTTTTGAAATATTTACACAGGAAATGTTCTCCATTAAATCCAGGAAAATTCTACCTTGTCAAAAATGTCCAGCTTGGTGATATTGCCAAGTCTCATGTCATGGAGAACAGTATAACCCCATGAAACCCTCTCAAAACCATTTCTGTCCATTTTGATGTTTGAGCAACTTTACATTGCCAAACATGTCCAAATGTTCTAAAACCTTGTGAACATTCTCAAATGGTCTAATTATTCATCTAGACCAAATGGCACAAGTTGGAGAGAATGTTATCTTGCTCAAAGTGCCGCAAAACCCTTCCTGTCCAAAACCAAATTTGAACAAATCTACATTGGAAACTTTCTCCTTTTGATCTCAACTTTTGTGGACATGTTCAGAACCTCAAATAATGACACTACACCAAGTGGTGCATCAAGGAGAATAGTTTTTCATGACTAGATCTTGGAAAACTCATATCTGTTCATTTCTAGGGTTTACAACAGTTGCATTGGCAACTTTGCCCAAATGGACTATATATTGGTGGAATCTCTTATTTTCTCATGCCATTTGACCCTGTCAAACCTCATGACAAGGTAAGTCCATTTGCTTGCCCAAACCTACATCAAACACCTTCTGGCAGAATGTTAAAATGCATGTTTTGGCCATTTCCACTAATCTCCATGAGCTAAACTTTCTCCCACAACCTCATCTGGTCCTCCTCTAACCCCTGCATCTTTCCCTTCTCGAGGAGCCATGATGATGGGGGTGAAAAGCTCTTTTCCCCTCTCTAGACAGCACCATTTCCACTCTCTCTCAGCTCCCTCTCCCCTCCAGTGGATCCCCAGGGCATCCAATGCCATTGCCACATTGTTTACTCCCCCCTGCCGCTGCCAGACGCAAGTGGACACGGCAGAGCGTGCAAAACATGCTCATGCCAGCCAAAAGCCTGCTCTGGGGCGCGCTACAGTGGCGGCCGAGCCTTGCCACCGCGCTCCCGTCAAAATCGGGCCACCCAAGCACGCCAGTCGACGCGCCTCGGCATCTGCATCACGCCAGCGGGCCTCCCACTTGCTCCTGCGCCCTCCTCTCGCCCTACGGCGCATGCCCGAGCACTGCCCGCGTCCGCCAGTGGCTGCCCACGTCCCTGGACCGCCTCTCGCTAGCTCCTCTCTCCCACTCTCCTTCCCTGGTCGTAGACCACACCCAGGAAGACCCACGACCCTAAGACAAGCCCTCCCGCGGCCTCCAGCGAAGGGCATGGCCTCTCCAGCGCACGGCCCCGCGCTGCTCCTCGCCCCCCCTTCTATTTAAGGCCACCCCAAGCCCCCTCTCTACTCCTTTGACTCTCTCTCTTCATCCTAGAGACCCTCTGTACCAACTCGTTCTTCCTCCCGTGCCCTCCATCCACTACCATGGCCGGAGCCTTGCCGTCAGCCTCCACCTAAATTCGCACCCACCACTCCTCCTCCTCCCCTCTAGACCGCACCAGAGCACCCCAACCTTCACCGCAAGTCCCTCCCGCGCTCCTTTCTCTCCTCCCCGTGGCCGTGCCATCGAGCTCCATCACCGCCGCTAACCTCGCCCGCCGCGGCCAATGCCTGGCTCGCTTCCGACCACCCCTACCTTCGTGGAGTACCTCGTCGGATGCGCAACTCTCTCCCGAGAACGCTGGTGTGCTGGGCGTCGACGGAGGTGGCCGGTGCCGCTGGGGAGAGAACCGGCACTGCTCGTCCTAGCCTCCTCTATTTCCCGACGCACCGCGCAGGAGGTTGAAGGCGATGGCCGGAGCGCTGGGCCCCGTGCGTCAGCGACCCAGCGGCTGGGGCCCACCGTTTAAGTGGAGACGGGCCGGGAGAAATGCGCCTCCGACATCACCTCTCCCCACCCGCGCGGCTGAGCCACTGGGCCATCCCACTAGTAAATTGTGCCCAGTGCGCTGGATAAGGGTAAAGCCCTTCCCCTTTTTCTTTTTCTTTTTCTTTTCTAGATAGCTGGTAAAATCACTAGAGAACTCAAATAGTGTCCAAATTTGATGAATCAAATTTCTACCGACTCCATAAATCAAGATCTATTTAATGGGCCACAGTGGACATTTTTGTTGTTCTTGGTTGTCACTGGACCCTTTAAAAAGGTCATTTATTCACATAAGTCCACTTCAAAAATCCATATTATATTCATTTCAACTCCAAATCCAGTGAAACCCATTTCTAAATGTTTCTAAAATCATGCCTGATTTAATGGGTACTTTTACTCACTCTTATAAAAAGGCATTCTGTAGACAACTTGCAGGTCCATTAAATCCCTTGTTTCCATCATATTGAAATGTTCAAAAATCCTCACTGATCCAATGCCAATAAAACCACTTTGGTAATTTTTCATATGACCAAAGGCATCCTAGAAAAGTCCAACTCACATTTTTAGAGCACTTTTATTCTTTCCTGGTTGTGGTGCTTATTGTGATTGCTTTCAACGTTAGTTGACGAAATAGACGGAGTACATGGAGATGGACCAGAGGAGTTGAAGACTTTGTTGAGCCAGGCAAGCAACCCTTTGACCATGACAACCCTCTTGTTCATCGGCACCCTTTTTCCGATTGCATGATGTTGAAATATGACAGTGGTAAACTTGTTGTGAACCACTACATGATGCATACCCCTACTTATGACTTTACCTTGTTCATGATTGCATCTTCAAGAGACTAGTTGATGCATAATGATGCATGTGTACCATGAACTCTTCGTGGTTACACTCTTTCGAAAACCCCATCGGGTGCCCCTAATGCCCTAGGGAGATGTTGAACTAAGGTCACCACTTGAGGAAGAAGTGGTGTACCGAAGAGAGCTTTTGGTGTGTGTGTGTGTAAAATGATGGATTAGATTTATGTGTGATTACCGTCCCAACCAAACATGTGCAACCACTCTACCCCTTTATGGGACGGCGCATTATTGATTACTTAGGTTGATACTAGCATGGTGCCCACATTACTAGTGACGGGGGTGACTTGAGGTCACTCTCGGGACGAGGTCGTGCTTGGATAGGCGGCCATGACTGTTTTCACAGGGCACCGGACACACCGTTGGTCCCTTCGTGTATGCGTGATAATGTGAAAAGGGCAGAGTCCCACGATCTTTTGCTTATACACGAGGGTCGTGTATCAACAAGTGGACCCTATGTTAGTGTCGTCTAGGGAAAGGTAATGATCAGGTGCTTCCCCCGAGTAATTGAGGTACTACGGGATCGTGGATGACACGAAAGCTTCTCGGATCTTGCGGGTAAAGTGCACACCCTCTGCAGAGTGTCAAACTATTCGAATAGCCGTGTCCACGGTCATGGACAGTTGGGAGGTGCTACTTAAACTATGTCCAGAAATTTTACAATCTCGGTGCATGTGTATGTGGAAGGGAACTATTTGTGTCAAGGTGGTGACTTGACATGTTGAATGAAATGGAATTGATTCAAACTCTATTTATGTTGATATCTGTAACCTGTTCTCAAGGTTACCCATGTTCATTGATAGATATCTCACAAGTTGATAGGACATCTCAACTAGCTTGAAGCTAGGTTGCTTGTTGTACAATTGCATTCTTACTTTGAACCAAATCATGGGTTGCTTGCGAGTACATTCAAAGTACTCATTGGCTTGCCACTCGTTATTTAATTGGCCAGTTATGAAAGAACATGATATGATGAAGAGTACTTGGGTGGCGATCGTGCGAGCTAGGATGCTTCCCAGTCAGAATGCCTGTAGGGTTAAGGCACATGGCATGGGTTCAAGTTATCGACGAAGATTTCTGTTGTGATGATATACTCAAGACTTGACCATAATGGTCACAATTTGTGTAAAACGGTATGTATGGATGTAAGACTCTTGTTATTCAGCTTATGTGTGTTCAGTGAGCATTGATCTCTGGGATCACTATACACGTGCATTTGGTGATCACGACTTATGAGTCGGGGTCCCCACAGTGTATGTCCTGAAATCTCTCCAAAATTCCTTCAGAAATTGTAGTACATTGTCATTGTAAACTTGGGAAAAGGTGCAAAAAATTGAAATCCCTTATGGTTAACATTTAACAGGAAAGGAACATCACCTCGATATACAGCTTCTTTAGGCACAGAAAGCATCTCAAGCAACTGACAACTTGGTCCAGGTTGGGGCCGACGGATTCTATTGCCAAGACCTTCACTGTGCCCGGAATCTGGGTGAAGCTTTGTTGGATGACAGCGGAACATACATCTTCAAAACTAGAAATAATGTTGATATCAAGAAAGAGATGTATAAGGCGACTGTTGTACCTGAAAGTAGTAGTATTTGACAGACGAGTAGCCCACCAGTGCCAATTTTGGCGCAGAAATGACATTGATTCTTGTTGGGCCTTGTTGATCAACTACCGGTAATCTTTCAAGTGAAGGTGTGTCCTCAGTGACCATATTGTGGTCCACCTTTTGTGATCTCTCGTTGCAGCACCAACAACACAAATAAATAGTCCAGAGAGTCCTGGAGGTGATGTGGAAGGTACTCGAACATGAAAGAAGATTATCTTCCTCCTTATGCATGCTGGATCATGGTTCTAAAGTGACTCTCCTAGACTCACTCATAACATCCATGCTGATATACCCGATGTGCACGTTAAAGTTCCCTCCCAAGTTGATTGAACACCTTGAGAAAATCCGAAGACGTTGCCTGTGGCGCAAGAAAACTGACCAAGGGGGAAAAGTCAACTCTCTCGCTGCATGGGATCTAGTCTGCTGCCCCAAGAAGCACGGAGGCCTAGGGATTCTCAATATCAAAACCCAAAACACAACTCTCTTCCTCAAGTTTCTGCATAGCTTCTACAACAAGCACAATATCCCATGGGTCCATCTGATCTGGAACACGTACTACAACAACAAGGTGCCCCATGCCACGGATGCTTGCGGTTCTTTCTTGTGGAAAGATGTCATGAACTTGAGTGATATCTACCGTGGGATCACTACGGTCCAAATTGGCAAAGGAGACACTGTGTTGTTTTGGAAAGATCTCTAGAGTGATCAATTGAATGAAGAAGCTTTCCCCCGGGCTTTCTCATTCACCAAACTTGAGGATGCTTCGGTTGCTGACTTTTTGGCGATAACCAATATCCACACTGGCTTCCACCTTCCTTTGACACCGCTGGCACGACAAGAAGTGCAACAACTACAAGCTCAAACTGCAGTCACGATCCCTGACAGTAACACACCTGACCAGTGGACCTATTCCTGGGGAGCCAAATATACATCAGCTAGATACTATAAATTCTTCTTCATGAATGTTTCGGCCGATCCTACCTTCGCTTGGATTTGGGACTCTAAATGCACGACCAAGATCAAAGTGTTTGCGTGGCTACTCCTTGCAGATAGAGTCAACAAGAGAAACATGTTGAAAAGAAGGCATTACAATGTAGGAAACAACCTAAACTATGCTCTTTTGTAATAGCAATGAGGAGGAGACCGTAGAGCACCTTTTCCTCAACTGCCCCTTCAGCCCAAGATGCTGGACTGCGCTTGGTATTTCCTGGCAGACAATGGAAACATGTTGCATCTTATCCGGGGTGGGAGACTTTGTTGGCATTCGCCTTTGTTCATGGAAATTTTCATGCTATCTGCTTGGAGCATTTGGAAGGAACGCAATGGGATCATATTTCAGAGAATGCCCCCCACCTTTAGTTCTTGGAGGGATAGACTACAAATTGACCTAGATTTACTACTCCATAGGGTCAAGGCCCCCCTAGTTGAGCTTATCTCTGCCTTCCTTGTAACAAACTTGTAACCCTTCTTGGGGTGCTGACACACCCCCATACTAGTACTGACCCCCCTTGTAACCATGTAAGCTAACACTTTGACAAAAGTGATATAATATATGTGTCAGTAGGATCCTTTCCTGCTGTCTTTGACCCCTCAAAAAAGGTACTCGAACAATTAATCGCCTGAAGACGAAGGAACTCGAGTGCAGTATAGCCGCGAAGCAGGCACTCCATGTAATCCTTTCGGATGCGGGCGGCGAGGAGCTCGAGGTGCTTCAGTTGTGGTAGAAAAAGAGTGGGCGCGTCATTAGGGGGGGTGGAATGGCAGTTCATTAACTTGGTGAGGCGCAGCGTGGGCGCGAATGGAGCGCGGACGTTGGCAGCGTGCGCATATGCCCATCATTAAAACTGAGCTTCTCGAGCTGACCTATGGCGGGGGATCAGAACCACTCATCAAGCTTCGCTCGGTCCTTGCCATTGGAATGGAACTTGCTCGCGATAAGGCCTCTGACTGGGCCATGGTGACTACCGAGGATCTGGGAGAACGCATCAAAGCTTTTGCGATAGCCATGGGGCGTCGGGGAGGTCGACAGGGGTGAGGAGCCATAGGGGGCGCCACCACCGGGAAAGGGCGGTTGTCCTTGCTACATAATTGATTGGGAGGAGGGATATGATAACTCTCAACATATCATCAGGGAGGTTGCAGATGAAGTCTAGGCCTACTGGAGTCGCTTGCGGTTCTTTCTCGACCCACCTCCTCTTGTTGGCACCCTCGTTCTCCACCTCGTCGGCGGTGACGGAAACCTGAGTCTCCATATTCATGCCGTGCCGGTGCACTTTGAGGACTGAGAGTGGCGTCGAGGATGCGGGCGGAGAGAGAGAGAGGATTATGTGTGTGGCGAGGATGGGAAGTGCGGTCGCTCGGGGGCGCCATTAATACAAACCAGTGGGAGCGGCGGGTGGCAGTCAAAGGCTGTCTCGCTTCCCGGTGAGCCTGTGCGGCGGACTTCTGGCATTACTATACCATCATTTCACGGAGCAAGGCGGACGCGCCATTAATATGGAGGAGTGGGAGCAAGGTGGGCGGCGGTCAAAGGGCTGGTTCACCTCCCGGTGATCCTGCACGACGAACTGCTGGCACGCCTACTGTCATTTCACATAGCTACTAGCATACCCCGTACGGTGAGTGTGTAGCGAACAGGCGCGTGAATTAGATGAAGGTAGTGATTTTAGTTGCAGAAATTAGATAGTTCTAGTGATTTTTAGCTGCATATATTGACAAATCATAGTGTCTCTTGGCTTAGCGCCGAAGTCTGGCTTTAATTTGCATAGCGTATTCAATCTATACTTTTTGCGTTGAAGAGATGCACAAATCCTGCGTTGAACAGCTCACACGCTTCCCGATGAGCCTCTTGGTTAGCCTGCGCACCAGACTGCGCTCGCAGGCCTCCCGTTCAGTCAAACAACTGTCCACACGACACCTCCTATAGCCATTAAAACCAAGACACGTGGCGTCACGTAATTGGTTAATAGAACACACACGATTTGAATTATACAAACGTTTGAGATATTAAAGTGGTAGCTATTTGTTTCAAAATGCCTTAGTTGGCTGTTATTCGAGTGCGCCTTCTCTCAAAATGGACACCAACACCACAGCATGTCGGGTGCCATTCCATGATAGCATGCCAAGTTTCATGAATTTCAGACGACTTTTGGATTTACTAGAATTTTAAAACAAAGTATCTCAATGTTTTGTCAGCAATCAACGGTGCTCTGGTGTTTGAAATTCATTCTCATTTCTTGCATGGGACCTAAGCATGCACCCAAGGACACATATTTGATTTTTCAACCAATTTATATGCACTGGAGCATGTGCTTGTAGTTCAAATTTGAATTAAGCACATAAATGCATCAGAAACTCAATTAATGCATAAAAATGTCCAAACAAACCTCGAAAAATCCCAAAAATTGACACAACACTCCTGTTGTTCTCTGTTGAAACTAGAAATTTTTTGAAAGCAATAAGAGGGAGCGAATATCGTTTCGTCCCCAAAGGTGGGACGTTCCCTACCGAAACTATCAGGCTTGTTGTGAGAAGCTCTGGTTTGTGAGAAGCTTATACCCAAACCTGCCCCAAATGGGACAAAAAAATTACCGCGACATGTTGATGCTGCTCCATGATAGTATGACAAGTTTCATGAATTTCCGACGAATGTTGGATTTTCTAGAATTTAAAAACAAGAAATATCAATGTCTGCAGCCGAGTGACGGTGGCAGAGTGTTTGACATTCGTTCCCATTTCCTGCATGGGACCTAAGCATGCAAACAAGGACACAAATTTGAATTTTCAACCAATTTATATGCATTAGAGCATGTGTCTGTAGTTCAAATTAGAATTATGCACATGAATGCATAGGAAACTCAGTTAATGCATAAAGATGTCCAAACGAACCACGAAAATCCCAAAAATAGACACAACACTTGTGTTATTCTATGTTGACACTAGAAATTTTTTAAAAGCAATAATAGGCAGCAGATATCGATTCGTCCTCAAAGTTGGAAAGTTCCCTACCGAAACCATCAAGCTTGTTGTGAGAAGCTCTGATCTGTGAGAAGCATATCCCCAAACCTGCCACAAATGGGACAAAAATTTCACCACAGCATGTTGATGCCGCTCCATGACAGCATGCCAAGTTTCATGAATTTCAGACGAGTTTTGCATTTACTAGAATTTAAAACCAGGTATCTCAATGTTTTTGGCCGGGTGATGGTGGCAGGGTGTTTGACATTCATTCCCATTTCTTGGATGGGACCTAATTAAGCATGCAAACAAGGACGTAGATTTGAATTTCCAACCAATTTATATGCATTAGAGCATGTGCATGTAGTTCACATTTGAATTATGCACATAAATGCATAGAAACTCAGCTAATGTATTAAAATGTCCAAGCGAACTCCCAAAAATCCCAAAAATTGACACAACACTCCTCTTTTTTCTATGTTGACACTAGGAAAAAAATTGAAATTGAGAAGAGGCAATGGATATCGTTTCGTCCAGAAAGGTGAAACGTTCCCTACTGAAACCATCGGGCTAGTTGTGAGAAGCTCTGGTTTGTGAGAAACATATCCCCAAACCTGCCCCAAATTGGGACAAAAAATTTACCACGGCATGTTGATGCCGCTCCATGACGGTGTAACATCCCAAAATTTTCCAAATTTTGGATTGTTAATAATAAGATATTATTGAGTGAATTGCTATGATTTTCATGGGAAATTAAAACCATTTGATTCTTGTTTCAAATATTTCATCCAATTGCTTTTATTTTGGACACCTATGAAATATTTTGAAACCACAAATAAAAATGGAGTGAGAATAAAATGACTTTCTCAAATGTGGTGGAAGAAAATTTTATTTGGAGTTGAATTTATGAGTTTCGCTGAAACTGGATCTTATATGAAATTTTAATGCCATTTAAATATTTCCAAATATTCAATAAATTTAATGAGAGGGGAAAATGTGATTTCTCCAAAGTATATTTGGAAATACTTAATACGGCACAACTGTCATTTTAGAAATTTGCAAAACTCTAAATTGGCCTTTTGAGTAATATAAATAAGCCGATAGAGCTTACAATGCAAATGTGTGCACAATAAAAATTTATTTTGTGATATAACTATTTCCATCGGAGTACAAATATTCTTCTGTTATTTATCAACATTTCTTTTGTTGTCTTTTTCAAGATTAAAAAAAAATTCACGCAGCCACAGACCAACGAAGGCCCATCCCACTGAGCATCAGCTACACGGCACAACGAACGAAGCGTCATCTCCTGCCTCCAGCACGCACGCACGTACTTGTTCACTCTTCTTGGCTGCCACTCTTCCTCCCATTTTCTCATGAATTCTTTCACCATTTCACTTTGCGTTCAATACAAGAGTTATTCCACATGAGACGACGGATCCATTCAGGGAATTAAAACTGCAAACGAATGCATTAATATTTCCAGAATCAAGCCGCCATTACTGGCCACGTTGAGCACCCTTGATCTACCCGTACCGACCACCTCTGATCCTATAAATAGGCCTCCGCGATGCATTCTTCGTCCTCACTTCCCTCACCCGAAACCCCTATCCAATTCGCCCTCCTCCGCGAGTAATTGCTCGCCGGAGTTCGCATGAGCCGCCGGTTCCGACGACGAGTGCGTCACCGACAGTGAGCCCCTCACCTTGCTATTCTTTCCATGAAATCTAGCCTTTTGATTGGGTCTAAACTGCAGTCGGAGCACGACGTGTGCGACAGGGTGCTCGCCACGCGGTTTGCTTCATTCCGATGAGCTCCTATCCCCTATATAGGAAGCAATCGACGCCTCCGACTCGTCCATGAGATTCACATCGTCGTTTTCTACGTTGCTCGTCTAAGCCGTGTTCTTTCTTCTGCATCTCCGGCAAAACTCCGGCGACCAAGCCGCCCTTTCCGGTGAGCTCCCAGCATCCCCTCTGTTTCTAATTAAAAAACGAATAGGTACGGGCCTATCAGAACTTGACACGTGGCAACTCAACACATAATCCCGTAATACATTTTCAGAAAAATATCCAAACTTCGGAAATTCGTATCTCCCAAACCGTATGTCCAATTTTGACAAATAAGATATCTACGGATTCGTTGAAACCTGTACTTTTATATGAAATTATAAAATCCCACTTTTGGGCAATTTAAAATTTAGTTTTGATTTAAATGGTAAGATGAGTATTTTCACTATATCTATTCTTCTGTAAATCATATAAAAATGTTTTATATATGAAAGTTGGACCTTAGGACCTCACCATTCTGTTAGAACTCATAGAATAATTTTTCAATGATGTTTAGTCACTGTTTTAGCATCATCACCTTAATTTGACTTTCTTTAATCATAATTTAATAACTTTATTAGATTGAATTTGATTCTTCAGTAGAAATCCTTAGATAGATGAGACCTCTCTGGTCATTCGATATCACCACAAAACTTTGAAGTTACAAGATTAAGGATTTAATCCTTTTATCTCGAAACTTATGCCATGTCAGTTTTATTTAACCCAAGTCAAATATTCCGAATAATCTCATGATAGAATTTGTTGTAAGAACTTGTCTCACAACCCATCTTCTATATCAAACCAAGATCTTCACTTAGTATCACTTGATCCAACCCTAGGATATGACTATGTCATGTCTCGTTTAAGACCAAACTTGATTCTATCTCAAACCATAGCCACATCGTGCTAATTATCCTACGAATGTATTTATTGTGAATTTGTATCTTTTATTTGGATCTTCATTTGCAATTGTTGTGTGTTAAAATATTTTCTTGTAATCGTTAGATATATCGTAAGGTGAAGAAGAGATGACTCGAAGTAGAATATATCAACTTCAAGAATCAGGCAAGTTGCAATTTGATCATGCACTGACCTATATTTTCATACTATGCATATCTCTTTAATTTTTAACACTATGCATGTTTCATAAAAGTTTTGCAAAGTATTATTTTTATCTAGAGCCATAAAGAATCACCACCATGCTTGTACGCGCTTGCACAAAATGGGTGGGATGAAACCGAAACTTATTTTAAACCTTTAACCTTGCTCTTTTTGGAGCAACGTTTGTGAAACTATTTTGAAAAGAAAATTTATATATATATATATATATATATATATATATATATTATTTTACATCTACTCCCTGGGCGGAATGGTATTGACGGGAGCGTCTACAAGTGATTGCGCCCATTGGGGTCTTGCAGTGAATGCGCCCGACTGGGGTCTTGCACACAGGTTTTTGGTGGGGACCGCCGTCCAGGGGACTGAGATCTTCCAAGTACAGTTTGATGTAGCTTCCAGTACAGCCACATACTACTATGGGCTCTGGCTTAGCTTAGTACTAATGGGAAACCCTACCCCGGCACCGCCATCGGAGAGAGGCCTTCGTGCCGAAGTTGCGGGCGGCTTGGCGGTATAGGGGGCTGTTACGGAAAGGCTTCATCACAATCTCCTCCTAGTCGTACACCCAAGTGTGTAACGATAAACGGGGTTGGTTGTGTCATGTGGGGAACATGTACGACCTCTACAAAGGGTTTAACCTAATCGATTAGCCGTGCCCCAGGTTACGGGCAATTTTAAGCAACTGAAGACTTGGACTGAAGAAGAATCTCCCCTCTCTTTTCTAAAAGTTTGTTTTAAGGGAAAGAAAAGTTGAGGAATGAGCACAGTGAATGTGTTTCACATCAACTATATTTATGTTTTACCAAAATTTGGAGAATGAGCACTGGTGCGTATATCCAAGTGTCTCACCCCTACCTACCTTTTATACTAAAAACTATTTCTATTTCAAAAAGTTTACAAAAATTTAGTATACAAGAAAAATTGGCTTATGCAAAGGAAACCTCTACCAATACTTACCCTGCATATATATTATGTTATACTTTCCTTTGCAACTTGTGAGTACATTCCACGTACTCATCTACACCTGTCATGTGCATATCTCGACAGATTAAGAGACGATAGGGTTATGGTCTACACTCAACGAGCTCAGTGGTGTTGATGGAGCCCTAACTTAGCGACTACGTATAATTCCGCTGTATTATGTGCCAACATTGAGCTATGCCAATGGTATGTATTTGCTTAATTTTGGATCTATCGTTGTAGTAAAATGATGTATGTTTTACTGATATTCATTCTTGTTACTGTGTGTGCTAGCTATGATCCAGGGATAGCACAGTAAGCACAGAGACTTGGATTTTATCAAATTCGGGTCGTGACAAAATGGTATCAGAGCATACATTGACTGTAGAACGTGACCCTAAAAATGGCTTAGAAATAGGAAGACCTTGATATATAGGAACAACAATTATTTTTGGTATTACTAAAACTGCAATTCTCGTACCTTTTGTTTCTTTACTAAGTCTCTCCTATTTCAAACATGTAGATGGAACATTGTGACTTCAGCCAGGCATCCCACTATGAAAGAGTTTTATTTGGAACCCATCTTTTAAGGTTGGTTCAGACACTAAGACTTCGAGTCCCCAAGATTGCAGCATGGCACCATTTGGAGGGGAAAAGCTACTGGAATGTCAACATTACCATTTATGGACGTTCAGAGATGGAGACCATGATCTTCTTCAAAACGCATCCAACTCTTGAGGGAGTTATGAGTGATGCCGTACATGGCATAATAGCACGTCTATGCGGACGTTATCACCAGGAGCTAGGTGGAACCTTCTTTCGTGATTTAGGGTGGCAGGATATCACTGGAGAACCTAACAGGATCAAGGAAGATCACAAGAGAAGACTCAACGACATGTTGAATTATAATCAGGATTTAGAAAGCTATATCAAAGGTCTTCAACTGGAGCATTTTGAAGCTTTGCAGAAGATAGAGGCCATGAATGAAGTTAGGACCCTCCAGGAGCAGAAGCTAGGGATAATGCAAGAAGATTTGGAGAAAAACAAAGACGAAGTCCAGGCTCAAGAGATAGAAATCAAGAAACTACAGAAGGAATTATGGGAAGAAAAGGCTCGCAATAAGAGACTCAAGTTAGAGAACAGGGTCCTAAAAGGAGAAGAGGCTGAAGAAGAGGATTTCTCAGTCAACTCCTCTGATGAGAGTGACAATACCTCCCTCAATAGCATCAACCTGGATGTTGAGTCTAGAACTTAAGACCACCATGAGTGTAATAAAGGAGGAACGCTTTTGCGAGTAGTGTATCCGACCATGCCGAACCTATGTGGATGGCGGTACATAGGATTGCTTGAATAAAATATATGTGTGGAATTGGATTTTATTGGATTTTTTTTCATGGTTTTAACTATTGTTGTCATTTGAGTTGTGTGATTTAAAATCTTGCATTATTAGGATACGAATTCCATAGGTATGTACTATTTAATTCAACCTTGAGAGGTGCAAGTTACGGATGATTAACAGGATAACTTCCAACGGGTGAAGCATCACACACTGAAGACTTCCAAGAACTGGAGGATTGAAGACTTCAGGACAAAACCATAGTAAACGAGCCTATTATAAACGCTAAGAACATTGAGATAGGAGTTGGTTGTTGATTGTGGCGTGTGTGTGTGTGTGTGTGTGTGTGTGTGTGTGTGTGTGTGTGTGTGTCCATCTCTTTTCCTTCCTAAGCTCTACCTCACCTAGACCAAAACCTTAAACCATGGACGAACCAACCACTAAACGTTTCCTCGTGGAAATAACCACATTTCTTTGAAGGAGATATATACCTTGTTGTTTTGAACTCTATCTTTCCTTTAACCTGCAGATGGCAACCCTTTACGAGTCATTCCACAAGGGCCCAGAAATGATCATGACTTTGACTAGTGACCATGATTTTCCAAAGATCTTGAAGGATGTGATGGGACATATTCACCTTGACGGAGATGCTATCTACAAGGGTTATCCTTTCATTGAAAATGGAGTGGAACTTTGGTACGTGGAAGTACATCTCTTTCATGAAAAAATAGTTTGTCCAAAGACTACTGGGCAATACTTTTTCATTTCCCGAGTACCTCGAACCACCTTCTTCGACTCTATTCGTGAAGCTGCCATGGAAGCCATACGTCAGATTGGGGAAAAACTTGAAGCCAGACTCCGTCATGCCCATGATTACTTGCGGGAAGTATATGCTGAGCTGATGGACATGAAGTTCATGGCCGCCGTGAAGGAGCATAGGATTAATGATTTCAAGGACTACATCACACGTTTTCAGCTAGACTAAACTTCTTACGAAGGAGTAAGGAATAATGTTGGGTTTACATGCTTGACCATACCAATCCATGTGGATGGCAGCACTTGTAATAAGCTATTTTGAACTCGAAGTTGTACGAGAGGTTAAAGGATGTAATAAGGAATCTATTCGTAAGGAGAATGCAACTTTGGTGCATAAAAGTTACGCTATTTCTCGCATGTAAGTTATAACACGACATGTGTAGGAACAACGTCACCCAAAAGCGTTTTATTAGTGTCGCAGGTGAAGACCTCTTAAGGAGGAGTGAGAAAGACCGAGTGTTAGAACACACGATTTAGTTATTTGCATATGAGGAAATTACTTGTGTATGGGATGGATTGGCCACGATACCGGAGACTCTTATTATATGCTTTCATATGTTGATTGGTAAGTCAGAGAGACTTGAAACTCTAGTAGAGTGTCGTTGCGACAAGCCTATAACCATAGAATGGTAAGATGTATTACCCTTATAGGTAGGCAAACCTGCATAACGTAGACTGAACGGTGAGAAATAAACACAAAGATCTTCAAAGAATGCCATCAGAAGCCATCGACAGCCATGAGAGTTTCGATAGGTAGTTTTTTTTGGAATTTATTGATTTTGAGAAAGACTTTCTTTTGAGGAAAAGCTCGGTTCTGACTACAGAATCATTATGAAGAACCATCAAGGAATGAAGAAATTGTGGAAATCCCTTCAAGTTTGTTCTTAAGGGTGGTAGCACCCGAACACCCTAGAAGGATAATTGGGTCACACAAGAAATCATCAAAGATCCAGAATGGTGACAAAAGCCTCGGATATAGGCATGCTGAAGAACTGGAATACACAGAATTAAATTAATAGAAGACATTCTCTCAAGATAGGAGGAAAAAGGATAAACCGCAAACCTGTATATGATATGACCAAACCCCGGGGAAGTAACCCCAGGAACCCAAACCCTAACCTATTTCTTGCTAGCCTCTGCAAATCTCGAGGACGAGATTTCTTTTAAGGGTGGTAGTTTGTAACATCCCAAAATTTTCCAAATTTTGGAATGTTAATAATAAGATATTATTGAGTGAATTGCTCTGATTTTCATGGGAAATTAAAACCTTTTGATTCTTGTTTCAAATATTTCATCCAATTGCTTTTATTTTGGACACCTATTAAATATTTTGAAACCACAAATAAAAATGGAGTGAGAATAAAATGACTTTCTCAAATGTGGTGGAAGAATATTTTATTTGGAATTGAATTTATGAGTTTCGCTGAAACTGGATCTTATATGAAATTTTAATGCCATTTAAATATTTCCAAATATTCAATAAATTTAATGAGAGGAGAAAATGTGGCTTCTCCAAAGTATATTTGGAAATACTTAATACGACACAACTGCCATTTTAGAAATTTGCAAAACTCTAAATTGGCCTTTTGAGTAATATAAATAAGCCGATAGAGCTTACAATGCAAATGTGTGCACAATAAAAATTTATTTTGTGATATAACTATTTCAACCGGAGTACAAATATTCTTCTGGTACTTATCAACATTTTTTTGTTGTCTTTCTCTAGATTAAAAAAAACCACACAGCCACAGACCAACGAAGGCCCATCCCGCTGAGCATCAGCGACACGGCCCAACCAACGAAGCGTCATCTCCTACCTCCAGCACGCACGCACGTACTTGTTCAGTCTTCCTGGCTGCCACTCTTCCTCCCATTTCCTCATGAATTCTTTCACCGTTTCACTTTGCGTTCAATACAAGAGTTATTCCACATGAGACGACAGACCCATTCAGGGAATTAAAAGTACAAACGAATGCATTAATTTTTCCAGAATCAAGCTGCCATTACTGGCCACGTTGAGCACCCTTGATCTACCCGTACCGACCTCCTCTGATCCTATAAATAGGCCTCCGCGATGCATTCTTCGTCCTCACTTCCCTCACCCGAAACCCCTATCCAATTCATCCTCCTCCACGAGTAATTGCTCGCCGGAGTTCGCATGAGCCGCCGGTTCCGACGACGAGTGCGTCACCGACAGTGAGCCCCTCACCTTGCTATTCTTTCCATGAAATCTAGCCTACCGTACGAACCTTTTGACCTTTCGATTGGGTCTAAACTGCAGTTGGAGCACGACGTGTGCGACAGGGTGCTCGCCACGCGGTTTGCTTCATTCCAATG
The DNA here is from genome assembly GCF_002162155.2 of Triticum dicoccoides. Taxonomy (NCBI): domain Eukaryota; kingdom Viridiplantae; phylum Streptophyta; class Magnoliopsida; order Poales; family Poaceae; genus Triticum; species Triticum dicoccoides. The sequence continues at coordinate 216,600,030 of NC_041387.1, read as the reverse complement.
AGCTCCTATCCCCTATACAGGAAGCAATCGACGCCTCCGACTCGTCCATGAGATTCACATCGTTGTTTTCTACGTTGCTCGTCTAAGCTGTGTTCTTTCTTCTGCAACTCCGGCGAAACTCCGGCGACCAAGCCGCCCTTTCCGGTGAGCTCCCAGCATCCCCTGTGTTTCTAATTAAAAAAACGAATAGGTACGGGCCTATCGGAACTTGACACGTGGCAACTCAACACATAATCCCGTAATACATTTTCAGAAAAATATCCAAACTTTGGAAATTCGTATCTCCCAACCCGTATGTACGATTATGACAAATAAGATAAGATATCTCCGGATTCGTTGAAACCTGTACTTTTATATGAAATTATAAAATCCCACTTGTGGGAAATTTAAAATTTAGTTTTGATTTAAATGGTAAGATGAGTATTTTCACTATATCTTTTATTTTGTAAATCATATAAAAATGTTTTATATATGAAAGTTGGACCTTAGGACCTCACCATTCTGTTAGAACTCATAGAATAATTTTTCAATGATGTTTAGTCACTGTTTTAGCATCATCACCTTAATTTGACTTTCTTTAATCATAATTTAATAACTTCATTAGATTGAATTTGATTCTTAGGTAGAAATCCATAGATAGATGAGACCTCTCTGGTCATTCGATATCACCACAAAACTTTGAAGTTACAAGATTAAGGATTTAATCCTTTTATTCTGAATAATCTCGTGATAGAATTTGTTGTAAGAACTTGTCTCACAACCCATCTTCTATATCAAACCAAGATCTTCACTTAGTATCACTTGATCCAACCCTAGGATATGACTATGTCATGTCTCGTTTAAGACCAAACTTGATTCTATCTCAAACCATAGCCACGTCTTGCTAACTATCCTACTAATATATTTATTGTGAATTTGTATCTTTTATTTGAATCTTCATTTGCAATTGTTGTGTGTTAAATTATTTTCTTGTATCGTTAGATATATCGTAAGGTGAAGGAGATACGACTCAAAGTAGAATATATCAACTTCAAGAATCAGGCAAGTTGCAATTTGATCATGCACTGACCTATATTTTCATACTATGCATATCTCTTTAATTTTTAACACTATGCATGTTTCATAAAAGTTTTGCAAAGTATTATTTTTATCTAGAGCCATAAACAATCACCACCATGCTTGGCTGTGCTTGCACAAAATCGGTGGGATGAAAACAAAACTTATTTTAAACCATTAACCTTGCTCTTTTTGGAGCAACGTTTGTGAAACTATTTTGAAAAGAAAATTATATATATATATATATATATATATATATATATATATATATATATTATTTTACATCTACTCCCTGGGCGGAATGGTATTGATGGGAGCGTTACAAGTGGTTGCGCCCATCGGGGTCTTGCAGTGAATGCGCCCAACTGGGGTCTTGCACACAGGTTTTTGGTGGGGACCGCCGTCCAGGGGACTGAGATCTTCCAAGTACAGTTTGATGTAGCTTCCATTACAGCCACATGCTACCATGGGCTCTGGCTTAGCTTAGTACTAACGTGAAACCCTACCCCAGGACCGCCATCGGAGAGAGGCCTTCGTGCCGAAGTTGCGGGCGGCTTGGCGGTATAGGGGGTTGTTATGGAAAGGCTTCGTCACAATCTCCTCCTAGTCGTACACCCAAGTGTGTAACGATAAATGTGGTTGGTTGTGTCTTGTGGGGAACATGTATGACCTCTGTAGAGGGTTTAACCTAATCGATTAGCCGTGCCCCCGGTTACGGGCAATTTTGAGCCACTAAAGACTTGGACCGAAGAAGAATCTCCCCTTTCTTTTCTAAAAGTCTGTTTTAAGGGAAAGAAAAGTTGAGGAATGAGCACAGTGAATGTGTTTCACTTCAACCATATTTATGTTTTACAAAAATTTGGAGAATGAGCACTGGTGCGTATATCCAAGTGTCTCACTCCTACCTTTTATACTAAAAACTATTTCAATTTCAAAGAAGTTTACAAAAATTTAGTATAGGAGAAAATTTGGCTTTATGCAACGGAAACCTCTACCAATACTTACCCTGCAAATATATTCTGTTATACTTTCCTTTGCAACTTGCGAGTACATTCGACGTACTCATCTGCACCTGTCATGTGCAGATCTCAACAGATTGAGAGACGATAGGGTTATGGTCTACACTCAGCGAGCCCAGTTGCGTTGATGGAGCCCTAACTTAGTGACTACGTACAATTCTGCTATATTATGTGCCAACATTGAGCTATGACAATGGTATGTATTTGCTTAATTTTGGATCTATCATTGTAGTAAAATGATGTATGTTGTACTGATATTCATTCTTGTTACTCTGTGTGCTAGCTATGATCCACGGATAGCACAGTAAGCACAGAGACTTGGATTTTATCAAATCCGGGTCGTGACAGACAGCATGCCAAGTTTCATGAATTTCAGACGAGCTCTGGATTTACTTGAATTTAAAAACCAGGTATCTCAATGTTTGCGGCCGATTGACGGTGGCAGGGTGTTTGACATTCGATCCTATTTCTTGCATGGGACGTAATAAGCATGCAACCAAGGACACAGATTTGAATTTTCAACTAATTTATATGCGTTAAAGCATGTCATGTAGTTCAAATTAGAATTATGCACATGAATGCATAGACAACTCAGTTAATGTACAAAAATGTCCAAGCGAACTCCGAAAATCCCAAAAATTGACACAACACTCCTGTTGTTCTATGTTGACACTAGGAAAAAATTGAAATCGAGAAGAGGCAATGGATATCGTTTCGTCCAAAAAGGTGAAACGTTACCTACCGAAACCATCGGGCTTGTTGTGAGAAGCTCTGATTTGCGAGAAGCATATCCCCAAACCTGCTCCAAATGGGACAAAAAATTTACCACGGCATGTTGATGCCGCTCCTTGATAGCATGCCAAGTTTCATGAATTTCAGACGAGCTTTGAATTTACTAGAATTTATTAACCCGGTATCTCAATGTTTGCGGCCGAGTGACGGTGGAAGGGTGTTTCACATTCATTCCAATTTCTTGCATGGGACCTAATACACATGCAACTAAGGACACAAATTTGAATTTTCAACTAATTTATATGTATTAGAGCATGTGCATGTAGTTCAAATTTGAATCATGCACATGAATGCATAGAAAACTCAGTTAATGTATAAAAATGTCCAAGCGAACCCCGAAAAATTCCAAAAATTGACACAACACTCCTGTTGTTCTATGTTGACACTAGGAATAAAAAATTTGAAATCAAGAAGATGCAATGGATATAGTTTTGTCCAGAAAGGTGAAACGTTCCCTACCGAAACCATCATGCTTGTTGTGAGAGAAGCTCTGGTTTGCAAGAAGCTTATACCATAACCTGGCCCATATGGGACAATATTTTTTTGCCCCAGCATCTTGATGTCGTTCCATTATAGCATGCCAAGGTTCATGAATTTCAGACGAGTTTTGTATTTACTAGAATTACAAAAGCAAGCACCTCAACATTTACCGGAGAGCCACGGTGTCGTGGTGTTTGAAATTCATCCCCATTTCTTGAATGGGACGTAAGCATCAACCCATGGACACATATATCATTTTACAACCCATTTTGGTGCATCGGAGCATGTGCATGTTGTTTAATTTTGAATTGTGCACCTGAAATGCCTAGAAAACCAAGTTACCATATAAAAATGTCCAAACGAACCCTGAATAATTCCAAATTTTTTGACGACACACCTATAGTTGCATATTCACTACAAATAGAAGTTCTAGCAATTCAAACACCATCCTTTGCAGTTGTGACCCCATTATGTAACTCAAATCAAGATGAAAAATCAAGTAGAGTCCACACAGTTTATTATCACCAACCGTGTGAGATGAAGTACAAAATATCCTGGAGCACCGTCAGTTTATAGTATGCCTATGGCTTACTCGAGAAGGTTCGTCGGCCATAGTCCACAACCCGCTCTGAATAAGGGACCATGTATGATGACACATTGCGCGCCAGTTTTTGCGCTGAAGCGATTCCAAATTTCCGGCTTCCGAGGAAATATCTACCTCCCCGCCCCGTCCCCCTTACCAAAAGCCCTATTTCCCTTGTTTCCACCTTCCTTTCCAAATTTAAACCTTCACTCCTTGATTGCAGCGCTGCCTCCTTGCCGGCGACCCTCCTTCACGCAGCTTGGCCTCGCCTATCCAGGCAGGTAACCCACACACAAACCCCATCCTCCTCCTCCTTCCACATCCCACATGCCCCGACCGCCGGAGCGAGCATGAAACCTTCCACCCAAATCACCGACCCCTCCACCAAATAAGTGCCGTCCTAAGCCACGGTGCTTGCAGTATAGCAAGGATCTCAAGGAGCATTTGGCTGCGGAGAAGCAAATCGCGGCCGCACGTGCGGATGAGGTCGCGAAGGCTGCCATTCGTGCCGACCCCCAGATCTTGGAGGATCACCTCGCCGTCAAGGCCACCGTCGACGCCTCGTGCGCCAACGCCGTGGTGCGGTTGGCTGCTCTAAATGATAGTTTGTGGTGTTTTCTCGAGGCCACCTTCGGTGCCTTCCATGAAGATTACGAGGTGTTTTCTCAGCGTGAACGTGCTTACCTCATCTCGAGAGCCAGCAGGTTCATGCCCGGAGCGGCTTAGGCAACTCACCACTACAGCGAGGGCACCCACGATGCGGAGGCCTCACCCTCTTCCATGTCCAAAGAGCCAATAGTCATTGATATCTCCGACAATGAGTAGCTTGTCTTATTAGCTCACTATAAGGACCATTGTTTAGTTTTCTAGCTACTGCCTTTCCTGAACAAATTCTAGTGAATTGTGCTATCTACTTTTACCATGCAATCTTCTGCTGTAGTGTATATGTGCATATGTTCTATATGTCATGCAATGTGGTGTTCGGTTAACTGTTTGGTTCAATTCTACAAATGTGATGTTCAATTCTTTAGGGTGCAATTTTCCAAGTTGCCAAGCATGCTTGGTTTGATTAACTGTCTGATCTTCTATTAGGAGTATGTTATATTGTGCAATGTGGTGTTCAGCTAACGTTTGGTTCATTTGTTGTGGTGTTTAGTTAACTGTTTGGTTCAATTCTGCAATGCGATGTTCAATTGTTGTGTGTGCATTCTATTATTGTATACCATTTGAGAAATAAATCGAATTTGGCTGTACTAAATACATGAGAAACAAATACAATTGCTATATTTCCAAGTTGTTAAGCATGCTTGGTTCGGTTAACTGTCTGATCTTCTATTAGGAGTATGTTATATTGTGCAATGTGGTGCTCAGTTAACGATTGGTTCATTTGTTGTGGTGTTTATTTAACTGTTTGGTTCAATTCTGCAATGCGATGTTCAATTGTTGTGTGTGCATTCTGTTATTGTATACCATGTGAGAAATAAATCGAATTTGGTTGTACTAAATACATTAGAAACAAATACAATTGCTATATCATGCTTGGTTTGGTTAACTGTCTGATCTTCTATTAGGAGTATGTTATACTGTGCAATGTGGTGCTCAGTTAACATTTGGTTCATTTGTTGTGGTGTTCAGTTAACTGCTTGGTTCAATTTTGCAATGCGATGTTCAATTGTTGTGGCTGCATTCTGTTATTGTATGCCATGTGAGGAACAAATCGAACTTGGCTGTAGTTAATACATTAGAAACATATACAAGTGCTATATTTCATAGTTCTTAATCATGCTTGGTTTGGGTAAATGCGTTTTCCATGTGGCTTGAATTAATGTGATGCATCTACAATGTGCTTATTTTTCATCAACATATTTTCTATACCACTATATAGTTCACTGTTGATTACCTCTCAAACCACTAATGTTTATGCACATCCTTGTTTTCAGGCCTTTCCAAAGCAGTTCACTAATGATTACCTCTCAAACCACCTCTATGGTCAGGAGGCAAGGAAAGTTTTCATACAACACCCATGGTTCAATATTGAAGTGATCTTGAATAGGATGAAGTATTGATGGTCAATCATCCATAGGTACAGGCCTAAAGTTGCAAAGACCTTCAACATGAATGAAGGCTCTATATTTTCCTTCCGCTTCAGCAGTTTTCCAGATGACATGCATCTGTCTATGTACCGTATATGAAGCTAATTTCGAAAGGTTCAAGATGTTGCATGTGAAACTTGGTGCAGGTGCAGTTGTGTAATGGGTTAGCTGAGTGCTTAAGCTATATCATGTTGTACTCTAATGTATTTCAATTATGAAATCCTGCTTCCTTAATATGGGAATGAAATATATTGTGTGCTTAATATGAATGTCAATTTGATTAATAAATGGATTATTAATAATAGGGCAATTAGCCTGCTAATTGGTTTTTGCTATTGCAAACAGTTATTGAGAAAAGACCGTGGGCGATGACCTAATGCAAAGCACACAGTTTCAAGGAATAAACCGTGTTGGATCGATGAACAATCACATAAGACATTCTCTTGCAAACTGTTTGCATTAGGCCATCTTTCGCAAACGTTTACCGCATAAAAACAGTGTGTGATGGACAGCCTTTGCCACACAGTTTCTTCTACGCACCGTGTGTGATGCATTCAATAACGCAAACGATATAATTGTTAATACTGTGTGCGATGTCAATGCTATCACAAGTGATTTGACAGGGAATTTGTGTGTGATGTACCTGCGAACGGAAACGTTTTCCTTAGAGTGACTGTGTGGGATATTTATACGAACGGAAACGTTTAGCGGGGACTGACTGTGTGGGATGTACTTGCGACCGAAAATGATTTCGCCTGTATAATTGTATTTTTTTTGCACTATTGTACGCATAACCGTTTTTGCTCGCTCGCCATTCGCACGCGGCCTCATTTTGGCGAGCGTGTGTGCCAAGAGGGCATATCCCCGACGGTTTCTGGGTCGTGTGGGAAGGACCCTGTCAGGACCCCGATCCTAAGTCACATCGATCTAGCATGTAACACCCCATATCACTTTGCGGCCTCACGCACGGTATTCCCACGGGTGTCGCCTTACCATGCCCGGGACCGTTTGCGCCTTTTGGCACACGTATATGATAGTGTCGCTAGCAACCATATGACAGAGAACCCGGGCTGACATGGCTAGTCGTGAACCCAAAGTGGCACTAACTTACAGGGACAGGCATACATGACCCAGCATCGAACGTGTCGGTCATCAGCGAGTGAATCCGGGCTGTAGCAACTGGGCTAACAGGACTCCGGTAAACCGGCTGTAGCGGGCTAACAGGACTCCGGTATTCATCGCGTGACATTTCCTCGAAGGGACAGACACAGGAACGAAGAAGGACACATGCCGGCCAGCCTAAGTGTTCCGGAGCAGTAGCACGCTACCATGGCTCAGTGGAAACACTAGGAGACATTTCCCGGTAAGAGAGGCTACTAAGGATAAACAACTAGATAGTCAGATCCCACACATAGCAATACACGTTACACGTACGCATAACATGCAAGTATGTGTTGTACAACATGGCATCACAGCATAACTCAATAACTCACATAGATAAAGCTCAAAGAGCCATCATAGCCTTTATTTCAAACAGGGGTCACAAGACCCATCATACAGAGCATACAAGCAACAAGCGGAAGCATTACATGTCTGGGTACAGACATCTACAAATGAAAAAGGCTGAAGAGCCTGACTATCTACAACATCCGATCAAGATCGTAGCTGAGGTACAAACTACTCGTCGAAGTCCACGAGAACACTATTAAGACCGAAATCTCCGCTGCAAAAACATAAATAAAGCAACATGAGTACAAAGGTACTCAGCAAGACTTACATCAGATCCTATCATACATGCATGGGTGTCAAGAAGGTAATGTGGGGTTTAGTTGCAGCAAGCCAGCTTTGACTCAGTGGCTATCCTGTTCTACGACTACTAGAAACTCTTGAGGTGATATGGCGCACACGAGTCCACTAATCACCACACAATACACTACTATGGATTCATCCCCGTCTCCCTACGAGAAGGCCATCCATAGCACTCACACTTGTCTTGAGCTTTTTAGAGTATACACTTCAAGTTGTCTATGTACCATGTAAGCATCCAAGAAGTCCATAACCGCGGACCCGGCTATTCGAATAGATCATGTTAACCCTGCAGGGGTGTAATTCTTCACACACGCTCTCGCCACTTACCGCCATGTACACGTCATGTATCTCGGCAACCTTCAAGCGGAAGCCTGGCGAGGGTGTCGGCCACGACCTGACTAACCACACAAGACTCTAGTCTAGGTTTATCTCCTATTCGGGTTCCATCCGCAAGGAGATCCGGCCGGGGTTTCGCTCACGGCCCCAAACGATGTGTGCAGGGTTCTCGAGCCCACCATCCGGGTGCCACTCGGTACACCAGGCCACGTGTGCCTAGTCTGTCCCAAGCCCACCCTGCCGGGTGCCACTTGGTAGAAAAATAGCACTACCTACAAACACCAGAAACTAGTTGCGACTCCTGGACAGAGACCAAGTTGGTTAATAAGTCAAGAAGGGTCGAGTTACCGGAACCCAATGTGTGGTAGTATCGAGTCATTGGACAACATACATAGAACTCAGTGTTTAAGGACGGTTCCAGTGAGACAACCCACCATGTACTCCTACATGGCCTCTCACTGCTACCTTTACCAAATCGTGTTCACACACTTCACTCTCAGCATCAGAACATATCATAACACTCCAACTCATTCCCAATGAATCAGACCTGACACAACTCTAAGCAATAGCAGGCATAGCATGGTAGGAACACAACAATGGCTTCAATCAACTCCTACACATGCTAGTGGGTTTCAACTATTTACTGTGGCAATGACAGGCCATGCAGAGGAATGGGTTCAACTACCGCAGCACAAAGTAGCAGATGAATCATTGTTGTCCTAATGCAATAACTGAGAGCAGGAGCGAGAGAGTAGGATTGTATCGAAATGAACAAGGGGGTTTGCTTGCCTGGTAGATCAACAGAGGAGGCACTGCTTCACAGACAGGTACTCTGGAACGGTCTCCGGAGCAAGACCTATCGAGAAGGAACGGTGCCAACAATCAATACACAAGCATATGCAACAATATGACGCATGAACATGGCATGAAGATGTGATGTTGTTTGAGCTAATGCAACTACTAATCATTTGGTTTGAAGTCCATTTGAACCAAAAGCTCAAATGCAACTCTAAAATAAGTCTCTTAATATGCCATAATGTGTTTTCTCATATTCAGCATGTATAAGTTGGTTTGTCATGCATGAAACTAGTACAGATGGGAAGATTGCATTTTTTTGATAATTTTTCATATATAAATTATTTTAATCTGAGCTACGGTTGAATTTCTATGAATTTTAGAAGTTTTGCTAATTTCTGGAATTTCCTGATTTAAATTTAAACCAAAAAATAAATAATTGCGTCAGCATGACGTCATGCCTGCGTCAGCAGGTCAACGGTGCTGACCAGGTCAAATCTGACGTGTGGGGTCCACATGTCAGTGACACAGGGTAAACAGAGGGTTAGATTAACTTAATTAAAAGATTAGGGGGCACCGGGGCCCACATGTCAGTGTCAGGGGGTTAACTAAGCGGTGATTATCACTAAGCTAATCACCTGACGGGCCGGGCCCACATGGCGGGGCTCAGGCGACAGGGCTCGCCGCCGGCGACCTCTGGACGCGGCGGAGTCCGCGCCACAGGCCACGGGGACGGCGTCTGAGAGCACCGGGGCGTAGCCCGGGCTCGTCCGCATCCAGGGGAGCAGACGGGAAGCCGCGGGGACGCCGGAGCTCGTCGGGGTGAAGCTCGGGGCGGCGGCAGGAGTTCGGCTTCGAGCGGAAACGGGCTACGAGGCACGGGGAGGCCACATGAGGGGCTCGGCGGCACCCTCGTGGCACCGGGAGCACGATGGGGTGCTCGGTTTGGGCGGAGGCGGGCCGAGACGACGATGGCGACATGGACGGCGGCGAGAGGCTTCGGCCGTGGTGGGGAGGAGGGCTACGGCGTGCTGGCAGCTAAACGGAGAGAGGGGAACGGTGGCAGAGCTCACCGCGGTTGCAGCGGGCGTCGAAGCGGGCTCGGGGACGCACTGGTGACGGCGGGGCGGCGATGGGGATCCACGGCGGCCGGAGGTGAAGAAGGCGACGGCGACGGCTCCACGGGGCTTCCAGCGAGGCACGGCTTGACGGAGAGGTGGTGGACGACGTGGCGGAGCTACCGGACTCGAAGAGAGGGAGAGGGGGAGGTGGTGGCCGCGGTAATGGCGTGCGGCGGCGACGGCGTGTTCGGGCGGTCGCGTGGGAGAGAGACCAGGGGAAGGGGAGGAATGAGAGAGAGGGAGAGAGGTGCGGGGCGGCGCGTGGCGTCGTTCCAGGGCGTCCGGGGCGACGAGGAGGACGAAGCAGGAGGTGGCTGGATGCGTGGCCGCGGCCGGCTGTGGCGCGGGCACGCACCTGCTTGGGCGAGGGGGAGAAGACGACAGAGGAGGAGGCGGCTGGGCTGGGCTGGCCAGCTGGGCCGGCCAGGCCGCACAGGAGCTGGGCCGCAGGTAAGTCTCCCTCTTTTATTTCTTTTTCTATTTTTCTGACATATGTTTTGATTTAATTAAAATACTAAATCATTTTATTACCTTATGCCAATTTTTGCAGGAGCTAACTATATTATTCCAGAGCTCCTTAATAAATGGCATAGTTTTTGGACCATATTTTATATATATAACAATATATATCCAAAGCAAATAATTATCGGATTAATCCAAATGGGCAAAATTAAATATCCATGAGCTCCTAAAATATTTGTTTGAATTTTACCTCTGACCAATATTTTCAGAGAGCAACATGAACATTTCCTTGGACCTTTTTGGAACAATTTTTATTTGGGTCATTTTCAGAGATGATTCTGAGGGTTTCACAAATCCCCATTTCAAATTTAAATGGAATTTAACATGATGCACAAATGACTAGCTAGTCTAGGTCATACCAGAACTAGGGATGTGACAGACCCCCATATCGCCCACACTCACTTGGCGAAGGTTCCAAGTGCCGTGGCACAAAGGGGTTAAAAACCGTTTGTATAGCACCGACGCGTACCTGTCACTTGCTAGGGTTAGAGAGAATGAAATTACTAAAATTGATCATATTAATGAAATTGATGATGAAGATTCTCCCCCTAGATATGAATTGCCTGTTGTACATGAGGGTTATGTTATGGATGAAGAAACTGCTAGAGACTTTCTTTCTTGCAATGATAGATATGATCTTAAGAAACAGTTAGCTAAGTTGAAAGAAAAGTTTTTGAATGCTAGAATGAAATATGACCCTACTTTTGCTACTTCACGTATCTGTGTTACTGATAAGGATTACGAGTTCTCTGTTGATCCTGAGTTAATTACTTTGGTTGAATCCGATCCTTTCTATGGCTATGAATCTGAAACTGTTGTGGCACATCTTACTAAACTGAATGATATAGCCACCCTATGTACTCATGAGGAATTTTTTTGCTATTATTATATTCTTAAAGTGTTTCCTTTCTCATTAAAGGGTGATGCTAAGATATGGTTTAACACTCTTGCTCCTGGTTGTGTGTGTAGTCCCTAGGATATGATCTACTACTTCTCTGCAAAATATTTTCCTACTCATAAGAAACAAGCTACCTTAAGGAAAATATTTAATTTTGTGCAAATTGAAAAAGAGAGTTTCCCACAAGCTTGGGGGAGGCTTCTCCGATTATTTAATGCTTTTCCTGATCATCCTCTCAAGAAAAATGAAATACTTGATATCTTTTATAATGGACTAACTGATGCTTCCAGAGACCACCTGAATAGTTGTGCTGGTTGTGTTTTCAGGGAAAGAACTGTTGAGAAAGCTGAATTGCTATTGAGTAATATATTGAGTAATGATAATGATTGGATACTTCCTGAACCAACTCCTAAGCCAACTCTGAAGAAAAGGGGTATTCTATTTCTCAGTCCTAAAGATATGCAAGAGGCAAAGAAATGTATGAAATAAAAAGGTATTAAAGCCGAAGATGTTAAGAATTTACCGCCTATTGAAGAGATACATGGTCTTGATAACCCGACACAAGTAGTAAAGGTAAATTCTTTCTATAGATTTGATAAGGGTGAAATCCCATCTACTAGGTTTGCTAGTAAATGCTTGGATGAGTTTGATAATTTTATTATTAGACAAGAAGACTTCAATGTTTATTTTGGTAGACAATTGAAACGCAATGCTTACATGGTGGAACACTTGAGTGATTATATGTCTAGAGTTAAAAGTGATCTTAAACTTATTAGTAAACATGCTTCCATGGTTACCACTCAAGTAGAACAAGTACTTAAGGCACAAGATGATTTTCTCAATGAATTAAATAATAAGAATAATGATAATGTTGTTAGAGTTATGACTAGAGGTGGTAGAATGACCCAGGAACCTTTGTATCCTAAGGGCCATCCTAAGAGAATTGAGCAAGACTCTCAGAGAATTAATACTAATACACCCGGTCCTTCTAATAAAAAGAAAAAGCATAAGGATATGCCTTTGCATGCTCCTAGTGAACCTATTATAGACACACCAGAGAATCCCAATAATATTTTATTTATAATGTTGAAACACAATCTGGAGATGAACAAGAACCTAGGGGTAATGTTAATGATGATGTTCATGTTGATGCTCAACCTAGTAATAACAATGATGTAGAGATTGAACCTGCTATTGATCTTGATAACCCACAATCAAAGAATCAATGTCATGATAAGAGATACTTTGTTGCTAGAAAGAACAGTAAAGAAATAGAACATGGGTTCAAAAACCCATGCCTTTTCCTCCTAAGCCATCCAAGAAAAAGGATGATGAGGATTTTGAGCGCTTTACTGAAATGATTAGACCTATCTCTTTGCGTATGCATTTGACTTATATGCTTAAAATGAATCCCTGTGCTAAGTATATGAAAGGTATTGTTACAAATAAAAGAAAGACACCGGAACCTAAACTTTCCACCATGCTTGCTAATTATACTTTTAAGGCTAGAATACCAAAGAAACTTGGAGATCCAGGAGTACCAACTATACCATGCTCCATTAAAAGAAATTATGTTAAAACTGCTTTATGTGATCTTGTAGCCGGTGTTAGTGTTATGCCTTTCTCTTTGTATCCTAGACTTGGTTTGAATACCTTGACACCTACTGAAATCTCTTTGCAAATGGCCGATAAATCAATTGCTATACCCATCGGTATTTGTGAGGATGTGCCTGTTGTGGTTGCAAACATTACTATTTTAACGGACTTTGTTATTTTTGATATTCTCGAGGACGATAGTATGTTGATCATCCTTGGTAGACCTTTTTTGAATACTATAGGGACTGTTATTGATTGCAATAAAGGCAATGTCACTTTTAATGTTAATGGTAATGAGCATATGGTACACTTTTCGAAGAAACAACCTGAAGTTCATAGTATCAATTCTATTGGAAAAAATTCAGCTATTACTATTGGAGGTTTTGAATTTCCTCTCCCTACCGTCAAAAGGAAATATGATATTCTTATTGTTGGGGACATGCATATCCCCGTTGAGATAACCTAGTGTTATTTGAAAATTCTCCGGTTTCATGTTATTCGGAGAAGTTTGTTAACAAGACTTGATCAACCTTATTAGTGGATTCCTTTTGATGAGCATGAGATGGATCCAGTTAGAAGGCACAACTCTCTCTACCCTCCTTTTACTTTCTGTTATTTAGTTTAAATAAAGCAAAAATAGTATTTTCTGTCTGTTTTCTGAATTATCCATGCAATAAAAAAATACCCGAAAATAAAAGTTCTCCAAATGCCCTGAAACTTGAGTATGATTTTTTTGTAGAATATTTAAGAATTTCTGGCACTTAGAACACACTAGGGGGACCCACCATTTGGTCACCAGGGTGGAGGGCGCACCCTACCCCCTTGAGCGTGCCCCTACCTCTTGGGCCCCACATGGCCCCCTCCACTTATTCCAGTACCGTCACACTTCGTCTTCCTCTAGAAAAATTCATCCCGTAGCTCAAACTCGTGTTCTTGCTTGTTTTGCTGCCATTTTCGGTCTCCTTGCTCAAAGCTCCATTCACAAAACTGCTTTGGGGGATTGTTCTTCTGTATGTGACTTCTCCAATGGTCCAATTAGTTTTTGTTCTAGTGCTCTTCGGTATGTGACTTCTCCAATGGTCCAATTAGTTTTTGTTCTAGTGCTTTATTTATTGCAAATTTTTGCTGCTGAGGTGACCCTGTTCTTGAGCTTGCATGCCAAATTTATATGGTCCAAAGTAGTTTTAATGCATGATATAGTCTCTAGGCACTCGTGGGAGTACTTGCTATCAATCTTGTTGAGTTTGGTTCACTTTTATTTTGACTCACTAAAAATTTCAGAAATCTTTTAGAGGGAGAAAATGTTGAAGAGATTGTAGAGAGGCTCCTCGAGCCGAAGTTTGAAGGAGAAGCAGAATGAAGAGAATAAAAAGCCAAGTACAACCTTCCCCGCACCGCGGAGGTTCGGCCGTGTGAATGGCCTTGTGATGCATTCTTTAGGGCCGCTAGAATTTATGAAGACTTTTATTAATTGGCTCAGAATGCAGGCATCACCGACTTCATTCATGATAAGTGTTACCAGTACCTCCTACTCACTAATATTTTCGTGCAAAACTTCCATTTCCATGCTAGGAGATCACCACCTTTGGTGCATTTTTATTTATATGATGAGTTCAAGGAGATGTCACTCTATGATTTTTGTGTGGTGCAAGTTGCCCTTTGAAGGCAGCATCGAGGAACCACATCCTATTGATGTGGATGAATTTATTGATAAAATTGTTGTAGGGGAAACGAGAAAAGTGTCAGATGCAAGAATCACTAGTATACATTTTCCTGTTCTATGTTACTATGCAATATTTGCTAGTAGATGTTTAATTGGTCGCGGGAACAGTGGGGGACTCAGTCCTCCTGACCTTGCTATTTTTCTCCATGCTTTACTTCGTGATAGAACTTTCAGTTTAGGCGCTATGGTTGCTAAATGGTTGAGTCTCAAACGTACAAAGGGCCCCATTTTTGGAGGTATCTTTGCTTCACGTCTTGCTAAATACTTTGAGATACCCATTAGGCATTATGAGAAAGAGGAAAAGGTGTTGCCCACAATTTTCTTAGACTATAAAACTATGGTAGCACATAATTTTATTGGTAATGATAAGGATAAGAGACTTATTTATAACTTTGTATTTAGTAAAACTACTTGTCAGATTATTACCTTGCCTGCACCGTCTTTGTTTAACATACATTCAGGCACATACCTCATCCAGCCCCAGAGCCAGAGCCAGAGCCATCTCCTGATGCATATCAGGAGTCTATTTATCAATGGGATCCACAAGAGCTCGCTAACCAGTGGCACCCGAGGATCCTCCTCAGTATACCGAGAGGACCATTTTGATCCATGGGCTTAGACCAACTTAGGCCAAAAGCCTAATCTTGGGGGAGTACGTATCTCTCACCGGCATTACATTCATGTTCACACACTCATTCTAGTTGTCGATGTTCATACTTTTTCATTGTACCATCCATGCTAGTTTATTTTCTTTTCTGGCTTTCTTCCTGTGTGTTTGAAAAACTTTGAGAAAAACCAAAAAAATTTAGTTACAACTTTTAGCTACTTTACTTTCCATGCTAAGTAGTAGTATTAAAAGAAAACCCCAAAGTATTTCTCATTATTCTTTTGCTTGTTGGGAGCTTTCCCGTGTAAATAGTTTTTCTCTTTCTTTGAAATTCTCCTCTTTTCTTTGGGGTTCGAGAGGAGAAGACCATTTGTATGCATTGTTATTAATTGATATTGAGTATGACTGTGACTGGATCTCTTTTGCCATGAATTACAATGTCTAGTCAGTCCTTGATCTTCAGGGGTGCTCTGCATTTATGTTTTGTGGTATCAGGAAGGGCTAGCAAGATACCATCTTGTTATATCATATCATCATTGTTTTGAGAAAGTGTTGTCATCCGAGATTTATTATTATTGCTCGCTAGTTGATTATGCCATTGATATGAGTAAACATGAGACCTAAATGTTATTGTGAATATGGTTAGTTCATAATATTTGCTGAAAATTTGAATGCTAGCTTTACATATTTGCAACAACAAGATCAAACAGAGTTTGTAGAAGTTTTTCTTTATCAATTTCAGTTTGTCAACTGAATTGCTTGAGGACAAGCAAATGTTTAAGCTTGGGGGAGTTGATACTTCTCCAACATACCTACTTTTCCAAAAACTTTTGCCCTTGTTTTGGACTCTAACTTGCATAATTTGAATGGAACTAACCCGGACTGACGTTGTTTTCAGCAGAATTGCCATGGTGTTATTTTGGTGCAGAAATAAAAGTTCTCGGAATGACCTGAAACTTCACAGAGGCATGTTTTAGAATTAATAAAAATCTTGGCGAAAGAACCAACAGAAGAGGCCCCACACCCTAGCCATGAGGGTGGGGGGCGCGCCCCCTGCCTCGTGGCCCCCCTGGACCTCCACCGACCTCAACTCCAACTCCATATATTCACATTCGGGGAGAAAAAAACCAGGGAGAAGTATTCATCGTGTTTTACGATACGGAGCCACCGTCAAGCCCTGTTCTTCTTTGGGAGGGCTGATCTGGAGTCCGTTCGGGGCTCCGGAGAGGGGAATCCGTCGCCATCGTCATCATCAACCATCCTCCACCACCAATTTCATGATGCTCACCTCCATGCGTGAGTAATCCCATCATAGGCTTGCTGGACGGTGATGGGTTGGATGAGATTTATCATGTAATCGAGTTAGTTTTGTTAGGATTTGATCCCTAGTATCCATTATGTTCTAAGATTGATGTTGCTATGACTTCATCATGCTTAATGCTTGTCACTAGGGCCCGAGTGCCATGATTTCAGATCTGAACCTATTATGTTTTCATGAATATATGAGTGTTCTTGATCCTATCTTGCAAGTTATAGTCACCTACTACGCGTTATGATCTGGCAAACCCCGGAGTGACAACAGTCGAGGCACTTCCCGATGATGACCGTAGTTTGAGGAGTTCATGTATTCACTAAGTGCTAATGCTTTGGTCCGATACTCTATTGAAGGAGTCCTTAATATCCTTTAGTTTCCATTAGGACCCTGCTGCCACGGGAGGGTAGGACAAAAGATGTCATGCAAGTTCTTTTCCATAAGCATGTATGACTATATTCGGAATACATGCCTACATTACATTGATGAACTGGAGCTAGTTCCGTGTCACCCTATGTTATAACTGTTGCATGATGAATGACATCCGACATAATTATCCATCATTGATCCATTGCCTACGAGCTTTTCATATATTGATCTTTGCTAAGTTACTTCTATGTTGCGACTTTTACAATTGCTACAAAACTGTTACTATTACTTTTGCCACAGTTACCGTTACTTCCATACTAGTTTGGTACTAAATACTTGAGAATATTCTTTGGCTCCCCTTGTGTCGAATCAATAAATTTGGGTTGAATACTCTACCCTCGAAAACTATTGCGATCCCCTATACTTGTGGGTTATCACTGCTCCAATGACGAAACCATCCATCACAGTGGAGTAGTACCATCAGTTCCATCTCCAAACGCCTATGATCTTCTTCCCTGCCTCCGACAAGCACATCAGCCGCAGCATCCTCCGTAACGAACCCAATGACGTTGAGATCGACATGGCTTCACCAAAGAGGTTGTACACTTGTCGCATCACTTTTTTACTCTACATGTAATATATAATTTCCATTGAGCATGTGCATTAATGAGAAATATGAATAGTTTCTCCTATATGACAAGCAGTGAGGTACTAGGCACGTTAGCTATCCGTGATGGACTCTTTCAAAAGCCATAATTATTTATTTCTACGTGTTGGAGTTGTGCATGTGTAGCTGGGCGTCAGAGTTGACCTAGTAGGACAGCGGTGTAATGCCCCCAGACCAATGCGCCTGGTGTCTTCCAGTTATAATCCGTTGTTGCCATGTCATTCGCTTGCGTGTTGCACCTTGCCATGTGATCATATGCATTTCATCTGTATGTTTTACAAAACATGCATCCGTTTGGGCTTCCCAGTTCTCTTCGTTGTCCGTTCTCAGCCCAACCACTCTCGCTCGCACCTGCCGCACCTCTCAGATCTTGTTTTTTGAGCCGAAGAAAAACGTTTTCGGAATGGGCCGAGAGTTGACGAGTGGTCTTGGTACATCAGGTAGACCGCCTGTCAAATTTCGTTCCATTTGGAGGTCGTTTGATGCCCCAACGGTTAACCACGTTAACCGCCGGACCCCTTTCTCTTTGCAACCCAGCACCCCTCCACACAACCCACCTAGCCCATCTAAGCCACCTCCATGCTTTCCGCCGTTGGATCACGATCATGTGGGCGAAAAAAACTCAATATCCCTCTTCTAGCTTCCTCTACCTATAAAAATGTCTTCCCCCCGCCGGACGCGTTCGCCCGCCCCGGACACGTCCAACACTGTAGCCTCCAGCCAATCCGTGAGCGCCATGTGTCGTCCCCCCCCCGGCTCCCACTTCACCGCCGGCTCGCGGGGCCAAATCGGGCCTGTGGGGCCCGAAGTCGCAGCCCGCGCAAGCCCGACCAACCCCGCCGCCCAGCGCCGCCTCGCCCTCCTGTCGCCGACCGCGCCCCGCCGACTTGACCTCGCCACCTTGACTGCCGCCGTCCCCGAGCTACCCGCCGGCGCTCCTTCCTCGCTCCAGATCGGAGGATCCCACGCCCAAGCCCTCCTCCGCGCTTCCTAGTCCGGTCGCCGAGCACCGCCGCACTGCCTCACCATCATCGGCGACCCTCCTCGCTGGAGTAATTGCCAGGTCGCGACCCTACCACCCTCCTGCGTCCTCCTGCTCGTCCTCCGCCGTGCCTCGCCTCCGGATCCAGGCCGGCGCCACCAGATTCAGACGCCCTACACCCGATCCGGCCGATCCCCTCCACCTCTGACCATCGTGCCCTTGCTGTCGTTCGCCATCTCCATGGCCTCGAACCTCCTCTGCTCAAGCGGGATGCACGTCATCATCCCGGGTGGCCGTCGTCCACCGATCCAAACAGCCCCGCTGCACCACTTCAACCCGCCGGACCCCTCCGTCCCAGTTTTCTGCCAGGTGAAATTGGTTGTCCCTGAAATCATCATATCATGTATGCATGTTTGCCATGTCATAACTTTGTGCATGTGGCTCCGTGTTGCGTGCATGACAATTCAAATTTTTCATCTCTTGATATTCTACATGATTATTGCATTTGTTTTCATGTTGCTGTAAATCTTGATGCCTTAATCTTCGTTGCAAAACTGCTAAGTGATATAAACTGCTGGAATTTGCTGCCTGCTAACATCATGTATGCATCTTATGAGTGTTGTAACTTTGTCCCTTTTGATCCTATGGTGATGATCTTGATGTGCAAATGTTCAGATCAAAGTTCTCTACATGTTGGTGTGCTTTGTATTCATTTTAGGGTGCATCTCGACATGTTAATTCCTGTTGCAAAAGTGCTTGTTGATGTTAACTGCTGAAAACTGTTGTAACTTGTCCTTTTGTTTTTTTATATATTTTTGTGTGATTTTCTTTTGAGCATCATATCCAAATGTTTTAGGAGGATAATCATGCCATATTTGCGGTGATGCAATCCATATATTTTAAAATGCCCTGTGGTGAGTGCATTAAGCTTGTGAAATGGGCTACTTGCTGTTAATGTTCTGCCAAGTCTGAATCTGTCATATCATGTTGTTATGTTTGCTAGATGCTACCATCAAATCCATGCATAATCTAGAGATGCTTAGTTGACATGTTTTGATGTCCATGTTAGGCTTTATCATGACATGCCTTTTGATGCTTTATATAAGTCATGTAGCATATGTTATTGTTGCTATGAACATGCCGAAATGATGTTCCAGTTTTCTGTTAACCTCATGATGCCATGTTGTGAGCTTGTTATTGGTTAATCTATTCCTCTTCTGGAGATGCTCCAGTTACATGAGTTGAAGTATGCTACTAGTTCTTCGTTCATATTCCAAGTTTGTTAATTTTGGACTTCATATGACCTTTGTTCCAGGCTTTCAAACATGCTATGATAAATTTGATGTTTTACACTTGCTGAAAATTGTTTCAACTTTCAAACTTGTCTTGATGGTTGCCTCTAATCCATGAGTCATATGCATATGATGCCTTGATGTTATTTGCTCTTTGTTATGTGTAATGCCATGCCCTTGGTTGCTATGTATGGTAGATGTAGCATCTTTGTTTCATGCCTCCAACATGCCATCATATTAACTCTGCTCATGCATATGCCCTGTTTTCCACCAAGTCATAATCTGTGTTATCAGGTTGCTTTTTGCATTGATCATCTTGGATTAATATTCATGCCTACCAACCTGAACCTTAATGATACTTGAAGCATGTAATCTGTACTTTGAGTGCATAACAAGTTTGTGTTCATATAATTCCTGTAGCATGTTGTTTTGATGATTGCAAAGTGCCTACTTGCTGTTTTGGGAAGATTGTTGTTATGACTTGTTTGGAGTGTATGTGTTGCACCGTTGCTCCCAAACAGGCGGCCTGCGGGGCCTCCACGGGGAAACCCTAGGACCTGGTTTTACTCGTAGCTTGTCCCATCCGGACGTGGCCTGAGACGAGATACGCGCGGCTACTATCAGGGTGTTGGCACATAGGGAGGTCTTGCTGGATTAGTTTTACCATTGTTGAAATGTCTTGTGCACCGGAATCCCTAGTCTGATCGAATGTACCGTGATGGAGGATTGTCTCCGCAGATCGTGAACTTCTCATGGGCTAAGTTGGGACACCCCTGCCGGGTTTAAACTTTTGAGAGCCGTGCTCGCAGTTATGTGGCAGATGGGAATTTTTAATGTCCGGTTGTAGAGAACTTGACACCAGATTCGAACTAAAATACACCAACCGCGTGTGTAACCATGATGGTCTCTTTTCAGGTGAGTTCGAGAAGAGAATGCGGTGGGGTTATGTTTGAACGTAAGTAGTTCATGATCACTTCTTGATCATTACTAGTTTGCGACCGTTTGTGTAGCTTCTCGTCTTATTCTTGTACTCGTAATTTAGCCACCATACAATGCTTAGTCACTTAATGCAACCTCACCACTTACCCATTCCATACACATTAAGCTTTGCTAGTCTTGATACCCATGGTAATGGGATTGCTAAGTCCTCGTGGCTCATAGATTACTACAACAACAGTTTCAGGTATATGTTATGCGATGTTCATGACGTGAGAGCGATGTTTTCTTATTTTGGAGTTCTTCTTCTGCTTCTTCATTGTTCAGGGGTTAGGTTCCTGGACGGCAGCCTAGGCTAGCAGGGTGGATGTCGCTTGAGTTTCGGTCTGCGTTTCATTTGTAGTCGGATGTTGCTCTTATGTATGATGTTGTTGTATTCATGTGGTATTTGTATGCCTTTTGTATGTATCCCCATCTATTATGTAAAGGTACGATGCAATGATATCCACCTTGCAAAGCGTCTTCAATATGAGGCTCCATCCTTGGTGGGACCTTCGAGTTCCTCTCGGATAGGATCACATATTGGGTGTGACAAGCGGCCTGGGTCCAAAGTAGTAGAAGTAGTACAAAAACATTTTTGAAGTGTAGGCTTTTGCCTGTTCAAGCCTGCCTACTAGAATCATCAATGGTTGAACCGAAAAGTAAAGGAAAACATAGGAATTGGAAAGTTTCCTATGGTACTATAATTGCTTGTATCCGCGTTGGTAATTCCCCAAAGAGGAGAGGATGATGCATCACAACAACGGTATGTATGTCCCGCAATTATGAAACCAAGATTATCAATCCAATAGGAGAACCAAGCAATACAATGTAAACAACACCTACACACAAACAACAAATACTTGCAACCTAATGCGTGAAGGGGTTGTCAATCCCTCAATGGTATTGGGATAGATTAAATTTTATGAAATTTGATAAATAGATCTAACAAAAACATAAAATAAAATAAATAAAGCAAAATTGCAGCAAGTTATTTTTGGATCTAATATGATAGGAAATAGACCCGGGGGCTGTAGATTTCACTAGAGGCTTCTCTCAAGAAAATAGCATATGGTGAGTAAACAAATTATTGTTGGGCAATTGATACAAAAGCAAACAATCATGATGATATCCAAGGCAATGATCATGTAAATAGGCATCACGTCCAAGATTAGTAGACCGACTCCTGCCTACTTCTACTACTACTCCACACATTGACCGCTATCCAGCATGCATCTATTGTATTAAGTTCATGAAAAAATGGAGTAATGCAATAAGAACAATGACATGATGTAGACAAGACAAACTCACGTATGAATAAACCCCATGTTCTTACCCTTAATAGCAACGATGCATATGTGTCATGTCTCTTTCTGTCACTCAGATTGAGCACCGCAAGATCGAACCCATCACAAAGCACCTCTTCCCAAGGCAAGATAAATCAATCCAGTTGGCCAAAACAAACCAATAAATCAGAGAAGAAATACAAGGCTATAACAATCACGCATAAAAGAGTTAAGCAAAGACTCAAATAATATTCATGGATAGAACTCATCATAAACCCAAAATTCATCGGATCCCAACAAACACACTACAAAAAGTCAGTACATCAAATCGATCTGCAAGGACATCGAGGAGAACATTGTATTGAATATCAAAAGGAGAGAAGAAGCCATCAACTACTAACTATGGACCCATAGGTTTGTGGTGAACTACTCACGCATCATCGGAGGGGAAGCAAGGATGATGACAAACCCCTCTGTGATCGTTACCCCCTCCGGCAGAGTGCCAGAAAAGGCCTCTAGATTGGATCTCGTGGTTCTGGAACTTGCGGCGGCTAGAAAAGTGTGTCGTCAGCTCCCATACGATTTTTGGGATTTTAGAGTATTTATAGAGGTGGAGGTAGGTTAGGAAGCTTCCTGTGGGCTCTGCTACCCACCAGAGTGCGCCCTGGTGCCTAGAGGGCCCCACGGGCCTCCTCCCATGTGTTCCTTTGGCTCCCTGGGTGTCTTTGGGGCAGAAAAATTTATCCAAAACGTTTCGTGGCATTTGGAGTTCGTGTGGTATTGATATTCTGGGAAGTAAAAAAACAAGCAAAAAATAGCAACTGGCACTGCGCACTATGTCAATAGGTTAGTCCCAAAAAATGATATAAATTTTCTAGTAAATGTATATAAAACATCCAAGATTGATACTTTAATAACATGGAACAATAAAAAATTATAGATACGTTGGAGACGTATCAAGCATCCCCAAGCTTAATTCCTTCTCGTCCTCGAGTAGGTAAATCATAAAAAAGGAATTTTTGTTTTGGAATACTACCTATCATATTCATCACATATTATTTTCTTTGTAGGATGGGAATTTGGACTTTAGATGATTCAAAGTAATAGTCTATAATTTGAAATGAAGACCTCAATACTCAAGCATATCAACAAGCAACCATCTCTTTCAAAATATCAACGCTAAAGAAAGCTAGCCCTAGCCCATTATGCTCAATCATTGATCCATTCATGAAACACACTCAAATATTAGCTACATCCAGTGCACAAGCATGAAAATAGTGTTCCCTAGTTGGTGCTTTATCAAAGAAGATGGAGACTCAATAAAAAAATAAAAATTTCATAAAAGTAAATAGATGGGCCCTTCGCAGAGGGAAGCGGCGATTTGTAGAGGTGCTAGAGCTCAAAGTTTAAAGTGAGAGATAAAATTGTTTTGAGAGGCATGCTTTTCCTGTCAACGAAAATGACCAAGCGTTTCCAATGCATTCCATGCTAGGTAAATCATAGGCGGTTCCCAAACATAAAATAAAGTTTATTCCTTTTTCCACCATTCATTCACAATCCATGGCTAGCCGTATCCACGGGTGCTTTCCATACGAATACTTTCCAAGGAATTTATTATTGACAACATATATAAAAATATTCATTTCGGGACTAGGCATCCCTATTACCTGCCATACTCTCATGTAATGAAAAGCGAATAAACACTCATCTTGAGAATAACATACCTAGCATGGAAAATATTGGCCACCCCTTGCCACTTCATGAAAATACCGCATACAAATTTCCTTTTGAAAGTTAGAGTTGGCACATACAAATTTACTAGGAACTGCATGGAAATAGCGCATATAGATAGATCTGGTGGACTCATTTGGCACAACTTGGTTTAGGATTTTGGATGCACAAGCAGTATACTCATTTACTACAAGGAAAGGTGTAGTGACCTGACCTCAAACGGTCAAGCCTCCGTGTAACGGTGCCATCCCTGGATCAGTATGCCGGCAGACAAAGTACATCGATGTATAAATCAAAGTCCAATAACAATGTGTAAATAACATAAAACTGATATATACCTCATAAGTCTCAGCGGAATCAATCTATCTGGTGTGGGAGTCCCATCAACACCATCGGAAGGTTGAGTGTACACCGTAGCCCAACAACAAAACTCACTCGTCATAGAAATAATCCTGCAACATGTTACGTTGTAGCCGTGTAGGTCAGTACATTGAATTTACCGGCAAGATCACTATAAGAAAAACATATGATAAAACTATACTATATGCAGTATGTGTTGGATATCGGGTTCCAGCAAAACCCTTAAGGTTCGAACTGTGGGGTGCGCACAAAGATCTTCTCCCTAGCGAAACACGCCCAGAACCTCGCCATGATTCTAATCCAGCACGATGAATAGCAGAAGAAACACAAGGTTTATACTGGTTCGGGCCATCGTTGTGGTGTAATACCCTAATCCAGTGTGTGGTGTGGTGGATTGGCTCTTGGGCTGATGATGAACAATACAGAGGAAGAACAACCCCGCAAGAGGTGTTCTTGTGGTGGTGCGGTGCTCTACTTAGGAAGGATTCGATGCCTTCGCTCTCGATGAGATCCCCTCTCATTGTGGTGGCCAACCCAATAGAGGCACTGGTCCTCTTCCCAAATATTGAGCGAGAAGGTAGCCAACAACGACCATTTTGAAAGCGGACAACTAGTACAAGCTATCCTAGCTAAAGGTGGTCTTTGACTGCCAAAGGCACTGGTGATGACATCGTCTTGGGCTCCATGGTGACCTCCGTCCTACCGCTCAGCTAATCTTGGTCTTGTTGCACTGATACGGAAACTTTTGCTTGATGCCTCGGTACTCCACGCCTGTGCTTGCCCCCTTTGCACCAAAGAGGAAACGAGGATACTACGTAGGCTAGCGCCCGTCTGGCGCCCATCTGGTCTTGATCGTCATGGCTTGTGTCATGAGAGCCTCGCGAGGTACCCCTTACCTTGATCTCTCCGCCTCCTCGCGAGCCCGCCTGGTGAGGCCGCCCCTGAGGAGGCCTTGCATCGTCCCCCCATGAGGCTTGGACCCTCGCGAGGTTCTTGAGCTTGTTGATGAAGAAGGGCCGTACTGGGCCACTGCTGAGCCACGCTGCAGGCCGCAGGCAGGCAAGTCTAGGGACCCCCATTCCTAGGACGCCGACAGTAGCCCTCGGGCCCGAGGCGTGCTTGGACTTGGCTTAGCAGCGAAGCCAAAGGGCAAGTGCGGAGCGCCGCGGGCCCCAACAGCCTGCGGCCTTGGTCGACACATGGCAGTTGATTGGACGTGGGCGTCTCCGCTTCCCCACACCACCTCGGCAACTGCCCGATTTGACGAGTCCCTGCTGCATGCAAAAAGAGTTATCAATACCTGTGATCGTGGAGACCGACGGTTGGCCTCCCTTGGGCTATAAGTACGGAGGGGCGTGAGCCCCCGTTGTCCATCTCTTCTTGCTCCTCCTGCTTCTTCCCCCTGCTCGCTCTGGTTGCTTGTAGCGTCCCATGGCGCCCGTGAAGAGGTTCTCACCGACGGAGAAGGGGAAGGCTCGCCAGGAAGGGTCTGGCTCTCCTCTGCCCAAGCGCGGCCGCGGCTGTCCCCGCAAGCATCCCGCGACTCCCTTCGGGTCTTCTCATGGTCGCGGTGGTGGCCGCACATATCGAGGCAGCCCAGTCGATGAAGTAAGGCGTGTCGTGGCTGAGCGCCTCCCTGGCTGTGCTTCCATTTGGTAGAGATGCTGCCGGAGTTTGTTGTGTGGTCAGACAACCTAGCCGGCAACTGGCTCCAGCTCCCTCGCTTCTTCGCCGGCGAACTGCCGGCCGCTGGCCCCGGCGGGCTCTGGCTGCAGGCGGACAGTTGCTGCAGCAGAGCCTCCAGGGTCGCAATGGAGATCTCCGTCGCTGGGAACGTGGCCCTGGCCCGGGCCTGGTAGACGTTTGCCCGCGCGCGTGGCCTGGGCCGGCAGTGCACCCTCCACTTCAAGTACGACGGCGACGCGACCCTCTACATGAGGGTGTTCGGAGAAGATGGCCGCCTTGCTGGGTGTTGCCCTGAAGTCAATGACGGCGATGGGATGCTCAGCCTTAGCGATGACCATGATGAGGGCGATGGCAAACCCGCTCCCAGCGGCGACCGCAGCTCGTCGAGCTTCAGCGGCTCCTCCTCCGGCGACAGCTCCTCGAACACTGGCCATGACCAGCAACCACGCCACCGTGCCTGCTTCGAGGGTGGTAGTGGGTCGTCCCGTCGCCGTTCCCCAGTGAAGCGCGAGGCGGAGTCTGATTGAGCTCAGGAGGGCGACGCAGATCCCTTCTCATGAGCTGTGCGTTGTTTTTATTTTCCTTTTCTCCTTTTCCTGCATTGAGAGAGAGAAGTATGGAGCCCCGTGGGGGCATGCAACATACTATGGTCCCCTAATTATCGTGCAACATTCATTGTCCCTGTGCTGTGTTATGGTGTCATGGTTATGTGCATGTGCATAGGAACAACTTAGCTTGGGATGTTTGCAGTAGTTTCCGCCTTGTGAGGTGCCTGCTTGAGGCCTCGTTGGGCGCCTTAAGAGCTGCAGAAATCAGTTGGGAGAATCATTTCTGACCCTTGGTCGCGAGGGTTGCCAGCCATGGCCTGGTGCTTTGTGTCGCGATGCCCGAGGGACATGGACCGGGAGTGGTGCTCCCGCTACGAACTCGACCGAGAGGGCCTCGTGAAAATTAGTAGAAGAAGGCCCACGAGAGCGCCCGCGCAGCCCCCTCGCGAGGTTTGCGAGAGAAAGAGCAAGCCAGGCGAAAGACGAAAATAGAGAACAGGGGAAGAAGACGGCAAACAACACCAGAAGCAACTTCAATAAAGGTTCAACCAAGGGAGGACAAGCCAACTACAGAAAGCAAATGAAAAGCCGTGTCTGGCACCTAGTCTAGTCTTCGACGTCTTCTCACCAGCGCAGAGCTAAGTGCTGCCACTGGGCATGGGCGGGAGCCCCTGAGGCCCGCGGGCGGCACTTCGGAGACTCTGAGGCGTGTGCAGCCACAACTCATTATTATGTGAGAGTGTCACGGGTGGCGAGCTTCATAGGAACGGGGCCTTCTTCACAGGCACCAGTCCTTTCTTCGGGCGGTGAGCTTCATAGGCACCGGGCCTTGTTCACAGGCACCAGGCCTTTCTTTGGGCGGCGAGCTTCACAGGCACTGGGCCTTTCTTCAAGGGTAGAACTTCCGGAGGTGCTGAATGTTCCAACCTTTTGGGATGGGCACCCCTTCCTGAGTCTCCACGCGCGCGGCGTCAGGCCTGAAAACATGGACAACCTTGAACGGGCCCTCCCACATGGGCGAGAGCTTATGCAGCCCTTCCCTAGAGAGCACCCGCCTGAGCACGAGGTCACCTACCTCCAGAGTCCTGGAGCGGATGTTGCAGCAATGATACCGCCGTAGCGCCTGCTAGTATCTTGCTGCTCGTTGTGCGGCTTCTCGACGGTGCTCCTCGCCCAACACGAGGTCTGTCCCCCGCATGGCGTCCTGTTGCGCTTCATCAAATGCTAAGACCCACGTGGAGAGACGCCTGACCTCGTGAGGGAGGACCGCCTCTACTCCGTAGACGAGGAAGAATAGGGTCTCGCCAGTCGACTTGGTGGCGGTAATGCAGATGGACCATAGCACGGACTGGAGCTCGTCGTACCACCCCCTGCCGCAGGCCTCCAGCTTCTTTTTGAAGGTCCTGGTTTTGAGGCCCTTGAGGACCTCTGCGTTGGTGCGTTCTGCCTGGTCGTTACTCCGGGGGTGTGCCACCAAAGCGTAGCATATCTGCGTTCCAAGGTTAGCACAATATGTTTTGAAGAGATTGCTGGTGAACCGTGAACCATTGTCGGTGATGATGCGATTTGGGACCCCAAACCGGCTCACGAGGCCCTTGATGAACTTGACTGCAGAACCAGCTTGGATGGTGTGGACGGCTTCCCCCTCCGCCCACTTGGTGAACTTGTCGATGGCGACGTAGATCCCCCAGGCACTCGAGGAATGGTATGCAGGCCCTAAGCTGGCTGAAGGATCTGCTTGCCATGGAACTGGCAGGCTTAGCAGGCCTTCACCAGCTCGATTGCGTCATTGAGTGCCGTAGGCAGTAGAACCCGCTGCGAAACGCCTTGCCGACGAGGATCCGTGATGACGAGTGGTGTCCACAATCTCCATCGTGTATGTCAGCCAGCAACTCCTTCCCCTGTTCCCTGGAGATGCAATGTAGGAAACATCATTTGGCCACTTTTGATAGAGGTCTCCATCTTGGATGTAGTAGGCCGTGGCCTGCCGGGCCACGCGTTCCGCATCCTCCTCTTTCTCTGGTAGCGTCCCTTGCATCAAATAGTCCTTGAATTCCATGGTCCACCATCCCTCCTGAGGCTGCAGTGTCAAGAGTAAGCGTGCTCCCGAGGTCGGGCCACAGGCCGGGGCTCCTGTGGCAGGTGGCTGAGGGAGTTCCTCCTGAGGTTGCGCTATGCTTGACAGTGACGGTACCACTGATGGCTTGAAGAGTCGTTCCTTGAAAACACCAGGCTCCTGAGGCAGCCGCCTGGATGCCCTCCTGGCAATGTCATCAGCATCTTGGTTGGTGCCGCGGGGCACATGCTGCAACTACAGCCCCCAAAACTGCTTTTCCATCCTGCGCACCTCCGCATGATACGCTTCCATGTGCTCGTCCTTCGGCTCGTACACCTTGTCGGAGAAGTTGACGAGGAGCTATGAATCGCCTTTGATGATGAGGTGCTTCACCCCCAGTGTTGCCGCGGCCTTCAAGCCTGCTATGAGTCCCTCGTATTCTGCTATGTTGTTGGAGACCTTCTCGCCCTGCTGGAAACAGACCTGCGCTGCATAATAGAGCTTGTCCTGAGTGGGGGATATAAGCACTGCGCCAGCCCCCGCGCCATGTCACGAGAATGGTCCATCAAAGTACACGACCCAGCCATCTAGTGCCTCACTTCCTGGGGAAAGTGACCGATCCTCGCCTAGTTCGAGCCCCGGCGCCTCTGTACATTCTGCCACAAAATCCGCAAGTGCGGTTCCTTTGACGACCCTGGTTGTGCTGAAATCCAACTGAAACGCTTGCAGCTCAATGTTCCATTCGGCGACCCTTCCAGTGGAGTTAGGGCTCCTGAGTACACTTTCAAGTGGGTAGGCCGAGACGACCTTGATGGGGTGACCTTGAAAGTAGTGCCGTAATTTACGCGACGCCACCAACAGCGCGAGCAAGAGCTTCTGAGGCATGGGGTATCATGCCCTTGTATCCCGCAGCACCGTGCTGACGAAGTACACTGGATGCTCGACGAGGGTGGGTGTGATGACGAGGGATGCGCCCTCCGGAGGGTTAGGCGTATCCTGAGACGATGAAGCCCCCAGCACCTGGCTGCTTGGTGCGGCCTCTTCAGCCGTAGGGGCGTCTTCCTCCTGAGGATGGTCTCCATCTGCCGAGGCTGTGGCCTTCGTGAGGCCTTCTTGGTCTTGTGCTGCCGCGGCCGAGGCCGTGGCTGGCCGTCACGCAGCCTTGACCTGGCGCTCCTCCCAAACCGCCACTAGAGCTGCACTGGCGGAGTAGGGTGTGGCGGCAAGGTAGAGCACAAGGGGCTCGAGAGGGCGTGGTGCCACCATCACAGGAGGACTGGTCATATACTTCTTGAGGTCTTGAAACGCTTGGTCGGCCTCCTATGTCCATTCGAACGGGCCCTTCTTCTTCATCAGCTTGAATAAAGGCAAGGCGCCCAACCCCAGCTTGGAGATGAAGTGTCCTATTGCAGTTACGCATCCGGCGAGCTTCTGCATTTCTCTGAGGGTTTGTGGTGGACTTATGTCTTCGATTGCCTTGACCTTCTCCAGGTTGGCCTCGATCCCTCTGTGGGACACTAGGAAGCCCAGAAGTTTGCCAGAAGGAACGCCAAGCGCACTTCTCCAGTTCGAGTCTCAGGTCCACCTTGCGGAGGTTCGCGAAGGTCTCCTCCAGATCCTGGATCAGGGTCTTCGCCTCCCAAGACTTCACCACAATGTCGTCGACATAAGCCTCGGCCTTTTTCCTGAGCTGCCGGCCTAAGGTGGTGTGCATCAACCGCTAGAAGGTTGGGCCCATGTTGTGCAACCCGAACGGCATGCAGCTGTAGCAGTATACCCCACACGGGGTCAGGAAGGCCGTCTTCTCCACATCTACTACCGCCATCTTGATTTGGTGATAGCCTGAAAACGTATCCAAGAAACACAGTTGGTCGCATTCGGCGGTGGAGTCGACGATTTGGTCGATGCGGGGGAGCGGGAGCGGATCTTTAGGGCGGGCCTTGTCGAGGTTGGTGAAGTCGACGCACATGCGCTCCTTCCCCCTTTTTTGGCACAACAACTGGGTTCGCCAGCCATTTGGGATAGCGAACCTCGCGAATAATACCTGCCACCTCCAGCTTGCGGGTTTCTTGGACGATGAAGGCCTGCTTCTCGGTGTACTGCCGCCTTGCTTTCTGCTTCACGGGGCGTACATTGGGGCACACATTCAGGTGATGCTCAACCACCTGCCTTGGGAACCCCGCTAGCTGCTTGGGTTCCCATGCGAACACATTCTTGTTCAAGCGCAGGAACTTCACCAGCGCCTCCTCTTGGTCAGGGTCAAGATTGGCAGCTATGGTGAAGGTGGCACCTGAGGACCCATCCTCCTCAACCTGTACCTGCTTGGTCTCTGCCTTGTCCTGGGTGAACAGCTGCTTCTTCTTGGTCGGCGCACCCTCCTTGGTCTTGGAGGTGTTTGTGCTGGTAGGCTGCGCTGCTGCGGCTGTCTATAGGGCAAGGTTGAGCACCAGCAGAGCATCCTTGGTATCTCCAGCTATGGTGAGGACGCCACTGCTCCCGGGCATCTTCATGAGGTTGTAGGCTGGATGGGTCGCTGCCATGAACTGAGCCAAAGCGGGGTATCCAAGGATGGCATTGTACGGGAGGCCGATGTGGGTAATGTCAAAGTTAACCAGCTCCGTGCGGAAGTTGTCGTGGGTGCCGAAGGTCACAGGAAGGCGGATCTACCCCAGGGAGCTGGAGGAATTGCCTCCGACGCCCGAGAAGGGCTTGCTGGGTCGGAGCCGTTCCAGCGGTACATGGAGGAGGCTGAAGGCCTCCACCGAGAGCACGTTGAGGCTAGCACCGCCATCAATGAGGGTCTTGGTGACGGCCACCTGGCAGATGGTGGGCATGCAAAGCATTGGGAGTGCACCCGAGCAGGTGGTGTTGACGGGGTGATCGTCCGAGTTGAAGGTCAGGTCGGCTTTGGGTGCCGCCCAACCCGGAGGAGCTCCTTGCCGCGCGAGGGCAGCACCGATCTGGCGGAAGAACGGCTTGGCATGGCAGTCTGAGGGTGGCGCCTACGAGCCGCCCAGGAGAGCTGCGACGACCGAGGGCATCGGCGTAGCGTCGTGGGTGAGGAAGAGGTTGCACATCTCCTCCCAGGAGGCCACAGAAGATGTTGGCAGGTTGAGCAGCCAAGCGCGCCGTATGCCAGTGAGGGCCATGGGAAACCAGTTGGCCATGACCCTGTCGTCGCCTCCGTCCTTGAGGATGGCCTCCTCGTATGCTAGCAGGAAAGCCAGCAGATCTGCCGGGCCATTGTAGCCTGGCGGCATCTCTAGCTTGAACTTGTGTGACCACTGCACCTGCTGCAAGGCGGGGGGCCAAGGGTCGGAGCCCCCTGGCCCCAGCGCTGGCATCGGTCGCCGGAGCCAGCGGCACGTTGTCCACCATGAGGGCAAAGTGCGGTGTTGGTGGAGAGCGAGCCGACAGAAGGGAGAGCTCCAGCGCACCCCTACCTGGCACGCCAAATGTTGGATATTGGGTTCCGGCAAAACCATTAAGGTTTGAACTCTGGGGTGCGCGAGAAGATCTTCTCCCTACCGAAACACACCCAGAACCTCGTCGCGATTCTAAGCTAGCACGATGAACAACACAAGAAACACGAGGTTTATACTAGTTCGGGCCAACGTTGTGGTGTAATACCCTAAACCAGTGTGTGGTGTGGTGGATTACCTCTTGGGCTGATGATGAACAATACAGAGGAAGAACAGCCCCACGAGAGGTGTTCTTGTGGTGGTGCGGTGCTCTACTTAGGAATGATTCGATGCCTTCGCTCTCGATGAGATCCCCTCTCATTGTGGTGGCTAACCCTATTTATAGAGGCCCTGGTCCTCTTCCCAAATATTGAGCGGGAAGGGAGCCAGCAATGGGCATTTTGAAAGGGTACAGCTAGTACAAGCAATCCTGACTAAAGGTGGTCTTCGACTGCCAAAGGTACTGGTGATGACGTCATCTTGGGCTCCATGGTGACCTCCATCCTGCCGCTCTGCTAGTCTTGGTCTCGTTGCACTAATATGAAAACCTTTTCTTGATGCCTCGGTACTCCGCGCCTGTGCTTGCCCCCTTTGCACCAAAGAGGAAACGAGGACACTGCGCAGGCTGGCGCCCGCCTGGCGCCTGTCTGGTTTTGATCGTCATGGCTTGCGTCATGAGCGTCTTGCGAGGTACCCCTTGCCTTGATCTCTCTGCCTCCTCGCGAGCCTGCCTAGTGAGGCCACCCCTGAGGAGGCCTTGTGTCGTCCGCCCCGCGAGGCTTGGCCCCTCGCGAGGGTCTTGAGCTTGGGTTGATGATGACGGGCCGTACTGGGCCACTGCTGAGCCATGCTGCAAGCCACAGGCAGGCAAGTCTGGGGACCATCATTCCTAGGATGCCGATAGTATGGCTTTGTGGCTCTGTGTCTGAGTTTTGTTTGCGTAAAAGCTGGATTTTATTTTCCCTACAACAAAGGAAATAACCGGTGTCGTGGGGAACCATGGCCACCTATGGGGCTACGAGCCCTTTTATGGTTCAACGGTGGATGACAAGTTGCACAGAGAGCGGAGAAGCGTGAGACAGCACGACAGAGATCACACGGGAAGGTTTTACCTAGGTTCGGGCCGCCGCGGGGCGTAAAACCCTACTCATGCTTTGGAGGATTGATGGTGGATTGTGGTGGAAAGCGCAACACTTTTGCTCGGCAAGGTTGCCTCTGGGCCAGAACCGCTATCCGCGTATGAGTGTACAAGGGTTTGAATCCTTTCTATGGTTGCCATGGGCCTCCTTTTATCGATCTATGGGTCACCACAGTGGCAAATCAGTCATTGTGCACAGATTAGGTAGCAAATAGTGTTATCATACCTA
The DNA here is from genome assembly GCF_002162155.2 of Triticum dicoccoides. Lineage (NCBI taxonomy): Eukaryota > Viridiplantae > Streptophyta > Magnoliopsida > Poales > Poaceae > Triticum > Triticum dicoccoides. The sequence continues at coordinate 216,566,508 of NC_041387.1, read as the reverse complement.
ACTCTGCAGGCTGACAGAACACATTTAATGCGCTGCTCAATGTCACGTCATAGCTTGCCCGACAAGCTCTGTCGGGCCATTTTGCCAGCTTGGCACCTGCTCGCTTGACACGTCGCAGGATGGGTGTCACTTGCAGGTGTTTTCTGTAGGAGGCGGATGCCATGAGGCATATGGCAGCCACTTAGTCATCTTGGACGTTAACACCGCACTGATCGACGTTGTACATCATGGTGAGGTGGTGCGGTGAACTGGCTTGCCTTCGCTAGTCACGGAAGGCCTGCCGGGACGATCTGGAGGGGCTTGCATACAGGGGTAACCTTGTCTCTGCCAGGCTTGCCTGCTCGGCAGGGGAGGTTTTTCCCTTAGTAGTATCTTGCACCTCTGATTAGTCTTGGCCATCTTGACTGTGCTTGGATCCTTCAACAGAATCGATCCATATTGCTTGAGTTGATCATGGTGTTGTGAACTTGTCCTCGTGCCTGTGCACAGTCTGGGCAACGGACCCAGGGTTTGTTGCACCGACAGAAGCCCCCTGGCCTGGCACGAACGCGCCGCTGGGCATCGTCGGGGTAGGCCATAATCAATGCATAGGCAAGAGTGTGGAGGCGGCTTTGTCCTTTGAGATCTTTATTGCTTCTTCATTATCTTGAGCCAGGGCCAGTTTCCGGTTTTTTCGTACATCGTGTAACTCTAATGGTGGTGGGACCATTCTTGTAATGCCCTGTGAATGACTTTAACGCACGGGCGGGTAACCGCCAATTCACCCTTCCCACCACACCCTTATCCTAAGCCATGTATGTTGCATGCATCGAGTGGGGTAGGTAAAGGAGGTGCGTCTAAGGCTAATGGTAACAGGAGGCAGGGGACACGATGGTTTACCCAGGTTCAGGCCCTCTCAATGGAGGTAATACCCTACTTCCTGCTTGATTGATATTGATGATATGAGTATTACAAGAGTTGATCTACCACGAGATCGTAGAGGCTAAACCCTAGAAGCTAGCCTATGATTATGATTGTTGTTGTCCTATGGACTAAACCCTCCAGTTTATATTGACATCGGAGGGGGCTAGGGTTACACAGAGTCGGTTACAGAGAAGGAGATCTACATATCCGAATTGCCAAGCTTGCCTGCCACGCAAAGGACAGTCCCATCTGGACACGGGATGAAGTCTTCAATCTTGTATCTTCATAGTCCAACAGTCCAATCAAAGTATATATTCCGGCTGTCCGAGGACCCCTTAGTCTAGAACTCCCTCAGTAGCCCCTGAACCAGGCTTCAATGACGATGAGTCCGGCACGCAGATTGTCTTCGGCATTGCAAGGCGGGTTCCTTCTCCAAATACTCCATAGAAGATTTCGAACACAAGGATCGTGTCCAGCTCTGCAAAACAAATTCCACATACCACCGTAGAGGGTACAATATTCCACAAATCTAATCTGCTGAAAACTTTTTATGACATCATGCCACGGCCCGGTCTTCATTCGAACTGTTTCTCATAACCAGCCACTACACGTGATGCGAGGCGGTTCTATTGGCACGTCTTGTCGAAGCAGAGATCGTGTCCCCCTTATCACGGGATTCTCATCAATACAGGTGTGGGTAACCCAACTGTGTTTGTTTAATATGACTCCTCGATTTTAGGCAAGTCCCAAACGGTCGCGCAGGGGACGCTTGATATTCGTCCTCTTTATAAAGGGGGCCAAGGCCTGTCCTTTTCTTCCCATGCTTTATCCTTCCCCTCCCAAACCTCGAGTTCCAACAACCAAGGCTTAAGCTAAGCGTTTCAAACCTTCAACCATGTCCGGATCGAACCTGCAGGGCCGGTGGATGTCTTCCTCCATCACAGAGGAGGACGTCAAGAAACTTAGGGAGGCCAGGTATATAACCGCCGAGATACCGCATAGGCTACCTGCTCAAGGGAAGGTCATCCCCACTCCCGAACCCAACGAGAGTGTAGTTTTTGTTTCCCACTTTCTCCGAGGGCTAGGTTTTAGTGTTGATCCCTTCGTAAGAGGGCTCATGTTCTACTACAGACTAGATTTCCACGATCTAGCTCCAGATTCCGTCCTTCACATCTCAACATTTATCGTCGTGTGTGAAGCCTTCCTCCGCATCACCCCCCACTTTGGCCTATGGCTCAAGACCTTCAATGTGAGGCCGAGGGTGATTGACGGGCATCACGCGGAGTGCGGAGGCGCTATAATAAGCAAAGTCACCGACGCCCCATGGCCAAAGGGTTATTTCGCGGAAACTTCTTATTTGTGATAGCAGGAGTGGTTTTACATCACAACTGCCCGAGGTACAAAGCGGGTGGCTGCTCCAGCGTTCTGCTCGGGCCCTCCATCGCAACTGTGTCACGACCGGTTTTCCAATAAAAATATTTATTGAGAAACCAATCTTTTGAGTCCAGCATGAGAGAAATCCTCCTCACTGGTAGACAAATTCTTGATACAATAAGCCAGTAGCATAAAATATATTACAGGGTCGAACTACGGTTGCTCAACCAAATTATTACAAGAACGCCAATAATTATACATAATGGCGGACATGACACAGTGGTGTGGAGGCATACTACTGACTCGAGGATAGGGCGGTGGTGGAGAAACACAGCGGGGAGAGAAATACAAGACTCTAAGTCTGTGATCTCATCGAGCGTCGAGGTGAGGCTCGATGAATTTATTTGGTACCGGAAGCGGATATAAAACAGTGACCAAATCCAGGGTCGCACGAGACTGTCTGGGACTCCTCTAGGTGTCGGACTCGCTATCAAACTCTTCATCCATGAGATCGCCTTCGTCAGCATCTGGCCAAATCAACAAGCCAGTGAGTACTTTGAAAGTACTCGCAAGACAGTTCGGACGTAAGATATAACAAATGCATGCATGGATGCGTCATGAACAATGTACATTCAAAAATTAGCATAACAAGGTAAGTAAAAGGGAAACGGCGGTAGTCCGCCTGAAATCCCAACAAAACATAAATAAATACCGATCGGGTGTCTGAAGCGATGCCTCGAAAGGTGAATAAATAAATATAAGGAAATGATGCCACAATCGGGCATCTTAGCGACACCACATAAAGGGCTTTAAATGAAATACCACAGTCGGACGTCGAGGCGACATCACAGAAAGGGCTTTAAAAGGAATGCCACAGTCGGACGTCGGGGCGACATCACAGAAAGGGCTTTAAAAGAAATGCCACAATCGGACGTCGGGGTGACATCACAGAAAGGGCTTTAAAAGAAATGCCACAGTCAGACGTCGGAGCGACATCACAGAAAGGGCTTTAAAAGAAATGCCACAGACGGACGTCGGGGCGACATCACAGAAAGGGCTTTAAATGGAATGCCACAGTCGGACGTCGGGGCGACATCACAGAAAGGGCTTTAAAAGAAATGCCACAGTCGGACGTCGGGGCGACATCACAGAAAGGGCTTTTATTCGCAAGGAAATAATACTCATAATAAATGTTCAATTCATGAGAATAAATGGGTTAGTCCATCCACAGGAATAATCATTTAACCGGACATAGCACTCATGCGATTCACCGGAGTCTCTGTCATAAAAACTGACATTTGATCAGGATAAGATAATATCGATCTAGGACATGGAATAGATGATTTGGAGGAATATATGACTCTGCAGAGTTTGTACAAAATTATTCCCATAGCCAACGGATTTCCGTAGTCACGAAGGACTAGTTCCGTTTACGGTATTTCGGAAGAAAACACAGCTAACCAGTACACACCCATCCTACCTCTCGATGCTAGGAATCACCCTAGACATCGTCCAAGAAAAACTTTTGAGACGGGGAGATCACAATCTCGAATAGCATGGGATCAAATTTATATACGCGCGCTCTAAGGGGTGCCCCCCTCTCGGTCCCAACCGGAAACACCCATGCCCCCTGACCGGATGACTAGCTTTAATCCAAGGCCATGGAACCATCATCACGGCCTCTCCTTTTGGTGTGTACCAGAAAAGCGGTTTGCAACTTACTAAACCATATTCCTTGCGGAAAACATGTGGTAGTACAGGGAAGGAAATGAGAGGAACTGGACTGATACGGTTTGACACTGAAGTCACATAGTCTGGCATAAGACTGGCATGCTACGACACTGCCATCTTACCGATCCTCATGCCAACGCATGGCCATTCATACTCACATCCATCCACTTATGGATAATCGAGCTCACTTACCTCAATATTGCATAAAATAACGTTCCTCGATATGCTCCTCAACATGTCATGAAACAACTAAATGCAAAACATGCCAAGACACTCATCATATCAAAAGTTCAAACATGCTTGCCTGGTTCAGAGTAGTCGGAGACTAGCTCGGTGAAGTTCGCGGCTCCGTCACCTCCTTCGGTATCTACGGTATAAAGAAAATATATGCGCTATCGTAAATACCAAGGAGTGCACAAAAAGTATTCCAAATATTTTTCAAATAAATCCGATGAAAAACTAGACAAAATTTTAAAGAGAACAGAAAAAGAATCAATCAAAAATACTTTTCTGTTTAAAAGTTATAAGGGTTTTTGTCCAGGGACTCATCTGTAATGAAACAGAAGATTTCCAGGGGCTAGCTTATAAAAACAGAAAACGCTTCGGCAGAAACTACGCCAGCCCAAAGGGAAAGCGCATTTGGCAGAAGGCGTTTTCAGAAAACGCTTCGTTTAGAAAGGACAGAGAGGCTGACAGCGGGTCCCGCCTGTCAGGTTTGAACTTTCAAAAAGGGGGAAACGAAGCTCGTCGGCACCTGAGAGCCGCGGTGGTCGCCGGCGGCGATCCACGGCGAGGCAGGGGGATCGGAGGGTACCTCCGAGTTCAGGGCGCCATTCCGCGTCAGTTGGTGGTGGTGGTGGTCGCCGGCGAGTACCATGTCGACGGCGAGCCTGGCTCCGGCGGACGGCGGCTCGGGTGGTTGCGGACTTCGTCGGAGAGAGCTGTGAACATCAAATTGAAGAGGGGGTTAGGCTTCTGGTAGCTAGAGGGGGTAACGGACGGGGTTTGGGCGCCGGAGACGGCCTCGCCGGAGCGAATCGAGCTGGTGGCCGAGGCGGAGCGAGGCGGCCGGAGTCGAGGGAGAAGGGCCCCTCGAGGCTCTTCTAGTTGCTGGTCGAGGTCCAGTGAGGTGGTGGAGGTGTGCGGGGGCGAGAGGGAGCTTAGGGGCGCTATATATAGCCGGCCCGAGGCGGTTGCCGCGAACGGGATAAGTCCGGCGAGTGATTACGGCGGCGCTGTGGTTGGGCAGTGGGATTAGGGGCTTGGGCAACGCCGTTGAGGCCCACCGGTTCCATTTAGGTAATAATCGGCCTGGGATTTGGTACTAGGGGCGAGTTCGACAGAACGGGACGGCGTGGGCCCGTCGGCGGCAGTGAGCACGTTCCGTGCTTGCCGGGACACGGCGACGGTGCCACGGGCGTGCGCTGGCATGCATGAGGCCACGCGGAGAGCAGAGGGGCGTTGGGTGGCGCCGAACGGCGTTGAGCCGCCGTTTCGTCCCCTGTCGGCCGCCACGGGAGGTCCCGACGCCACAGAAGACGCCGGCGAGGGCGGGCCAGCGTGCCACCGACGCCAGGAAGAGGCCAAGTGCGCGTGTGGTGCTCCAGACAGTAGGAAGAGGCGGCGAGGAACGTGCCAAGTGCACTGTGAACGCGTGAGTGAAGCTGACGAACGAAAAATGACACTGAAGTCTGAATTTTCTGAATTTGCAAAGGAACAGTGCAGCTCAGGTGTTCGGCAGAATGTTTTAGGCCTCTGGGGATTTTTCCTTGAGCTTATTTTTGGTGGAGTGGCTTCTCATTGCTCCAGTAGGCTGCATGATTTTTGGTGGAATTTTTGGAGGAGTGTAGATATGAATTTCATCAAATTTGGCAAATCTGGTCCAAACTTGCAGAGACTGAATTTTGAAAAATTTGAAAAGAGGAGGAGTGGATCAAGATGGTTCTGGGTTGTGGGTACAAAGGACTATCCAGGAGAGTTGGTTTGGGATAAAAACTCAAAGGCAAAGTGGTACTTGCTTTGAAAATCACTAAGGCTCAAAATAATTTACAGAATTGATTTGAGAGGAAAAATAATTAGAATAAAATCCAAAACTTGCTTGGATTAGTTGGGACAGAGAACTTAGGCTGATTACAAGGAGTAGGGGAGGTTTTGGAGGGGTTTTACCACATGGGCAAAAATGACAAGTCATGGGTGGTTTCCAAGATATGAAAATCCCCAAATTTTCATAGAGTTTCTTTTTAAAAGAAAAACAAATTAAACTCCCAAAATAATTTGAGAGGGAACCAACAGAGAAGAAGTTTCAAAAGATCAAACACCACAGTTTGAAGAAAAAAATAAAAATCCTTGCCAAAAAAAGAAAGTTTTTTTTAAGAGGAAGGATTTTCTGGAACAAAAATTTTTAAATGGCATCTTTTCAAAAACCACAAAGTTTTTGATAAAAACCAAATTAAAATTTTGGAGTGTCACAACACCTACCCCCTTAGGAAAAATCTCGTCCCCGAGATTTCAGCTGATCCTTAAATAAGTGTGGATGCTCTGTCCGAAGAAAATCCTCTCTTTCCCAAGTTGCTTCACTGTCGGTGTGATTGCTCCATTGGACTTTGAAAAACTTGATGGTCTTCTGTCGGGTCCTCCTTTCAGACTCCTCTAATATTCTTACGGGACGTTCCCGATAAGTGAGGTCTGGCTGCACGTCAATGTTTTCATGGGATACTTGTTTCTCTGGGTTGCTTACGCACTTCCTCAATTGCGAGACATGGAACACGTCGTGGACATCGGATAATTCCTCGGGTAAGTCTAGCTGGTATGCTACAGTGCCTCTTCGTGCCACTATGCAGAATGGTCCAATGAATCTTGGTGCTAATTTTCCTTTAATCTTAAACCGTTGCAGCCCTCTCATAGGGGATACTCTCAAGTATACGAACTCACCGGGTTCGAAGCTTACCCTACGATGTTTCTGATCATAATAACTCTTCTGTCGACTTTGAGCGGTCTTAAGTCGGTCTCTGATTAGCTTGACCTTTTCCTCGGCTTCTCTGAGCATGTCTGGTCCGAAGATGTGGTTGTCTCCGGTCTCTGACCAATTTAATGGGGTACGACATCTTCGTCCATATAAAGCCTCAAATGGTGCCATTTGTAGGCTGGCCTGGTAGCTATTGTTGTACGCGAACTTGGCGTATGGCAGGCTTTCTTCCCAACTGGTTCCATATGTGAGGACACATGCTCTCAGCATGTCTTCTAAAACCTGGTTTACGCGTTCTGTTTGTCCATCAGTTTGTGGGTGGTATGCGGTACTGAAGGCTAGTTGGGTTCCCAGAGCCTGTTGTAAATGTTCCCAAAATCTCGAGACGAACTGAGTGCCTCTGTCGGATATTATAGTCTTCGGGACTCCATGCAGACATACTATACGGGAGAGATAAATCCTGGCAAGCTTCTGAGTGTTGTAGGTTGTCTTCACTGGAATGAAATGTGCCACCTTGGTTAATCTATCGGTGATGACCCATATGGCATCATTCCCGTGTCATGACCAAGGTAGTCTGACCATAAAATCCATCCCTATTTCATCCCATTTCCACTCAGGTATTTTGTTAGGTTGCAGTAGTCCGGCTGGTCTCTGATGCTCAGCTTTTATGCGTTGACATGAGTCGCAACATGCAATGAAGGTGGCTATGTCCCTCTTCATACCGTGCCATCAAAATCTTTCCTGAATATCCTTATACATTTTGGTTCCTCCAGGGTGGATTGAATATGGAGTGGTGTGTGCTTCAGCTAAAATTTGCTGTTTAAGGTCTTCTATGTTTGGCACGCAGAGCCTTTCTCCATACCATAATATTCCTTCATTGTCTATGACGAATTCCGAGGCCTTGCCCATACTCAACTTTCTTTTGATGCCTTCGATGCTGGTGTGACCGGGCTGAGCTTCTTTGATTTTCTCCACAAGGTCGAGTTGTATTTCCAAGTTTGATATGGTGCCTTCTGCTACCATTATCAAGTTGAGCTTGGCAAATTCTTGTTGGAATTCGGGCCTCAAGCTGTGCAGATTGTTTTCGTCGGAGCTGGGGTTCCGACTAAGAGCATCGGCCACTACATTTGCTTTTCCTGGATGGTAATGGATACCAACATCATAATCCTTTACCAATTCCAACCAGCGTCGTTGCCGTAAATTTAGTTCTGGCTGCATGAAAATATATTTGAGACTTTTGTGATCCGTATATATTTCACATCGATTCCCAAGTAAGAAATGCCTCCATTCCTTGAGTGCATGAATAACTGCTGCCATTTCTAAGTCATGAGTGGGATAGTTTTCCTCATGCTTGCGAAGTTGCCTTGAAGCGTAGGCGACGACCTTGCCTTCTTGCATCAACACGCATCCGAGACCCTTTCTGGACGCGTCACAATATACTTCAAAATTCTTGTGTATGTCGGGTACAATTAATACCGGTGCTGTCGTTAACTTCCGCTTTAGCTCTTGGAAACTTTTCTCGCAGGCTTCTGTCCATTCAAACTTCTTATCTTTCTTGAGCAACTGTGTCATAGGCTTGGCTATGGTGGAGAATCCTTCAATAAATCTGCGGTAATATCCTGCCATTCCCAAGAAACTCCGTATGTCCGTTACGCTGGCTGGTGACTTCCAGCCAAGTACGGCCTTGACTTTCTCTGGGTCCACTGCGATACCGTCTTGGGTCAGCACGTGGCCTAGAAAGCCTACTTGTCTTAGCCAAAATTCGCACTTGCTGAACTTGGCATACAATTGGTGTTTTCTGAGCTCTCCTAGCACAATCCTGAGATGTTCTGCGTGCTCTTCTGGTGTCTTGGAGTATACCAGAATATCATCGATGAATACCACGACGAACTTGTCCATAAACTTCATAAATACTTTGTTCATGAGGTGAACAAAATATGCTGGGGCGTTAGTTAATCCAAATGGCATCACTGTGAACTCGTAGAGTCCATATCTGGAGGTGAAGGCTGTTTTGGGGATATCTTCCGTTCGTACCTTCAATTGATGGTATCCTGACCTTAAGTCAATTTTTGAGAATACCTTGGCCTGAGCGAGTTGATCAAACAAATCGTTTATCCTTGGCATCGGGTATTTGTTTTTGACGGTGACCATGTTAAGTGCTCGATAGTCAATACACAATCTCAGCGTTCCATCCTTCTTTTTGGCAAATAAAATTGGTGATCCCCAAGGTGAGGAGCTGGCTCGAATGTATCCCTTGTCCAGTAATTCCTTTATTTGTTTCTTCAACTCGATCAACTCGGATGGTGCCATTCTGTATGGTTTCTTGTATATGGGGGTGGTTCCTGGTGTGAGCTCAATGCTGAATTCTATCTCTCGGTCTGGTGGCATGCATGGTAGCTCTTCAGGGAATACATCTGGAAATTCACACACTACTGGAACCTTGTTTAGCTCAGAAACGTCCACCTTATTTAATCTCGGTTGCCGGGGTATTTTTCCTTCCTTGGCTGATACTCTTATGGTCTTCCCTTGGTGGTGTGTGAGAATTACGGTGCTGTTGAAACATTCGATAAACCCCTTGTTGGTGCTTAGCCAATCCATCCCTAGGATGACATCCAGTCCTTTATTTTCCAACACAATAAGATTTGCGTGAAACTCCAATCCTTCGAACTCAATGACCACATTCTGACAGTAATTCTGAGTAACTTGCTGAATCCCAGGGGACTTGATGATCATGGATTTCTCCAAAGGAAGCATCGAAAAAATATTTTGCAAAGAATTTTTTTTCGAAATGAAAGAGTGAGAAGCTCCAGAATCAAACAAAACCATTGCAGGTATTGTGTTGACAGGAAACGTACCGAGTACGATATCTGGAGCATTTTGTGCCTCCTCTTTGGTTACGTGATTCAGATGACCCTTCCTGTGGTTATTGTTGGGATTGAAATTGTTTCGCTTGGGCGCGGAATTGTTGCCGCCATTGTTCGGCTTTGGGGTTGAGTTCCTTGGCTTGGGGCACTGTTTGGCATAGTGCCCTTCTTCTCCACAAGCGTAACAAGTAACGCCGGGGTGATAGGTGAATTCCTTGTCCCTTGCATGAAAATTCTTGATTGGGCATGAGACATTGGATGAGGATTTGTGTGTCCCACCCTTTTGAAAATCTGTCCTGCTTCGGTGATTGCGAGCATGGTTAGTCTGGTCCCTTTTTCGCTTGCGGATATCTTCCAGACCGCGTCTCTCATTTTCTAGAGTAATGGCTTTGTCCACCAGTGTTTTAAAATTAGGAAAAGTGTGCACGACCAGTTGGCATTTAAGCGCGGGCGCCAGACCGTCAAGGAATTTCTCCATCTTCTTGATTTCAGTCATACGCTCTTCATTGGCGTAGCGGGACAATAGATTAAATTGACTATTGTAATCTGACACTGTCATGTTCCTTTGTTTGCGGTCATCGAACTCTCTCTTCTTGATTTTCATAATACTCTTAGGAATGTGTGCACCATGGAAACCTTCCTTGAAATCATCCCAGGATATGTCATTTTTGTTGGGATGCATGTGCAGAAAATTCTCCCACCACGATGTGGCTGCTCCTGTGAGATAGTGCAGAGCATACAATACCTTCTCGGGGTCTGAACATTTTGCAATAATTAATTTCCTCTCCATATCTCGAAGCCAGTCCTCGGCTTCAAGATGTTTGTCAGTGTGAGAAAATGTTTGAGGACGTGTCTTCTGTAGCTCAGATAACTTGGAATGCTGCTGATACTGTCCATGGTGATTTCCCATGTTGATCACTTGGTTCATCATTTCACGATGTTGTTGCTGACTCTGTTCATAAAGGCGGCACATTTGTGAAAGTGCCGATTCACTGCCATGTTGGCTTTACTGTCCCTGAGTGAACTCGTTGCTGGGTTGTGCATCATAATTTTCCTCTGGTGGAGTTGGCATGGAGCGAGTCCAAGGACGAGACATTTTTCACTCTGGGGAAATATTTTTTGTAAAACTCATAAGAAAAGTGGAAAGAGTCGCAAAAACAATTCCAAAAAATGCATAAAGCTGGCAAATAAAACTAAATAACCCAGCTTACTTAAGAAAAACAAATCGACTTGCGCACGAAGAAGGACTGCTCATTACATATCTTACACGCGGACGGTAATTATACAATACATCACTCAGGATATGCATACATAATCATGACATGTTATTTAGGCTAGTGCACTTCTCCAGATCCTACATGATGTGCAAACAGGCTACTTCTCACAACCTATGTACATATCTTACAAAGCGGTACATTACATGGCAGCTAAGCGTACACAGGCAGAGATGTTGACGACCTCCTTTGCCCTGCCGAGGGCGAGGCGTAGCAAGGTTGGGGACTCGACTTCCTCCTCGCTAATGGGCTCCATACGTGTAGTGTTGCGCAGAGTGGACGGAGCGGTTGCCAGGGGCGGAGCTATACGTACAGGAGTGGCTGCGAAGGGTGGTGCAGTGCGCGCTGGGGTGGGCGCAATGACTTGGTTGAATTCTTCGGTAGAAGGCAGGCAACGAGTAGGCGTATAAGATGCTGAGGATGAGACCAAAGTCAGTGGCGGTGCGATGGGTAGGAGCTCCCTCCTGTTGGTAGCACAGCCATGAACTGAGTCCATGCGAGTAGCTACGAAGTCGTCCACCAGGTTGTCGAAGGCTGCCTCCAGGGCCCGGAGATCCTCAATGAGCATCTCAAAAGCCTCATCTCGTTCTCCTCTGGGGCAGGAGTATGCGTAGTGACAGGTGTAAGGCACATGGCATGGAAGATAGCGGTAGCGACGAGTCTTCATCGCGGGAAGGACATCCCTGAGGCGAGCTATCGCCTCATGGGCTGCCATCTGCATAGCATGCCTCTCCGTAGGCATGGCTCTTCCCACGAACCGGAAGCGGCGTAACTCACCACGCCCTCCCTTGAACTGCACCGCGGCCTGGTGCATAGTCAGACTGTCGTTGACTCGGTGCTGGCAGAGTGTGAAGACTGGGCGCACAGATGGATCCATCGCGACCTGAACGATGAAGGAAAGAAGCTTGACGAACCCATCGGGCACGTTGGCGAAGGTCTGAGACTCGCAGCTGTTGTCGGCCATCTACAAAAGTAGGCAAAAATTCTGCATGGTCAGATCATAAATTTATGCTGACTGACAGAAAATGACTACAATTGCAAAAAATATAAATTGGCTCTATCATGCTAATAACCAATTAGCGATCGCACCTAGTGGCTTCCTACAGTCAGCCTGGCTCTGATACCAAGCTTGTCACGACCGGTTTTCCAATAAAAATATTTATTGAGAAACCAATCTTTTGAGTCCAGTATGAGAGAAATCCTCCTCACATGTAGACAAATTCTTGATACAATAAGCCAGTAGCATAAAATATATTACATGGTCGAACTACGGTTGCTCAACCAAATTATTACAAGCACGCCAATAATTATACATAATGTCGGACATGACATAGTGGTGTGGAGGCATACTACTGACTCGAGGATAGGGCGGTGGTGGAGAAACACAGCGGGGAGAGAAATACAAGACTCTAAGTCTGTCATCTCATCAAGCATCGAGGTGAGGCTCGATGAATTTATTTGGTAGCGGAAGCGGATATAAAACAGTGACCAAATCCAGGGTCGCACGAGACTGACTGGGACTCCTCTAGGTGTCGGACTCGCTATCAAACTCTTCATCCATGAGATCGCCTTCATCAGCATCTGGCCAAATCAACAAGCCAGTTTGAAAGTACTCGCAAGACAGTTCGGACGTAAGATATAACAAATGCATGCATGGATGCATCATGAATAATTCACCAATGTACATTCAAAAATTAGCATAACAAGGTAAGTAAAAGGGAAACGGCGGTAGTCCACCTGAAATCCCAACAAAACATAAATAAATACCGATCGGGTGTCTGAAGCGACGCCTCGAAAGGTGAATAAATAAATATAAGGAAATGATGCCACAGTCGGGCGTCTTAGCGACACCACATAAAGGGCTTTAAATGAAATACCACAGTCGGACGTCGGGGCGACATCACAGAAAGGGCTTTAAAAGGAATGCCACAGTCGGACGTCGGGGCGACATCACAGAAAGGGCTTTAAAAGAAATGCCACAGTCGGACGTCGGGGCGACATCACAGAAAGGGCTTTAAAAGAAATGCCACAGTCGGACGTCGGGGCGACATCACAGAAAGGGCTTTAAAAGAAATGCCACAGTCGGACGTCGGGGCAACATCACAGAAAGGGCTTTAAAAGAAATGTAAAATACAACAATGCCACAGTCG
>NC_041387.1:216359879-216553205 GCF_002162155.2 Triticum dicoccoides | reverse complement strand
GCCACAGTCGGACGTCGGGGCGACATCACAGAAAGGGCTTTAAAAGAAATGCCACAGTCGGACGTCGGGGCGACATCATAGAAAGGGCTTTTATTCGCAAGGAAATAATACTCATAATAAATGTTCAATTCATGAGAATAAATGGGTTAGTCCATCCACAGGAATAATCATTTAACCGGACTTAGCACTCATGCGATTCACCGGAGTCTCTGTCAACAAAACTGACATTTTATCAGGATAAGATACTATCGATCTAGGACATGGAATAGATGATTTGGAGGAATATATGACTCTGCAGAGTTTGTACAAAATTATTCCCACAGCCAACGGATTTCCGTAGTCACGAAGGACTAGTTCCGTTTACGGTATTTCGGAAGAAAACACAGCTAACCAGTACACACCCATCCTACCTCTCGATGCTAGGAATCACCCTAGACATCGTCCAAGAAAAACTTTTGAGACGGGGAGATCACAATCTCGAATAGCATGGGATCAAATTTATATACGCGCGCTCTAAGGGGTGCCCCCCTCTCGGTCCCAACCGGAAACACCCATGCCCCCTGACCGGATGACTGGCTTTAATCCAGGGCCATGGAACCATCATCACGGCCTCTCCTTTTGGTGTGTACCAGAAAAGCGGTTTGCAACTTACTAAACCATATTCCTTGCGGAAAACATGTGGTAGTACAGGGAAGGAAATGAGAGGAACTGGACCGATACGGTTTGACACTGAAGTCACATAGTCTGGCATAAGACTGGCATGCTACGACACTGCCATCTTACCCATCCTCATGCCAACACATGGCCATTCATACTCACATCCATCCACTTATGGATAATCGAGCTCACTTACCTCAATATTGCATAAAATAACGTTCCTCGATATGCTCCTCAACATGTCATGAAACTAACTAAATGCAAAACATGCCAAGACACTCATCATATCAAAAGTTCAAACATGCTTGCCTGGTTCAGAGTAGTCGGAGACTAGCTCGATGAAGTTCGCGGCTCCGTCACCTCCTTCGGTATCTACGGTATAAAGAAAATATATGCGCTATCGTAAATACCAAGGAGTGCACAAAAAGTATTCCAAATATTTTTCAAATAAATCCGATAAAAAACTAGACAAAATTTTAAAGAGAATAGAAAAAGAATCAATCAAAAATACTTTTCTGTTTAAAAGTTATAAGGGTTTTTGTCCAGGGACTCATCTGTAATGAAACAGAAGATTTCCAGGGGCTAGCTTATAAAAACAGAAAACGCTTCGGTAGAAACTACGCCAGCCCAAAGGGAAAGCGCATTTGGCAGAAGGCGTTTTAAAAAAACGCTTCGTTTAGAAAGGACAGAGAGGCTGACAGCGGGTCCCGCCTGTCAGGTTTGAACTTTCAAAAAGGGGGAAACGAAGCTCGTCGGCGCCCGAGAGCCGCGGCGATCGCCAGCGGCGATCGCCAGCGGCGATCCACCGCGAGGCAGGGGGATCGGAGGGTACCTCCGAGTTCAGGGCGCCATTCCGCGTCGGTTGGTGGTGGTGGTGGTCGCCGGCGAGTACCACGTCGACGGCGATCCTGGCTCCGGCGGACGGCGGCTCGGGTGGTTGCGGACTTCGTCGGAGAGAGCTGTGAAGATCAAATTGAAGAGGGGGTTAGGCTTCTGGTAGCTAGAGGGGGTAATGGACGGGCTTTTGGCGCCGGAGACGGCCTCACCGGAGCGAATCGAGCTGGTGGCTGAGGTGGAGCGAGGCGGCCGGAGTCGAGGGAGAAGGGCCCCTCGAGGCTCTTCTAGTTGCTGGTCGGGGTCCAGTGAGGTGGTGGAGGTGTGCGGGGGCGAGAGGGAGCTTAGGGGCGCTATATATAGCCGGCCCGAGGCGGTTGCCGCGAACGGGATAAGTCTGGCGAGTGATTACGGCGGCGTTGTGGTTGGGCAGTGGGATTAGGGGCTTGGGCAACGTCGTTGAGGCCCACCGGTTCCATTTAGGTGCTAATCAGCCTGGGATTTGGTACTAGGGGCGAGTTCGACAGAACGGGACGGCGCGGGCCCGTCGGCGGCAGTGAGCATGTTCCGTGCTTGCCAGGACACGGCGACGGTGCCACGGGCGTGCGCTGGCATGCATGAGGCCACGCGGAGAGCAGAGGGGCGTTGGGCGGCGCCGAACGACATTGAGCCGCCTTTCCGTCCCCTGTCGGCCGCCACGGGAGGTCCCGACGCTGCAGAAGACGCCGGCGAGGGCGGGCCAGCGTGCCACCGATGCCAGGAAGAGGCCAAGTGCGCGTGTGGTGCTCCAGACAGTAGGAAGAGGCGGTGAGGAACGTGCCAAGTGCACTGTGAACGCGTGAGTGAAGCTGACGAACATAAAATGACACTGAAGTCTGAATTTTCTGAATTTGCAAAGGAACAGTGCAGCTCAGGTGTTCGATAGAATGTTTTAGGCCTCTGGGGATTTTTCCTTGAGCTGATTTTTGATGGAGTGGCTTCTCATTGCTCCAGTAGGCTGCATGATTTTTGGTGGAATTTTTGGAGGAGTGTAGATATGAATTTCATCAAATTTGGCAAATCTGGTCCAAACTTGCAGATACTGAATTTTGAAAAATTTGAAAAGAGGAGGAGTGGATCAAGATGGTTCTGGGTTGTGGGTACAAAGGACTATCCAGGAGAGTTGGTTTGGGATAAAAACTCAAAGGCAAAGTGGTACTTGCTTTGAAAATCACTAAGGCTCAAAATAATTTATAGAATTGATTTGAGAGAAAAAATAATTAGAATAAAATCCAAAACTTGCTTGGATTAGTTGGGACAGAGAACTTAGGCTGATTACAAGGAGTAGGGGAGGTTTTGGAGGGGTTTTACCACATGGGCAAAAATGACAAGTCATGGGTGGTTTCCAATATATGAAAATCCCCAAATTTTCATAGAGTTTCTTTTTCAAAGAAAAACAAATTAAACTCCCAAAATAATTTGAGAGGGAACCAACAGAGAAGAAGTTTCAAAAGATCAAACACCACAGTTTGAAGAAAAAAATAAAAATCCTTGCCAAAGAAAAGAAAGTTTTTTTTAAGAGGAAGGATTTTCTGGAACAAAAATTTTTAAATGGCCTCTTTTCAAAAACCACAAAGTTTTTGATAAAACCAAATTAAAATTTTGGAGTGTCACAAACTGGCGTCATGGGTCAATAAGGGGGCTGGAATGGCGGCCGATTAATGACGTGCTGACACTGCAAAGCCGCATCCGAGACCTCCTCAAGAGGGATGTCAGTCTTGTCAAGATAATGCAAGTGATGCTGGTTCGTCGAGGCCTGCCCTGCCAACGTAGTCCTCTCCGTATGATGGAGTTCAACTCGGAAGGACCGCGAACCGTTCAACAATTCTTTGGCATGACGCTCAAAGAGATGTATGGGTCATTCTTGGGATCATGAATAAAGTGTCCGGACACCACCGAGGACGTGGGTCTCAACTGCAACCTTCCGGATACCCCGGTAAGTACTTCTGCTACCGAACACACAATCCTTTATGTTTATTATAACATCTTTTTGAAAAATTGCTCTCTGCCAGGACTGGCTAAGGAAGACAGAGAGTATTAGGTGTCCGGCCCCTCTTCCCGAAGGCTCACCTGATCCTTTGTTAACGAGGATGCTAGAGCATGCACCGTATTAGCTGCCATCAGGAGAAGACGAGGGGAGGAATAGAGAGGCCACAGGTGGCCTCACATTCTACACATCCAAATCGGGGGAGTAAGTGCCTCCACGAAGGAGGATAATCGAGGAGGGGAATCTAAAATCCCCTCTCCTCAAGGTAAGAAAAGGGCCACCTCTGAAGACTTGGAAACGGAGGCTTCCAAACGTAGGAAGAAACCCTCACCAAGGGGCCCTGCCCCGAGGGCGTCCTTACCACGCAGCACCCACAAGGGGGCCAACCCTCCACCAAGCCGTAAGTAAAAGAGTACTTTGGTAAATATATCCCGTTTTGTCTCTGAGGATAGTAACCGAAACATATTTGTTGCAGTCCGACTCGTAGCCTTCTCCACAGAATTCGTCCTCGGGGGATCTTCCTCCGGAGATGATGGAGAGCGAAAGGCCTCCCCCTGCCTCCCTGTCACATGGGGCGGACGACCCCGAGGTGTCGTCATGGAGGACTTCTGATCAACCAATGCCAGAAGTTGACACTTCGGCTGCCCAGAGTCTGGAATATCAGCTCCCAAAGAGAGCTTTAGGAGGAGTCCGGGATTGTCCGGCACACAACCGGACACACTAATAGGCCTTCTGGAGAAAGCGGCCATCTCAGAGGCACATCATGCCTTAATGGGTGCAGTGGTTGAGAGGATTTCATCCACGAAAAGCGGTTTGAATGAAGCTTTTATGAGTCTGCTGAGAGGCTTTGAGGTACGCAAAAAATGTATTTTTGATGGTACCACACATGCTATGTGTGCTCTATATAGATAGTAGCCCCTGAGACTCTGGTTGCCATCAACGTGGTGAACAGAGGATCATAATCTTTGGTAATAAGCACGCTACTTTGTGTGCAGGTGGCTGAGGGTCCGACGGCTGACCGGACTGCTGATTTTGCCGAACTGAAGCGGCAGCTAGACGTGGAGGATGCCGACATTGTGCTTGGTAATGAGCGGCTTGACGAGGCTCAGGGTATGTATGTTCGGCATGTCAGTAAATTGTAAGAGGAGCATTATGCTAGTATCTCATGATATATTGTGACTGCAGATGGGGCTGCTGCCTTGGAGAACCTTCGGGCGGAGCTTGCCCGAGCCAAGGAGCAAGCTTGAAGAAGTGATGCGGCCGCCTTGAAGGCGGTCGAAGAGTTAAGAGCCGAACAGGCTGCTCATCGCTGGAGCGAACAAAAGATAGCCCAGATGGCTACTGAGCTGAAAGATGCCACCAACCGCCGTGAGCTCCTTGAAAAGGAAAATCAAGCAAAAGCGGCTGACCTAAAGAAGGCCCTGGAGGCAACCAAGGAAACCCGCTCTGAAATGAGAGGGATAAGGGAGGAGCTTCGTGAGGCCGGAGATATCATGGCTAGGAAGCCCTATTTGTTGCGGATGAAGTTCGGAGATCCAAAGTATGCCCCTCTGGATAAGTTGTGGAGTGTTGTGGACGCGTATGCGGACCTGGCAAAGAGTGTTGCTAATGCGACTGAGTTTTACAAATATCGGAAAGACCATAAGGCTGAAAGGCTATTCTGGTCGCAGTTCAGTGCCCCGACGCGTCCACTGCCGTTGAATGAAAAGATGGCCGCATGGGCCGAACTCCACAGGTTGTCCGGGCTTGCTATGAGGTCTGTCGTGGATCATCTTTGGCCACGTGGACCAAGGCCGGACATCTATTTTGGATTGGTGCAATAGTTCCTTGGTGCTGTGTCGCATATCGATGCTGTGAAGAGGTCGGCGTGCATAGAGGGTGCGCGGATGGCTCTTGCCCGTGTTAAAACATACTGGGCTGGGATGGAAACCACCGCAATTGCAACTCGGGTGCGACGGAAGGCCAGGACCCAACCGAGCACTATTTTGAAGAAGTCTTCGAAGGCGCCCATTTAATAGAGGCTCAGTGCTCGAAGAGTGCCATGTTTGAGTGACATCTATCTCGATTGTAAAGACAATGCTTTTTTGATTATAAAGGTTGTGTTTATACTTTTGCCCGAAAGTATTATAATGCCTCCTGTGCGGCCATTTATGTATGTATATAACCTGAAAGTTTCCAGTCGTCGGCTTCAGCCCCCACGAGTATAATGCGGGGATGTTCGAGAAAATGCCTAGTCAAACTTGATCCAACGTCTTGGTCCGTTAAGGAGGTGATAGTTTGGCGAACTAGGCAATCGGACTATATAGATTTAACACTTTCACTTAGCCATAGGAGTTTGATGATGGGGCTACTATATAGCCCCTGGTACTTTCGCGTTCGTCCACATATGGTGCACGTATGTACGTGACCGGGAAACCGGTCCTTCGTTAATGCATAGGAATCGCGAAGATTCCGCTGGGTCATCGAGTGGTTGACCAGTCTTGCGCTGTATCATGACAATCAGTTTTTGGCTTTCTCTACTGAGGTGCTCATCCAGATGAACCAGGGCACAATCGCAGTAGTTCTCCTGGTGCCTCCTTAGCTGATAGAGCAGAACATAAGGTAGCAAAATACGGGGGCCGGGCAAACCCAACATTTGACCAAAGACATGATTCGGAGCTGATGCATATAAGGCCAAACGTGCGACGCTGAACACTCCCGAAGGTATTCGGACTTTATAATGTGTACTGGGCTGAATAACGGCCTTGATAATGAGCCCTGAGTTTCCAAGTATGAGCAATAGTCTGGCGTGACAAAAATGCCGAAAACGCCAGTATCCCTTCCAGTTGTATAAGGTTTCCATAGGGGAAAAAGCAACAAGAGACATTAACGCAGGGTCTTAATCTAAAAAGAAACATTTGAGCGGGGCCCTGCTGCACGTCTGTGCCTTTATCTCCATTGTGCCGTATCCTGGAAGGGTGTGGCACGATGATCATCTGTAAAAAAAGGAAAAAACACAGGTGAAAGACTTCATGCAAGGAGTTCGTTAATCTGAATGAACCATGAAAATGCAATATGTTATTGTATTAAAAGGGTCGAGCCAAACTATGGGCTTTTTGTGAGCAGCCCCTAGCATCTTTTATGGGAGATCCCAACTGGGCTGTTACATTTTGGTGGAGCGACGGACTCGTCTAACCGTGTCCATGGTCTTGACGACCGACCGTTTATTCTGGTTGGAGGGACCGCTCAGTGTTCGGCTGCTAGAGCTGCCACGTATTCTTCCGCGTGTAAGGAATGCTCTATATTTCCGCTAACTGTGATGACGTCGCGTGTACCGGGCATCTTAAGTTTAAGGTAGGCATAGTGCGGTACTGTGTTAAAACGAGCAAAGGCCGTTCTTCCGAGTAGTGCGTGATAGCCACTTTGGAATGGTGCGATGTCGAAGGTTAGGTCCTCGCTTCTGAAGTTGTCGGGAAAACTGAATACAACCTCAAGTACTAGAGAGACCGTACAGTGGGCCTCGACGCCTGGTATCACTCCCTTAAAGGTAGTGTTGCTTAGGCTGATTCTTGACGGGTCTATCCCCATTTTGTGGACACTGCCCTGGTATATTAGGTTTAGACTACTGCCGCTGTCCATAAGGACTCGGTTGAGATGGTATCCATCAATTATTGGGTCGAGTACCAGGGAAGCCGATCCTCCGTGCTGGATACTAGTCGGATAATCCCTGCGATCAAAGGTGATCGGGCAGGCCGACCACAGCGTATACGTCTCGGAGTGCGCGTTTGCGCCTACTCTTTGGAATGTGAGTTGCGTAAATCATATTCACTGTTTTGACTTCTAGTGGGAATTTTTGCTGTCCTCCAGTGTTCGGTTGGCGAGGCTCATCCTCGTCTTCACTTGGCGTCTACCTCCCATTGTGTTCGGCGTTTAGCTTGCTGGCCTCCTTGAAAACCCAACATTCTCTGTGGTGTGGTTTGCAGGTTTTTCGGGGGTGTCGTGAATCTGAATAATTTGTCTAGAATTCTATTTAGGCTGGACGGTCCATCTCTGTTGCCTTTAAATGGCTTCTTCCGTTGACCGGGTCGAGAGCCCCTGAATCCGGCATTGACCGTCGTATTCTCCGAGCTGCCATAATTGTTTCGACGGTTGTTTTTGTTGCGTCACGGCTTCCCGTTGCCATCCCTGACTTTGGATGTGCCTGGGTCGCTGGTGCTGCTATGGGCCGGCCAGCTGTCCTTGCCCGCGCAAAAGCGGGTCATAAGGCTTGTTAAGGCTACCATTGTCCTCGGCTTTTCTTGGCCGAGGTGTCTGGCGAGCCATTCGTCCTGGATGTTGTGCTTGAAGGCCGCTAAGGCTTCGGCGTCGAGGCAATCGACTATTTGAATCTTCTTACTAAGAAATCTGTTCCAGAGATTTCGGGCCGACTCTCCGGGCTTTTGAATTATATGACTTAGGTCGTCTGTGTCCAGAGGTCGGACATAGGTCCGTTGAAAATTGGCCCTAAACGCATCCTCAGGTTCTTCCCAACTTACAATTGAGTTTTCAGGAAGGCTTTTCAACCAGTGCTGCACTGGTCCTTTCAATTTGAGGGGTGGGTATTTAATGGCGTGGAGATCATCTCCGTGAGCCATGTGGATATGAAGGATAAAGTCCTCAGTCTAGACCCCAGGATCTGTCGTTCCATCGTATGCCTCTATATTCACGGGTTTAAATCCTTCCGAAAATTCATGGTCCAGCACCTCATCGGTGAAGCACAAGGGGTGTGCGGCACCCCTATATGAGGACGTGTCGTGGCATGCTGTCGACGGTTGTTGTGTTCGGTGCTGATTCCTAGGTGGTATTCGATCAATGTGATCATTTCGGTAGCTCTGATCCTGTGCCGAAGCGCGCTTCCTAGATCCATAGATGGATCTGGCCATACTGGACTTTTTATCCAGGAGCTCATGCAAATCGTGTGCTGACTTGTGTGCGGCATCATTAGCCATCTTGTCACGGCCACGGGGTGGTCGGTCCGGCTGATCGGTCGTTTTCGGCTGAATGGGCTCTATGACCTCGTCATCAAATTCGGGCAGCACCTTGCGCTTCGGATAGCTCTTTGTGTGACGATCGCTACCGTATTTTTCTTCTCTGTCGAGCACTTTGTTCCACCTGCAGTCGAGCGTATCCTACATGGCCTTAAGCCTTTGCTTCTGCTTCTTTAGGCTCCTTGCGGTGGCAATAAGCCTTCTGCGGAGGTTCTCTTGTTCCAAGAGTTTTTCTGGGATGGTGAGTGCGTCATCGTCCGGGCTGTTCTCCTCTCCGGAGATAGGTTGGTGAATTTTACCCTCAGGATCGGCGTCATCTGACGTCGGCTCCGGACTATGTTCATCGTCCCCTCGCTCATCCTGCTCCATCACCGGTTCCATGGGGTCGTTGTTTCCTTTGGAGTCCACTAGGGTATTATTATTTCTTGCGTTGTTGTCGCTGTTTTTACTGTGGCGGGGTTTATAGCGGCGCTTATGGCGCCGCTTTGGTGGCTTATCGAGGGGAGTATCCTTCGTTGCGTCATCATCATCGCATTATTTTGGTGTGTCCACCATATATATATATATATATATCGTTTGATGAGGTGGCAGTCCAGCGCCCTATAGGCGGTGGTTCCTGCTCTTCTCCTGCATCGTCGTCCATACCATCGATGTCTTTGGAGTTGAAGTCAAGCACGTCGGTTAAGTCATCGAAAGTGGCTATTAAGTGGGTGGTGGGTGGGGAACGAATTTCTTCGTCGTCCGCTTCCCACTCGAGCCGGACATAGTTTGGCCGCGAATCTCTCATCAAGGAAAGATACCTTAATGAGTTCAGCACGTCACCCAAGGGCGAGTGCTGAAAAATATCCGTGGCGGTGAACTCCATGACCGATGCCCAATCAAATTCGATAGGCATGGACGCACGCGGTTCAGATCCTGTAGCCGGAGACGAGTCCGAGGGTCCGATGACACCACCCTCACAGGATGTGGGATCAGTGTTCGGCTCCAGCACCGATGAGTGCGCGGCCTCCGTGGCGGGGTCCATCCACCCGTCCTCGGAGGGCACGATCTGCTCTGGATTGATTGCCGGCGCCGCCGCAGGCGCGATCTCCCAAATAGTGTCCGATGGCAGATCAAAGTGATGCCCGTCGTGACTGTCTGGCCCACCTGACATGGGCTCGAATCCCTCGAAGATCAAGTCTCCGCGGATGTCGGCAGTATAGTTCAAGCTTCTAAACCTGACCTGATGGCCAAGGGTATAGCTATCGATCTGCTCCAGATGGCCAAGCGAGTTGGCCCGCAGTACGAAGACGCCAAATACGAAGATCTGTCCGGGAAGGAAAACCTCCCCCTAGACCGCATTGTTTAAGATGATTGAAGGAGCCATCAAGCCGTACTGCAATGACACAGTGGAACTCTCAATGAAAGAACCAATGTCGGTGTCAAAACCGGCGGATCTCGGGTAGGGGGTCCCGAACTGTGTGTCTAAGGCTAATGGTAACAAGACGCAGGGGACACGATGTTTTACCCATGTTCGGGCCCTCTCGATGGAGGTAATACCCTACTTCTTGCTTGATTGATCTTGATGATATGAGTATTACAAGAGTTGATCTACCACGAGATCGTAGAGGCTAAACCCTAGAAGCTAGCCTATGATTATGATTGTTGTTGTCCTATGGACTAAACCCTCCGGTTTATATACACCAGAGGGGGCTAGGGTTACACAGAGTCGGTTACAGAGAAGGAGATCTACATATCCAAATTGCCAAGCTTGCCTTCCACGCAAAGGAGAGTCCCATCCGGACACGGGACGAAGTCTTCAATCTTGTATCTTCATAGTCCAACAGTCCGGCCAAAGTATATAGTCCGGCTGTCCGAGGACCCCTTAGTCCAGAACTCCCTCAAGGGGCCCAGTCTTCTTGGATTGGGGGAGGATGATGGTTACCCACCGGGGATTTTGCCCCCAGCTCCTCAACTTGCCTATAAACGGAGGAGTGGAGAAGGAGTGGAGGCATTCATCCACATCCCTCTCTTCCTCCATCTTGCTTCGTCTTGAGTATGCTGGAAGGGAGATCCCAGGGCCGGGCCCTAGATTAGATCTTCGTATGGACCTTAGGGGAGCCTCGGGCAGCGCGGTGCTAGCACCGAAGGAGGAAACTCTAGTGCGCTCGTCCCCAAGATCCCCGAAGCTTCAACTCTAGTGGGAGGCGACACAAACGACACCACGTCGGGCCCATAATGGGTGCGGGGCGCGGTAGTCGGTTGTGGCAGATTTCTCCTTTCCTCGTGGTGCCGACGAGGGATGATAGGACAGGTTCACCATTAGCAAAGGCGAACCTGAACCCCCTGGGCACCGTCTGCTTGTCGTGCAGGAGGGATTCTTTCTTCCACACATGCTTTCTGAACGTGCGGCAGCCTCTGAAGTCGGGACCGTTGAGGACGGCCATGCTCTCTGTGGAATTTCCCGGAGAGCACGGTGCTCATCCCGGTTGCCATGATGGGGTCTTCAGATGGCGGCGGTAACCCATGATATGCCAAGAACGGCGGCGACCATTCCGACGAGTCATGTTTGCCGGTGACTTGGCCGCCCACGTCTGGCTTCCTTCAGCGTCACCCTCTGCACCTGCCCTCCATTTTCTTCCTCCTTGCTGGGAAGCGGAGCCTCCCTGGTCCTGCGGAGGCACCAAATCCCAGTCGCGCCCGCCCCCTGCCTCATTGGTCCCTCCCTGTAATACCCTGTTGGAGATGGAAAAGGGAAAAGGCATCAAGGGGCACTTATCTTTTTTCGATCTTAAATATGTAGGCACTTGCCAAATTTTCTTTCAAATAATGTAATCTCTTGAATCCATGTTTCTGTTCTATAAGGTTTGTACCTATTTGAAGCATATTAATGAAAAAGATGAACCTTGTCGGGGACTCGTGCATGTATATGACCATGCAGAAGTGGAAAGACTCTATATTTAAAATAAACGAGTTTCCCCGGTAGGCTATCCTGTCGGTACCCTCTATTTGGTTGTCGGGGAGCTATGCTTGCCAGGCACAAATTGTAATGAGGGACCAGCCCCCTGCCAATCTTTCTTCATCAAGGGCCACTACGACATCCTGACTGAAGCAACGTTCGATTCAAAGGATGGGAGCACCTAAGTATCAAAAAGTGGCGAGGTTTTCCTATTCACAAGTTTACACTTATAGAATATGTATGGATAAGAGATAGAACTTATATGTTTGGTGTGCCAGATATCGTAGTGTTGGCTTGTCTTCTCATCTCCTCTTGGGGACTGAATCCATGGTAGGATCCTATAGACTATGAGATGAAAATAATGCAAGATGCAGCCTTATCTATATGAGGATGCAATGCTCATGATATGCCTATGCATGCATGCAACTTCTCAACGCCCCCCAGTGCTTCGTTTATTTCTTTGTTGCTCAAGGTCTGCGCCTGGCTTTGTACAAGGGGTTACATGCAACTGAGGCAAGGCCTGTACAAAGGGGTGGCTGCCGGGCAGGGCCCGACAGCCACGCCTTATGGGTAGAACTTGCGGAGATGCCCAATATTTCATGAGTTTTGCAATTTAATGCCAGCTCCGGTCTCTAGATAGACTGCCCCAGGTCTGGTGAATCATACTACCCGGTAAGGGCCTTCTCACTTTGGCGTCAACTTGTTTGTACCCTTGCCGGACTGAACGCGCCTAAGGACAAGGTCGCCTTCCTCAAAACATCGGGCATGAACCTGACGGTTGTGATAGCGACGCAGGGCTTGCTGATAGCATGCAACACGTGTAGCAGCGCGGAGATGGTTCTCATCGAGTAGCACAATGTCGTCACACCGGTGCTGATCTTGTGCTACTTCATCGTAGGCAAGCACTCGAGGGGACCCGTAAATGAGTTTTGTGGGGATAACTCCTTCTGCCCCATATACTAGGGAGAAGGGAGTCTGCCCAGTAGCTCGATTTGGTGTCGTTTTGAGGGACCAAAGAACCACCGGCAACTCATTTATGACCCATAAGTATTTGGCATCAATTGTAGCCTTTTCGATAAGTAAGAGTGTCGAACCCAACGAGGAGCAGATGGAAATGACAAGTGGTTTTCAGCAAGTTAATATCTGCAAGTGCTAAAATTGTAAGTAGTAGAGTAGTTTGATAGCAAGATAATTTGTAACGAGCAAGTAATGGTAGTAGTAACAAAAGTGTGGCAAGTTAGCCCAATCCTTTTGAGGCAAAGGACATGCCAAAATGGTCTCTGATGATAAGCAAAGCATTCTTGAGGGTACACGGGAATTTCATGTAGTCACTTTCATCATGTTGGCTTAATTCATGTTCGCTACTTTGATAATTTGGTATGTGTGTGGACCGGTGCTTAGGTGTTGTTCTTACTTGAACAGACCTCCTACTTATGATTAACCCTCTCTCAAGAATCCGCCACTACGAGAAAAGTATTAAGACTAAATTCTAACAATAGCATTAAACTTTTGGATCCAATCGGTCCCTTGCAGAATAGCGCATAGACTAGGGTTTAAGCTTCTGTCACTCTCGCAACCCATCATCTAATAACTACTCCATAGTGCATTCCCTTAGGCCCAAATACGGTGAAGTGTCATGTAGTCTACATTGACATGACACCACTAAGGGGATCACAACATACATATCATCAAAATATCGAACATATATCAAGTCCACATGATTACTTGCAACATGATTTCTCCCATGACCTTAATTACAAAAGTAACTACTCACAAATGATAATCATGCTCTGGATCAGAGGGGTATTAAATAGCATAATGGATTTGGACATATAATCTTCCACCAAATAAACCATATAGTAATCAACTACAAGATGTAATCAACACTACTAGTCACCCACAAGCACCAATCTATAGTTCCGGTACAAAGATTGAACACAAGAGATGAACTAGGGTTTGAGAGGAGTTGGTGTTGTCGAATATGTTGATGAAGATAGCCTTCCCCAAGATGGGAGAGCTACTGGTCATGATGATGACCATGATTTCCCCCTCCTGGAGGGAAGTTCCCCCGGCGGAATCGCTCTGCCGGAGGGCAAAAGAGCTCCTGCCCAGGTTCCGCCTCGAGACGGCGGCGCTTCTCCCGAAAGTAATCTCCTTATTTTTTTCTAGGTCAAAATGACTTATATACCAGAAGAGGGGCACCGGAGGTGGGCCTGGGTGAGTACAACTCACCAGGGCGCGCTTGGGCTACCTGGCGTGCCCAGGTGGGTTGTGCCCACCTGGTGGGGCCCCTCTGGTACTTATTTGCTCCAATATTCCTCAAATATTCCATATAAAATCCTTGTAAAGTTTCAGCTCATTTGGAGTTGTGTAGAATTGGTAGCCTGACGTAGCTTTTTTAGGTCCAGATTTCTAGCTGCCAGAATTCTCCCCTTTGTTGTATACCTTGCATATTATGAGAGAAAAGGCATTAGAATTACTCCAAAAAGCATTGTTATGCAATAAAACAACATAAATAATAGTAGTTAAACATGATGCAAAATGGACGTATCAACTTCCACAAGCTTAGACCTCGCTTGTCCTCAAGCGAAAACCAAAATCAAAAAACATGTCCACATGCTTAGAGAGAGAGAGAGAGAGAGAGAGGTGTCGGTAAAAACAAAAATACGGACATAGCAGCATCATGTAACTTATTATAAAAGCAACAAACTTTAACATAGAACTTTTATCAAAGAACTTTTATCATAGACTTCCCATGAACAAGTGACAATTCATCACAACATCGAACTATAAAGCATAAACTCTATTGGAAACCAACAAACTATGTTCAGTCAACTTTGCAACTACAATTCATCATCTTTTCAGGAAGGGTCACCTATCGGAGCCTTTAGGCAAGTCCACATACACAACCATCGTTTAGTCTTCTATGATTGCTAACACTCACCGCGTACACATAAGCAAAATGTTTCAACCGGACATATAGAAAGATAGGGGCTTATAGTTCCGCCTCGCAACGTATTCACCTAAAGGGTGATGTCAACAATAATAAATCATGCTACCCATATTCAACTGGATATATGTGCCTAGATCTTTCCTTACCACATGATGCTTTCCAAAGGAGAAAATAAAAAGGAATGGAGAGAAGAACTTTGACTCTTGCATGAAAGTAAATACATAAAAGAAAAAGATAGGCCCTTCGCATCGGGAAGCAGAGGTTGCCATGCGCTTTTTGTTTGTATGCTCAACCCCTTAGTGCAAGACAATGTCACATTATATTGCCCCTTATGATGGCAACCTTTATTATGCAGTCTGTCGCTCTTATTGTTCGCCATCACAAGTTCGTACAACACTCAATTTTCCCTTACACTAAATGATCTCACCCTTTTAGAAGCAAATTTTATTGCCTTATTGCACCAATGACAACTTACTTTAAGGATCTTACTCAATCCATAGGTAGGTATGGTGGACGCTCAAACAAGATTTGGTTTAAGGGTTTTGGATGCACAAGTAGTATCTCTACTTCGTGCGAAATTTTTGGCTAGCAAAGATAGGGGCAAGCACCACATGTTGAAGGATCTATGACAATATAACTTCTATGTGAATATCAACAAACATAAATCATTATGTTGTCTTGTCCAATGTCATTAATTTTGGAATATAATATTTTGATGGGTGCTCACAATCACAAAAGATTTCCAGGATAGTGTATTTGCATGTGAATCTTCTCTTCGCTTATTAATTCTTTCATGAGTTGCATCATTGACTAATGCTATGTTTGTCAATCTACAATAAAATTTACTACATATACTTTTCTTTGTGTAATGTCATCACTTACCATAAGATTAGCATATGATCTTTTCATTTATTTCCTTTCCTTTTGTTGAAACTAGAAAGTAAAGAAAGCAAAACTCAAACTCAACTTTATTATATATCTCACACACGATTACAAAGATAGATCACTAAGCAAACTATCGAAAAGAAAGGATCGAACTAAACTTTTATTCGTCTATAGCAAAAGATAACCGTGGATCGAACTAAGAAAAGTAAAGGCAAAAGATAGTGGAGATGATACGATATCGGGGCACCTCCCCCAAGCTTGGCAAAAGGCAAGGGGAGTGCCCATACCCAATACTCAATTTTATTTTGGTGATTAAGGAGGTTGTGGTGTTGAAGTATGTAGGGCCCAAGATGCGATTATATCCCGATCACATGATGAACTCGTGATTGGGGCACAACCACATTTAGAGCGCATAGCAAGGTGGATATCATTACAACATACCATGTAATGAATAAATGGGAATACAAGATAAAGGCTTACACTCGCCACAAGCTACAACATTCATACAATACATCAATACATAGCAATCATCATCCAGAAGAGCAGGATCGAACTACGTATGAAATCAAATGAAAAAGAAGAACGACATCCACCCTGCTAGCCCAGGCTCCCGACCTGGAACCTATATCCCTTGATCGAAGAAGAAGCAGAAGAAGAACTCCAAACAAGCAAGCATCACACTTGCGTCAGATCATCGTATTACCTGTACCTACAACTATTTTTGTAGTAATCTGTGAGCCACGAGGACTCAGCAATCCCATTACCATGGGTATCAAGACTAGAAAAGCTAAATGGGTATGGAGTGGATAAGTGGTGTGGTTGCAGCAAGCAACTAAGCAGTGTATGGTGGCTAACTTAGGAGTACAAGAATAAGATGAGAGATTACGCAAATGGTGGCAAACTAGTAATGATCAAGAAGTGATCCAGAACTACTTATGTTTAGACATAACCCCACCGTCTTCTCTTCTCGACTCACTTGAAAAGAGGCATTCAAGGTTACACACGCAGTTGATGTATTTTAATTCAGATCTGGTATCAAGTTCTCTACAACCGGATATTAAAAACTCCCATCTTCCACATAACCTTGGGCACGACTCTCGAAAGTTTAGACCCTGCAGGGGTGTCCCAACTTAGCCCACTCATGATTCGCGGAGACAATCCTCCATCGCGGGATATCCGATCAAACTCAGGATCGCGCTGCAAAAGACATTTCGACAATTGTAAAACAAAACCAGCAAGACCTCCCGATGTGCCAACACCCTTATAGTAGTCGCGCGTATATCGTCTCAGGCCACAACAGATGGGCTACGCATATAAGTGCCAAAATAACCCAGGTTGCCTCGGGGCGGCCCCGCACAGTGCTCTAGTTTGGACCAACACTCATGAGGAGCACTGGCCTCGGGGTTGATTAAGTCCTCAGGGTCCGGAAAGTCCCAATGCAAGTTTTTGTTGTTATTAGGCAAATGGTAAAACCAATGTTGGGCCTTGCTAGAAGAGTTTTATTCAAAGCAAACTGTCAAGAGGGGCCCATAAACCTTCGTCGAGTTAGGGACACAAAATCCTGGAACATAACACCAGTATGATGGAAACTAGGGTGGCAAGAGTGGAACAAAACACCAAGCAAAAGGCCGAGCCTTCCACCCTTTACCAAGTATATGTATGCATTAATTAAATAAGAGATATTGTGATATCCCAAGATATCCATGTCCGAACATGGAACAACCTGCACTGCACCTGCAACTAGCAACACTATAAGAGGGGCTCAGCAAAGCGGAAACATAGCCAAACAACGGTTTGCTAGGATGGTGGAAAAGGTTAGAGGCTAACATGACAATTTGGGAGGCTTGATAAACAAGTGGTAGGTAGCGTGACATAGCAATAGCATCAAGACAACTAGCATAGCAAAGATAGTAGTGAGATCCAAGCTGACGGTCTTCTTGCCTGAAATCCCGCTAGGAAGAAGACCGAGTCCATGAAGTAGACGAAGCAACGTAGTCGAATGGACCCTCACAATCGCAACGTAACCGGAACTGAAGAACAACTGGAAAGAAGCAAACAAGATGGTAAATGCACAAGCATAAACATGGCATGTTGCACAAACAAGTAAGATCCATGTCCAGTTTAAATATGCATGGCAAAGCAACAAACAATATTACAAATTAAGTGGAGCTCAATATGCAACAAGTTGCATATTGACGAAACACCACATTCTAACATTTGGTTCACTCTCTTTTATGTACCCAACAATACTAAATGTTGTTAAACAGGACAAGAGGTGAAGCATAAGTAAACTACCTATCTAGGCAAATTTAAATGAGGCCAGAAACAACAAATAACAATTCCGGAAAATCCCTAAATGCATATTCTGAATTTGGTATTGTTCTGCCCTATGCACACTTTTAGAGTTGTTAAACATGCAAAGTAATGCCACCATGTTAATCTATGCATTTATCCACCCCATTTAGATATAAAGTTTATTAAAAACCGAGCTACGGTTATTTAGCTGTGAACTAAACCAATTTAACATGTTATTTAAGAAAATTAATGCAAACAGTAATTTAAAATATTTAAAACATCGATGCAAGTTTCAAATTATGAAACTAGATGAAATTCTAAGCATTTAGCATATTTAAAACATTTTAACCCGATGCACGATTTATGAGATATAATATGCAGGAACTATGAGGGTTTTTCTATAAAACTGAAATTCCATGGATAATTACTAAATTCGTCGCAGGAAAAAAAAGAACCTGGCCGAATCTAACTGGCCCAACAGTGCACAGGGGGAGGGGGTTGGGCAGCTCACCATGGGCCAAGCCCAGGTCGGTGGAGGCGCGGCTGGTAGGGGCGGGCTCAGGCTGAGCAAAGGAGGCGTGCGGTCAACGAAGCAGGGGTTCGAGCGGGGACTTGGCCCTGGTCATCGTCCCCGCATGCAAAAGCAGGGGAGGCCGGTGATGAGAGCTTGGGAGCGCAGCAGGTGAGCTGGGGACGCCGGGATCCAACGCAGGCCGGACCGATCTCGGCCAGATCGGGTCGAAAACGAGGCGCAATGGCGCCGCGGTGCTG
Source organism: Triticum dicoccoides (assembly GCF_002162155.2). NCBI lineage: Eukaryota > Viridiplantae > Streptophyta > Magnoliopsida > Poales > Poaceae > Triticum > Triticum dicoccoides. The sequence continues at coordinate 216,534,840 of NC_041387.1, read as the reverse complement.
CGGACGAGGACTGGCATCGGGGATGCGCTCCTGTGAAGAAATATAGAGAATGAGAGAGTTCAGAGATGAGAGACACGGAGAAAGGCCGAATGGAAGAAGAGAGGACAGGGCACCGCGACATGACCTGCTGGTAGCCGGCGGCGGGAAGATGAGGTGCCATTAGGGTTTGCAGGGGGGGTCGAGGAGGACGCATCGGGCGTGGAACGCGGGCGGCTGCTTGCTGGTCTTGGCACGTGCTTCGGCAGGTACACAGGGGAAGCAGAGGCCATGGCTGTCTTGTTGGTCGTTGCCAGCGAGGAAGATGGCCAGCGCGGGCTCACGGGCATGGGGGAGGCGTGGACCGAGCGGTAGGCACCGGATCTGGTCAATCTTGTCTCATTCCAGTGGTGCAGAGACGGAGCACGGGGCAGCATCGTCCATGGCATCGGCGTCGGCCTCCTGTGAAGCTAAGAAAGAGAAAGACCATGAGATGAGAGGGAGAAGGAGAAGGAAAAGGGAAGGGCAGAGGGCAGCACAGGGGCGGCCTGGGTCGAGGTTGCCGGCGGGCGTGGCCAGCGGGGTTGGTGGCGAGGGAGGAGCTCCTGGACATTGGCTCAGGCATGAGGCGAGGGCAGGATACCCCGAATCGAGGCCCCAGACTGGATCGGGCGGTGGCTGGCTGGGAGTGCAAGACAAGGAGGTAGGTGGTTGGATGGATCGGGAGGATCCCGATGTAGATGGTGAGTGGGTAGCACTGCGGATATGTGATGGATGGGACAAGGGCAGGAATTTTAGGTTTTGATCTAAAAATGGACTAGGGGTCTATATATAGGAAAGCGGAGATGAGTTGGATCCTCCGATCGCGATCGGGCGGTCCGGAATAAATGAGTTAGGGAGTCCAATGAAGAAACCGATGATGTTTTAAGGATGTTTGGGGATGATCCGGACCCATCGATAACGACAGCCTGGATCAGTTTTGGGGAAGTTTCGGGTGCACACGAGGGGGTGTGAGAGAAGTCGACAAGGACTGGTGGGTTTTGTTGATCTCGGAGAAAGAGAGAAGAGAGCGGTCCCGTTGGTCTGAGAGAAGGTCAACAAGGACAAGCGGTCTGACAACAAGTCAACGAAGACAAAGAGAGAAGCGGCAACTAGGAACAACTATGAGTTTTATGAAATCATGCGGATGCAATGCACATGATGCCATGATAAAATGCAATAAGAAAAATAAAACACATGGAGACAATGAGAAACATGGAAGGCGTCTGGAGCATCGTTGTCGCAGCATCACAAAGTAGTAGCGAGCTTGTCCAATAAATTTCTGAGTACTTCCCTCAAACTATGAATCTCCCGAAGAGCCTGGTGAAGCAATTTAGTATTCTTCTCTACTTCAGCTCGATCTTCATCAACCAAGCATCCTCTCCCATATGGTTAGAGGAAGAAGAAGACATGATGCCCGGCTCAAGAGATCTCACAGAAAACAGCAAGAAAAGAAAACAGAAGATTTCTCCGTGATATGGAGGTCAACAGGTTTGGGGGATATTTAAAGATTTTTTATCTTGGGGAACAAGTAGAACAGAAGAAAAATGGAGTCCGGAAAGTACCCGAGATGGGGCACAACCCACCGAGGCGCGGCTGGCAAGCCAGGCACACCCTGGTGTATCGTGCCCACCAGGGTCACTTTCCTGGTAGTTTCTTATTTTCCTAATTTTTCAAAACATTCCAAAACTGACGAAAAATATTTTGGCGGATTTTTTGGAGTCCGTTTACTTACCGTATCACGTACCTCCTCTTGTTTCACTATTCTGGAGTGCTCCGGATGGTTTCTTTTATGTGTTCTTCCGGTGTCATAGTCTGGATAATATTGCTTTCAACATTAATGGGCGTACCTGAGATATAATGTTTTACTCGTTGCCCATTAACAATCTTCGGGTTAGTACCTTCGGCATTATTTATTTTGATAGCTCCAGATTGATAAACCTCCTTGGTGACATAGGGTCCTGCCCATTTGGAGAGGAGTTTTCCTGCAAATAATCTGAAACGAGAGTTGTACAAAAGAACATATTCTCCAACTTTGAGCTCACGCTTTTGAATTCTCCTGTCATGTCATCTTTTAACTTCTTCTTTGAATAACTTTGCATTTTCGTAAGCTTGGGTTCTCCATTCATCTAATGAGCTAATATCAAATAACCCCTTTTCACCAGCAAGTTTGAAATCACAATTGAGTTCTTTGATTGCCCAATATGCTGTATGTTATAACTCAAGAGGCAAATGACAAGCTTTTCCATAAACTATTTTGTAAGGAGACATACCCATAGGATTTTTATATGTTGTTCTATAAGCCCAAAGTGCATCATCTTAGACAAATTCTTTCGGGGCCTAGTGACAGTCTTTTGTAAGATTAGTTTTATTTCTCTATTGCTAAGTTCAACTTGACTACTAGACTGAGGATGATAAGGTGATGCAATTCTATGGTTAACATCATACTTAGCAAGCATTTTACTGAAAGCATCATGAATAAAGTGTGAACCACCATCAGTCATTAAATATCTAGGGACTCCAAACCTTGGGAAAACAACTTCCTTAAGCATTTTAATAGAGGTGTTGTGATCAACACTACTAGTTGGAATAGCTTCTACCCACTTAGTAACATAATCAACAGCAACCAAAATATGAGGATATCCATTGGAGGAAGGAAAAGGTCCCATGAAATCAAATCCCCAAACATCAAATGGTTCAACAGCAAGTTAATAATTCATAGGCATTTCTTGAGCTTACCAATATTAACTATTCTTTGACATTCATCACAGGATAAGACGAACTTACGGGCATCCTTGAAGAGGGTAGGCCAATAAAAACCATATTACAATACCTTATGAGCGGTTCTGTCTCCCGCGTGATGTCCCCCATAAGCTTCAGAGTGACATTTCCGTAGGATTTGTTCCTGTTCATGCTCAGGTACACAACGTCTATTAATACCATCTACTCTTTCTTTATAAAGATGTGGGTCATCCCAAAAGTAATGTCTTAAATCATAGAAGAATTTTTTTCTTTTGTTGGTATGTGAAGCTAGGTGCTATCTATTTAGCAACAATATAATTAGCATAATCAGCATACCAAGGTGTACTATTATAAACATTTATTGTAGCTAACTGTTGGTCAGGAAAGCTATCACTAATAGGTTGTGGGTCATCAAGAATATTTTCAAGCCTAGCCAAATTTTCAGCTGCAGGGTTCTCTTCCCCTTTTCTATCAGTGATATGCAAATCAAATTCTTGTAGCAGAAGAACCCACCTAATGAGTCTAGGTTTAGCATCTTTCTTTTCCATAAGGTATTTAATAGCAGCATGATCGGTGTGAACAGTCACCTTAGAATCAACAATGTAGGATCTAAATTTGTCACAAGCAAACACCACTGCTAATAATTCTTTTTTAGTACGAGCATAATTTCGTTGAGCATTGTCTAGAGTTTTACTAACATAATGGATGACATTTAATTTCTTATCAACTCTTTTTCCTAGAACAGCACCAACAGCATAATCACTAGCATCACACATAATCTCAATAGGCAAGTTCCAATCAGGTGGTCGAACAACAGGTGCAATAATTAAGCCTTTCTTTAGTGTTTCGAAGGCTTCCAAACAATCATCATCAAACACAAAAGGGATCTCCTTTTGCAAAATATTTGTAAGAGGCCTAGAAGTTTTAGAAAAGTCTTTGATAAACCTCCTATAAAACCAGCATGACCAAATAAACTACGAATACCTTTGATATGTTTAGGAGATGGCATTTTCTCAATTGCATCAACCTTGGCTTTGTCCACCTCGATGCCCTTTTCAGAAATTTTATGGCCCAAAACAATACATTTCTTAACCATAAAGTGGCACTTCTCCCAATTCAAGACAAGATTTGTTTGTTCACATCTCTGCAAAACTCGATCAAGATTGCTTAAACAATCATCAAAAGACTTCCCATAAACAGAAAAGTCATCCATGAAAACGTTAACAATCTTTTCACAAAAATCAAAGAATATAGCAGTCATACATCTTTGAAAGGTAGCAGGTGCATTGCATAAACCAAAAGGCATGCGTCTATAAGCATAAGTCCCAAAAGGACAAGTAAAAGTGGTCTTTTCTTGATCAGGTTCTGAAATAGGTATTTGTGAAAAACTAGAATATCCATCAAGGTAGCAAAAATGTGTGTGCTTAGATAATCTTTCTAGCATTTGATCAATAAAAGGCAGAGGGTAATGATCTTTTCTAGTTGCTTTGTTTATGTTTCTATAGTCAATTACCATTCTGTAGCATGTGACAATTCTTCATGGAATAAGCTCATTCTTATCATTAGAAACAAAAGTAATACCTCCCTTCTTAGGGACATAGTGAACAGGACTTACCCATCTACTATCAGCTATAGGATAGATTATGCCTATTTCCAGAAGTTTCAATATTTCCGTTCTTACCACTTCCTTCATCTTCGGATTTCACCGATGTTGGTGATCAACAACGGGTTTAGCATCAGGTTCCATATTGATCTTGTGTTGACATTGGGACTAATGCCCTTAAGATCATCAATAGTATATCCAATAGCAGCTCGGTGATTCCTTAGTACTTTCAATAATCTTTCTTCTTCATGTTCCGAAAGATTAGCACTAATAATAATAGGATATATCTTTTTCTCATCAAGATATGCATATTTCAAAGTGTCTGACAATTGCTTAAATTCAAACACAGGATCAATTTTAGGTGGAGGAGGTCCACCTAGAGTTTCAATAGGCAAATTGTGTTTAAGCAGAGGTCGTTGTTCAAAGAAAATTTTATCTATTTCATTTCTTTCACGCATATGAAAATCATTTTCATGGTCTAGCAAATATTGCTCTAAAGGATCACTAGGACATACAACAATAGAAGAAAGACCAATAACTTCATCCTTACTAGGCATATCTTTTTATGAGGTTTTCTACTAAACTCGGAAAAATTAAATTCATGAGATTCATTGCCAAAGCTAACACCGACAGTTTGTTTCTCACAATCTATTCTAGCATTGACTGTGTTCAAGAAAGGTCTACCAAAGATAATGGGGCAAAAGTTATCTTGTGGGGAACCAAGAACAAGAAAATTATTAGGGTATTTTACTTTCCCACACAAGACTTCAACATCTCTAAGAATCCCAATTGGTGATATAGTATCTCTATTGGCAAGTTTAATAGTAACATCTATGTCTTCCATTTCAGCAGGTGCTATTTCATTCTTAATTTCTTCATATAAGGAAAAAGGGATAGCACTCATGCTAGCACCTATATCACATAAACCATGATAACAGTGATCTCCTATATTAACTGAGACAACAACCATGCCAACAACTGGTCTATATTTACCCTTTTCATCAGGTTTGGCAATTTGTCACGCCCAATATGTGATCCTATCCAAGAGGAACTCGGAGGTCCCACCAAGGATAGAGACACATATTGAAACGCTTTTACAAGGTGGATATCATTGCATCGTACCATTAATAATAGATGGGGATACATACAAAAGGCATACAATGCCACATGAATACAACAACATCATACAAGAGAGCATCATCTAACTACGGATGAAAAACAAATAGAAACTCAAACGACATCCACCCTGCTAGCCCTGGCTGCCGACCAGGAACCTATCCCCTGAACGAAGCAGAAGCAGAAGAAGAACTCCATAACAAGTAAACATCACTCCCACGTCATGATCATCGCATTACATGTATGTGCAACTGTTGTTGTAGTAATTTGTGAGCCACGCAGACTCAACAATCCCATTACCATGGATATCAAGACTAGCAAACTTAATGGGTATGGAATAGACAAGTGGTGAGGTTGCAGCAAGCGACTAAGCAATGTATGGTGGCTAACTTAGGAGTACAAGAGTAAGATGAGACGGTCACAAACTAGTAATGATTAATAAGTGATCCTGAACTACTTATGTTCAAATATAACCCCACCGTATTCTCTTCTCGATCCACTTGAAAAGAGATCATCACAGTTACGCACACAGTTGGTGTATTTTAATTCGAGTCTAGTGTGAAGTACTCTACAACCGAATATTAAAAATTCCCATCTACCACATAACCGTGGGCACGGCTCTCGAAAGTTCAAACCCTGTAGGGGTGTCCCAACTTAGTGCATGACAAGCTCACGATCCATGGAGACAATCCTCCATCGCGGGACGTCCGATCAGAGTTGGGATCCCAGTGCACAAGACATTTCAACAATGGTAAAACAAATCCAGCAAGACCTCCCGACGTGCCGACACCTGGATAGTAGCCGCGCGTATCTCGTCTCAGGACACAGTGGATGAGCGATGCATACAGGTGCCGAAATAACCGAGGTTGCCCCGGGATGGCCCCGAACAGTGCTCTAGTTTGGGACCAACACCATCAACACTGGGGGCCCTGTTTATGTGGAATAAAGAATCCTTGGGTTCATGATGCCCTATGGAAATTAATTAAGTAATTCAATATTATTAGGTTGTCAAATGATAAAACCAATGTTGGGCCTTGCTCGAAGAGTTTTATTCAAAGCAAACTGTCAAGAGGGGCCCATAAACCCTCACCGTGTTAGGGACGCAAAATTAAGGAACATAACATCGGTATGATGGAAACTAGGGCGGATAGAGTGGAACAAAACACCAAGCATAAGGCCGAGCCTTCCACCCTTTACCAAGTATATATGTGCATTAATTAAATAAGAGATATTGTGATATCCCAAGATATCCATGTCCTAACATGGAACAACTTGCAACTGCACCTGCAACTAGCAATGCGATAAGAAGGGCTGAGAAAGTGGTAACATAGCCAAACAACGGTTTGGTAGGATGGTGAAAAAGGTTAGATGCTTTCATGGACAATTTCAGAGGCTTGATAAATAAGTGGTAGGAGGCGAGATATAGCGATAGCATCGGGACAACTAGCATAGCAATGATAGTAGTGAGATCTAGGGTAATGGTCATCTTGCCTGAAATCCTGCTCGGAAGAAGAACGAGTCCATGAATAAGACAAACAGGCATAGACGAACCAAGCGTAGTCGAACGAATCCTCACGATCGCAATGAAACATGAACTATTGAGAAGAACCACAACCGGAAAGAAGCAAACAACATGGTAAACACCTAACACATAAACATGGCATGATGCTCAACCAAGTATGATGCATGACAGGCTATATGATGCTACTCATGGCAAAAGATGATGCATACAAGAACATCACATCAAAGCAAGTTTAAATGAGGCCGGAAACAACATATGACAATTCTGGTAAGTCCTCATATGCAAATTTCGAATTTGGTCCAGATTTGAACATTAAGTTTAAGTTGATAAACTGCAAGTCAAAGTGCACCATGATGATCTACACGTTTTCTAGTCAAGTTACATATAAAGTTCATTTAATTTGGAGCTACGACCTAGAAGATATATGCAAAACAAGTTAAACTTGGCATTGATGCAAAATGCATTCAAACATCAAGCAAGCACACTTGAAACATGGATGCGACAAGATAATATGAAACTTCATGCAAATCTAAGCAAGTTTCATATAGAGCATGCTCAAAATGTAGCAACGGTTCCTAAAAAAACGGAGCAACGGTCCAACACATATACTCAAAACAAGTCATAACAACAATCTTCCCAAAACAACAACTAGGCACTTTGCAAACATCAAAACAACATGCTACAAGTAACATATGAATACAACCTTGATATGCACTTTAAGTACAGATTAGATACTTCAAATATCATTAAGGTTCAGGTTCATAGGTATCAGGATTAAACCAAAATGACCAAATCAAAAAGGCACTTGATAACAAAGATTATGACAGTGAAAACAGGGCATATGCATGAGCAGAGGTTATATGATGACATGTTGGAGGCAGGAAACAAAGATCCTACAGCAACTATACCTAGCAACCAAGGGCATGGCATCAAAGTACACATAACAAATAGCAAATAACATCAAGGCATCATATGCATATGGCTCATGGATTAGTGGGAACCATCAAGACAAGTTTGAATACTATAACCGTTTCAGCAAGTTTAAAACAACAACATCATCATAGCATGTTTGCAAGCTTTCAACAGAGGTCATCTGAAGTCCAAATTATCAACCATGGCATGTGGTCAAATTAATCATAGCATAATTCAATTCATGCAATAGTACGATCTCCAAAAGAGGCATATATGAACTAATATCAAGCTAACAACATGGGATCATGAAGTTAACAGAAAACTGGAACATCATTTAGGCAAGTTCATGGCAATCGGAACATATGCTACACGGCATATATGAGGCATCAAATGGCATGGCATGACAGAGCATTACAGGTTCAACAAAACATGTCAACAAGGCATCTCCAGATTATGCATGGATTTGATGGTAGCATCAAGCAAACATGGCAACATGATATAACAGTTTCAGACTTGGTAGAACATTAACAGCAAGTAGCCTACTTCACAAGCTTGTTCCAATCACCACAGGGCATATCATGGAAAATGGAATACACCAATGCAAATATGACATGATTATGCTCCTAAAACATATTGACATGATGCTCAAAAGAAGATCACCCAAAAAGATATAAAAAGACAAAAAGGCAAGTTATAATAGTTTTCAGTAGTTTATATCACTTAGCACCTGTGTAATAGAGATTACAATAACTAGGTGCACTCAAACAAGCTTGTAACAGCAACCATCATGTAGAGCATCAAGAGATGAACATTTTAACATATTATACATGCAAAACGGAGCAACATGCACAAGGTTATAAGCCACAAGATGCACATATGACATGCGTTTTCTGGGAGGAAAATAACAACCTTGGGGTGGTTCGGGAGGTCCAGGTAGGTTCGGTGCAGTCCAGACCAGTTTGACTGAACCAGTCAGTCCACTGGCTCGGGCAGGTCGGGGTGGTTCGTGCAGGCCCCACATGTCAGCAACACAGGCGGGCTCTTGGGTGGAGGCCACCAGATCTCGCTAGATCCGGCCCTCGGTGGCGCACCGGCAAGCTAGGGAGGCCGTGGGGTTGGATCTCATCGATATCCGTCCGGATTGGCCGCGGGAAGGTCAGGGAGGCGGAGGCAACGAGGAGGACGACGGAGAAGGCGCGGGCGGTGAGCTGTGGCGGTGGCGCGCTCCGGCGCGGGGTTGCAAGGAGGCGGAGGCTGGTGGGGTCGGACAGGGCGGCGGAGGAGGCCGAGGCGCGGGGTCGAGGCGGCGCGGTGACTAACTTGGCGAGGCGGAGGAGGCAAACTCCGGCGAGCTACTCCGGCGAGGGGGGCCGGAAGGAGGCGGGCGATCGACGCAGGGTGCGGGGCGCTGGTGACAGAGCGAGGCAGGCTCGCTCGGGCCTGGATGGGCTTGGGCAGGCCGTCCGCGCGCCGGGCAGGCCACGGCAGAGAGGGGAAGCTAGGGGGACATGTTGTGGCCTCCCAGTAGGCGTGGGCGGCGGCAGGTGGCGGCGCAGCCGCTAGCTGGGCATCAAGTGGCGATGGGCGGCAGGACGGGCGCGAAAAACAATGTAGGAAGGCGGCTGGCAGCGAGAGTTAGGAGGGGGTAGGTGGTTTAGGCCACTTTTGGTAGGGGAGGGCCTACTTAAATAGGTAGGGGTCTAGGTTTAGGGATTTGTGTGTGTGTGTGTGTGGGGGGGGGGGTTCCACCCTCCGATAATGATCGGACGGTAATCGCAAGAGGGGTTTAGGTTCGGTCTGGTGGGCTATGTAGGAGGGGTTGGGTTGAGATGAGAGAAGAGAGATAGGCCCGGCACCGCATTTCGGAGACCGAAATGTCCGACGAAGAAACCGGCGACGATGCCGCTATATGTTTAACAGTTGGGCTATCAAACGGGCTCTGAATGCGACGAAATTTGGCAGGCGTTCTACATACACTATAATAAGACCACATGCCAACTTTCACCCATTCGGAGAACATTTTTATGCCACTTATAAAATAATATTTCGGAGGTGTTGCGGGCTCGGGCGAGTGTGGTTGGACTCAGAATGGACAACGGAGAGAACTAGGAGACCCGGACGGATGCAAGGTTTGAAAAACATGCAGATGAAATGCACATGATGACAAGGCAAAGTGCAACCCACAAGCGAATGACATGGCAACAATGGCGAATAACTAGAAGACACCTGGCGCATCGGTCTTGGGCATTACATCTCTCCTATGTCGGCGTTCTAGGAATGGGGGTCCCTAGACTTGCCTGCTTGCGGCCTGTGGCGTGGCTCAAGGGGCGGCCCAACATGGCCCATCTTCATCAGCACGAGCTCAAGACCCTATCGAGGGGCCAAGCCTCGCGGGGCGGATGACAGGAGGCTTCCTCAGGCACGGCCTCGTCAGGCTGGCTCACGAGGAGGCAGAGAGATCAAGGCAGGGTACCTCACGAGGTGCCCATGACGTAAGCCATGACGACCAAGGGCGCCAGGCTGCGCAGTATCCTCCCTTTCCTCTTTGGTGCAAGGGGAGCAAGCCTAGGCGAGAGCATCAAGCAAAGGCATCCATTTTGGTGCAACAAGGCCAAGACCAGCAGAACGGCGGGATGGAGGTCATCGTGGAGCCCAAGCCGGCGTCACCACCAGAACCTTTGGCAGGCGAGGACCAACTTTAGTCAGGATAAGTGTACTAGATGTTCCCCTTCAAAATGGCAATTGTTGGCGCCCTTCTCGCTCAATATTTGGGAGGAGGCCCAGTGCCTTCGCCTATAAATAGGACTAGCCACCACAAGATAGAGTCATGAGATCCTCACCAGGAAACCAGTAGAAACAGCGACTTGAACTCCCCTTAGCGGTTCATCGCGCCAGCCAAGAACAGACCCTCGCGAGGCTGTTCTACCTTGTATTGTTCATCATCAGCCCAAGAGGAAATCCACCACACCACACACTAGAGTAGGGTATTACACCACAATGGTGGCCTGAACCAGTATAAACTCTGTGTCTCTTGTGTTGTTCCTTGATTGCTTAGATCATAGCATGGCGGTGAGGTGCAGGTAGGCAGAGGGCGAAATCTCCGCGCGCACCCCAGAGTTCGAATCTAGAGGGTCTGCTGGAACCCGAAATCCGACATTTGGCGCGCCAGGTAGGGGTGCGCCGAAGCTCCTCCTTCCGCCGACCCGCTCTCCGCCGACACCATGACTCGCCGTGTGATGAGCGGCGTGCCGTCCGCTCCGGTTGTTAGCACTAGCGCGGGGCCAGGGGATCCAAGCCTTGGCCCCAGCCTTGCGACAAGTGCGGTGGCCGGACAAGTTACCGACAGCTTCCGTGGCCCCTTGGGAACAGTCGTGCAACCTCTTCCTCGCCAGGCACGATGCGCCGGCGCCCCCGGTCGTCGCGGCCCTCCTGGGCGGATCGCAGGAGCCACCTTCGGGCCGCCACGTCAAGCCGTTCGTCCCCCGGGTCGGCGCCGCCTCCACGCGGCAGGGGGCTCCCTCAGGTCGGTCGGTGCCCAAGGTCAATCTGGCCTTTAGCTCGAAGGACCACCCCTCCAACTCGGTCTGCTCGGGCGCACTCCCGATGCTGTGCACCCCCACCATCTGCCAGGTGGTCGTCACCAGGACTCTCATCGACGGCAGCTCGGGCCTCAGCGTGCTCTCGATTGAAGCCTTCAGCCTCCTCCACATACCACCGGAATAGCTTCAGCCCAGCCGGCCCTTCGTGGGCGTCGGGGGCGGGTCCTCCAGCTCCTTGGGGCAGATCCGTCTCCCGGTAACCTTCAGCACCTATGACAACTTCCGCACGGAGCTAATCGACTTCGACATAGCTCCCATCGGCCTCCCATACAACGCCATCCTCGGCTATCCAGCGCTGGCCCGGTTCATGGCGGCGACTCACCCGGCGTACAACCTCATGAAAATGCCCAGGAGCAGCGGCGTCCTCACGGTGTGCGGAGACATCGAGGATGCGTTGCAAGTGCTCAAGCTCGCCTTCAAGGCGGCGGCGGCGGCGCAACCTGCCGACTCGGACGCCCCTGACCCCAAGGGGGCTGCGCCGGCCAAGAAGAAGCAGTTGTTCACCCAAGACAAGGCAGAAACCAAGCAAATGCTGGTTGACGAAGACGGATCCACCGACGCCACCTTCACCATAGGCGCCAACCTCGAGCCCGAGCAGGAGGAGGCCCTAGTCAAGTTCCTGCGCGCGAACAAGAAGGTATTCACATGCGAGCCCGATCAGCTCGCGGGGATCCCTAGAGGCGTAATCGAGCACCACCTCAATGTGTGCCCCAATGTCCGACCCGTGAAGCAAAAAGCAAGGCAGCAGTCCACGGAAAAGCAGGCTTTCATCGTCCAAGAGACCCGCAAGTTCGAAGCTGCAGGGGTCATTCGCGAGGTCCGGTACCTGGATTGTTTGGCCAACCCAGTCGTTGTGCCGAAGAAAGGGGAAAGGAACGCATGTGTGTCGACTTCACCAACCTCAGCAAAGCTTGCCCGCAGGATCCGTTTCCGCTCCCCCGCATTGATCAGATTGTCGACTCCACCGCGGAGTGTGACCTGTTGTGTTTCTTGGATGCCTTCTCTGGGTATCACCAGATCAAGATGGCGATAGAAGATGTGGAAAAATGGCCTTTCTAACCCCGTGTGGGGTGTACTGCTACACATGCATGCCGTTCGGGTTGTGCAATGCAGGGGCGACCTTTCAGCGGCTGGTGCACATTGCCTTGGGCCCGTAGCTCGGGAGGAACGTTGAGGCTTACGTCGATGATATTGTGGTGAAGTCTCGCGAGGCCAAGACCCTGATACAAGACCTGGAGGAAACCTTCGCGAGCCTGAACGCCGTGAGCCTGCGGCTCAATCCAGAGAAGTGTGTGTTTGGGGTCACCTCAGGCAAGCTCTTGGGCTTCCTCGTGTCCCACCGCGGCATAGAGGCTAACCCAGAAAAGGTCAAGGCGGTCGAGGACATGAGCCCGCCAGAGACCCTCAGAGAAATGCAGAAGCTCACTGGGCGCGTGACAGCACTGGGATGTTTCATCTCCAAATTGGGGGAGCGAGCGCTGCCTTTCTTCCAGCTGATGAAGAAAAAGGGACCCTTTGAATGGACTGAAGAGGCCGACAAGGCGTTCCAAGACCTCAAGAAGTACCTAACCAGCCCTCCGGTAATGGTGGCCCTGCGCCCTTAGGAACCCCTGGTGCTCTACTTTACAGTCACTCCATACTCCGCCAGCAGCCCTGGTGGTGGTTAGGGAGGAGCGTCAGAGCAAAGCCACAACATCTGCCCAGGTCGAGACAAAGCGTGAACAAGGAAGAACCACAGAGACCGCTGCCGTAGCCGAGAAGGATCAGCCGCCGCTGGGGAACACACTCGAGACAGCGGAAACCCCTCCCCCTAGCGACCGGCCGCTGGGGGCTCCCCTGTCTCAGGAGGCGCCACGGTCTCCGGAGGGCGCCATCGACACCAGCGTTCCCAACCTTGTTGAACATCCTGTGTACTTCGTCAGCACAGTGTTGCGGGACGCAAGGGCGCGGTACCCCATGCCTCATAAACTTCTCCTCGCGCTATTGGTGGCCTCGCGCAAGCTGCGGCATTATTTTCAGGGCCACCCCATCAAGGTTGTCTCAGCGTACCCTTTGGAAAGGGTGCTCAGGAGCCCTAACTCAGCTGGAAGAGTCGCTGAGTGGAACATTGAACTGCAAGCGTTTCAGCTCGAATTCAGCACAACCAGAGTCATCAAGGGGGCCGCATTGGCAGATTTCATAGCAGAGTGGGCGGAGGCGTCGGGCCTCAAGGCCGATGAGGATCGATCCCTCTCCCCGGGAAGCGAGGCACCGGACGGTTGCATCATGTACTTCGACGGGGCGTTCTCCAGGCACGACACGGGGGCTGGTGCGGTGCTTATATCTCCTACCCAAGACAAGCTCTACTACGCCGTGCAACTCTGTTTCCAGCACGGAGAAAAGGTCTCCAATAACATAGCAGAATATGAAGGCTTGATAGCAGGCCTGAAGGCCGCGGCCGCCCTCGGAGTAAAGCGTCTTACCATCAAAGGTGACTCACAACTCCTCGTCAACTTCTCCAACAAAGTATACGAGACGAGGAATGAGCACATGGAAGCCTACCTTGCGGAGGTCCGCAGGATGGAGAAGCAGTTCTGGGGGCTGGAGTTACAGCACGTGCCCTGTGGCACCAATCAGGAGGCCGACGACATCGCCAAACAAGCATCCAGACGACTACCTCAGGAGCCTGGCGTCTTCGAAGAGGGCTCTTTAAGCCCTCGGCCACGCCATCACTGTCAAGCGTGGTGCAGCCTCGGGAGGAGCTCCCCCAGCCGCCAGCCTCTGGAGCCCCGGTCTGCGGCCCGGCCTCAGGGGCGCGTCTGCTCTTGACAATGGAGCCTCAGGAGGGGTGCTGGATCATGGAGCTCCCGAGCTATCTGACACAAGGGATCTTGCCAGAGAAGGAGGAGGAAGCGGAGCGCATGGCGCGGCAGGCCACAACATACTGCATCAGAGATGGAGAGCTCTACTGAAGGTGACTAAATGATGTGTCCCTACGCTACATCTCCAGGGGGCAAGGGAAGGAACTGCTGGCGGATATACACGATGGAGACTGTCGGCATCATTCATCATCGCGGACCCTCGTTGGCAAGGCATTCCGCAGTCGATTCTATTGGCCCACTGCGCTCAATGATGCCGTCGAGCTGGTGAAGGCTTGCGAGGCCTGCCAGTTCCATGCCAAGCAGATCCATCAGCCGGCTGGAGGTCTGCAAACTATACCCATCTCGTGGCCATTCACAGTCTGGGTCTGGACATCCTGGGCCCATTTCCTCGGGCGCCAGGGAGCTATCGCTACCTCTACGTTGTCGTGGACAAGTTCACTAAGTGGGCTGAAGTGGAAGCAGTCTGCACCATCCCTGCAGGGTCTGCAGTCAAGTTCATCAAGGGCATCGTGAGCCGGTTCGGGGTGCCGAACCACATCATCACCGACAACGGTTCGCAGTTCACCAGTAAATTCTTCAAAACATACTATGCTAACCTTGGAACGCAGATATGCTACTCTTCGGTGGCGCACCCCCGGAGCAACGGTCAGGCCGAGCGGGCCAACGCGGAGGTCCCGAGAGGCCTCAAGACCAGGACATTCAAGAAGAAGTTGGAGGCTTGTGGCCGAGGCTGGTACGACGAGCTTCAGGCCGTGCTGTGGTCCATCCGCACAACCGCGACCAAGCCAACCGGCGAGAGCACATTCTTCCTGGTCTACGGAGCTGAAGCGGTCCTCCCTCACTAGGTCAGACGTCACTCCGCACGGGTGCTGGCGTTCGACGAGGCGCAGCAGGACGCCATGAGGGGGACGGACCTCATGCTGGGGGAGGAGCGTCGACGGGAAGCCGTGCTCTGAGCATCAAGATACCAGCAAGCGCTGCAGCGATACCATTGCTGCAACATCCGCCCGAGGACTCTCGAGGTAGGGGACCTCGTGCTCAGGCAGGTTCTCTCCAGTTAGGGACTGCATAAGCTCTCTCCCATGTGGGAGGGCCCGTTCAAGGTTGTTCATGTTTCCAGGCCCAGCTCCGCGCACTTGGAGACTCAGGAGGGGGTACCCGTCCAGAACGCATGGAACATTCAGCACCTCCGGAGGTTTTACCCCTAAAAGTCCCAGAGCCTGTGAAGAAGGAGAACGCCTGTGAAGATGTTGCGTTTTGGAAAAGGCCCAGGGCCTATGAAGAAGGTGAACGCCTGTGAAGATGCTGTGTTTTGGAAAAGTCCCAGAGCCTGTGAAGAAGGCGAACGCCTGTGAAGATGTTGCGTTTTGGAAAAGGCCCAGAGCCTGTGAAGAAGGCGAACGCCTGTGAAGATTTTGCGGTTTGGAAAAGGCCCAGAGCCTGTGAAGAAGGCGAACGCCTGTGAAGATGTTGCATTTTGGAAAAGGCCCAGAGCCTATGAAGAAGGCGAATGCCTATGAAGATGTTGCGTTTTGGAAAAGGCCCAGAGCCTGTGAAGAAGGCGAACGCTTGTGAAAATGTTGTATTTTGGAAAAGGCCCAGAGCCTGTGAAGAACGCGAACGCCTGTGAAGATGTTGCGCTTTGGAAAAGACCCAGAGCCTGTGAAGAAGGCAAATGCCTGTGAGGTTTATCCTTCCGAGAAAGGCCTGGAGCCTGTGAAGAAGGCCAATGCATATGAAGCTCGCCGCCCGTGACACTCTCACGTAATAATGAGTTGGGGCTGTACACGCCCCGGAGTCTCAGGAGCGTCGGCCTCAGGCCCTGGGGCTCCCTCCCACGCCCAGTGGCAGCACTTAGCTCCGCGCTGGTGAGAAGACGTCGAAGACTAGATTAGGTGCCAGACGCGGCTTTTCTCATTTGCTTTCTGCAGTTGGCTTGTTCGTCCCCATTCGAGGTTTTGATGAAGTCATTGTCGTCTTTGGTTTGTGACTCTTTGCCTTTCTCGCTCTCCTGCCCCGATTTCTCTCGTGCAAGTCTCGCGAGGGAGCACCGCGGGCACCCTCGCGAGTGTTTTCTGCCCTTGTCGTTCAAGGCTTCCCAACCTGGGTCCACTACAGGAGCACCCCTCCAGTCCGTGCCCCACGGGTACTGTCAGGACCCCGACTCAATGTCACATCGATCTAGCATGTAACACCTCATATCACTTTGCGGCCTCACGCACGGTATTCCCACGGGTGTCGCCTTACCTTTGCCCGGGACCGTTTGCGTCTTTTGGCACACGTATATGATAGTGTCGCTAGCATCCATATGATAAGGAGCCCGGGCTGACATGGCTAGTCGTAAACCCAAAGTGGCACAGACTTACAGGGACAGGCATCCATGACCCAGCATCGAACGTGTCGGTCATCAGCGAGCGAATCCAGGCTGTAGCACTGGGCTAGCAGGACTCCGGTGAACCGGGCTGTAGCGGGCTAACAGGACTCCGGTATTCATCGCGTGACATTTCCCCGAAGGGACAGACACAGGAACGAAGAAGGACACATGCCGGCCAGCCTAAGTGTTCCGGAGCAGTAGCAAGCTACCATGGCTCGGTGGAAACACTAGGAGACATTTCCCCGTAAGAGAGGCTACTAAAGATAAACAACTAGATGGTCAGATCCCACACATACCAAGCATTTCAATAACATACACACAATATGCTCGATATGTGCAAATACAACATGGCACCACAACATGACTCTATGACTCAAGTAATCTATTCAATAGGCTCCGAGGAGCGAGATATTACAAACATGGGTCTCACGACCCAACAATCAGAGCATACAAGTCAAAGCACAAGCGGAAGCTATCATGTCTGGGTACAGACATCTATAAATGAAAAAGGACGAGAAGCCTGACTATCTATCAGATCCTGCCGAGGGCACAAGATCGTAGCTGAGGTAACAAGCTAAACGTCGAAGACCACGCGGAAATACTAGTGAGACTGAAGTCTCTCTGCAAAAACATAAAATAGGCAAACGTGAGTACAAATGTACCCAGCAAGACTTACATCAGAACTATCTACATATGCATCATTATCAACAAAGGGATGGTGGGGTTTAACTGCAGCAAGCCAGCTTTGACTCGGTGGCTATCCTGAACTACGACTGCGAGTAACTTTTTTGAGGTGGCGCACACGAGTCCACATATTCACCATATCAATACACCACTATGGATCCGCTCCCGTCTCCCTACGAGAACGCCATCCATAGCACTCACGCTTATCTTGCGTATTTTAGAGTATCCACTTTCACTTGTCTATGAACTGATATAAGCAACCCAGAGGTCCTTTTCCGTGGACACGGCTATTCGAATAGATTAGGTTAACCCTGCAGGGGTGTACTTCTTCACACACGCTCTCACCACTTACCGCCGTTTACACGACGTGTACTCGGCAACCTTCAAGTGGAAGCCCAACGTGGGTGTCGGCCACGGCCTGCCTAAACACTCAAGTCTCTAGTCCAGGTTTATCGCCTATTCGGGTTCCATCCATGAGGAGATCCGGCCGGAGTTTCGCTCACAGCCCCAAACGATGTGTACAGGGTTCCGTGACACCAAACGGGTGCCCGGTTTACCCGGCCACGTGCCTACCGCATCACAGCCCACCCCTACGGTCAGCGCTGTCCACGGCCTCCAGCATACTACAAACACCAGAAACTACTTGCAACTCCTGGACAGAGGACAAGGGTGATTAAGAAGCCGAGAGGGTCCATTGGTTTCGGGCCCAATGCGTGGTAGTAGCTGAATCATGGATCACAAACACAGAACTCAGTTCCTGAGGACGGCTGCAATGAGACAACCCACCATGTACTCCTACATGGCCTCTCACCACTACCTTTACCAAATCGTGTTCACACACTTAGCTCACACATAGTAGGACATGTTCACACGCCTCTGATTCATCCCCGATGAATCAGTCCTGACTCAACTCTAAGCAGTAGCAGGCATGACAAACAAACATGAATGAGTAGGCACATCAGGGCTCAAACAACTCCTACTCATGCTAGTGGGTTTCATCTAATTACTGTGGAATGACAGGTCATGCAAAGGATAAAGGGGTTCAGCTACCGCAGCAAGTAACAAATATGTCGTTGTTGTCCTAATGCAGTAAAAGAGAGCAGGAGCGAGAGAGTAGGATTGTATCGAAATGAACAAGGGGGGTTTGCTTGCCTGGCACTTCTGAAGATAACATTGAGTCTTCATCAGTGTCAACGATCACATCATCGGTATCACGTCTATCGAGAGGGGACAAATACCGGCAACACAGAAGGAAACACAATCAATGCAATGCACAATATGATGCATGATCATGACATGGCAAAATGAATGTGTTTTGGGCTAATGCAACTAAAACCAGATTAAATGAAGTTGTTTTGAATACAAAATTCAAATTCAAACTCCATATGTGATTATTCAAATGCCATTTAATTGATTTGTGCTAAACAGCATCTATAAGTTGTTCTGACATGCATGAAAATGGTACAGATGGATTCCTTGAATTTTTCTGATAATTTTTCATATATAAATTATTTAATTTGGAGTTACGGTTGAATTTCTATGATTTATTGAAGTTTATACAATTTTCTGGATTTTCTGATTTATTTTTAAATCCAGAAAATACTTATTGCGTCAGCATTGCGTCACTATGACGTCAGCAGGTCAACAGACGCTGCTGGTGGTCAAACCTGACCAGTGGGGTCCACTGGTCAGTGACTGGGGCTGATTAGTGTCGCTGACATGTGGGCCCAGTCAACAGCCACGTCAGCTTAGTCAAAGCTGACGCGTGGGGCCACTAGGATTAGTTAAAAACTAAACAGAAACTAATCTAGGATTAATTAGCAGGTGGGGCCCTGCTGTCAGTGTCACAGGGTTAATTAGCAGGGTCAAATCCCGGGTCAGTGGGGTCAAACCCACCGGCGACATGACGCCGGCGAGGCCCGAGACGGCGGCGCGAGCCGGGAACGCGCTACAGGGCACGGGCGAGGCTGTGCTTGGGCTCGTTGGAGAGCCCTTGCTGGTGCGCATCGAATGATGGTGGTGGCCGTGCCTGTGGTGGCCGGTACCGACGACGGCGAGCTCGTGAGCGGCGGCCGGAGTTCGGCCAACGGCGGGTTAGGCGATCCAGGGCGCTAGGGGAGGCGTTGGTGCGTGCTACGTGCTCCTGGTGAGGTGTGGAGCACGATGGTGTGCCCGGCTTCGAGCCACAGTGGCTCTGGCCACGCCGGCGACGAGGCACGGCGGCGGCGAGCTTCGGCCGTGGTGGAAGATGGAGCTAGGGGACGAAATCAGGTGCGGGGAGTGAGGGGAAGAGAAGAGGAGCTCACGGGGAGTCGGACGAGACGCTGAGTGGGCTCGGGGACGCCTCTGCAATGGCGAATTGACGACGGCGATCTCCGGGCACCGGAGATGAAGACGACGACGCTCCGGTCGACTGCGGCCTCCTCTGGTCGCGTGCGTCGCGTGTGTAGCTCCACGGGGTCAGGGCGGAGCTCAGGGATGCATAGAGGGAGCGAGGGGGTGGCTGGTGGCCGTGGCGAACGGCGTCGGTGGCGACGGGCTCCGCTCGGGCAGAGAGGGAGAGGGAGCAGAGGGGGATAGGGACGGAGGGAGAGACGCGGGAGAGTGAGGGAGGGTCGAGGGAGCCGCGTGGCGTCTCCAGGGAGTAGCGGAGGCAAGCAGGGAGGCAGGAGGTGGCCTGGGCGTGTGCCCGCGCGCTCCGGCCACGCGCCTGCGCCTACTGGCGCGAGGAGGAAGGCGACAAGGGGGGGGGAGAAGTGGTGGGCTGGGCCGCTGCTGGCTGCACAGTGTTGGGCCAGGTAAGTGGCGCCAGGTAAGTCCTTCTGCTCTCTTTCTTTTACTTTTTTTTCTATTTTCTGTAGTTTGTTTTGATTTAGTTTAGCAACTAAATCATTTAAATAAATTCTGTAGATTTTTATGTGGCTTGCTAAAATATATACAAAGCCACTCACAAACTTCCAGAATTATTGGAGTCATATTTAATATATATTAAATATAAATCCAAAGCAAATAGTTATTGGATTAATTCAAATGGCCAAAATAATTATCTCTGTGACTCCAAAAATATTGGTTTAATTTTTACCTCTTACCAATATTTCCATGGAATAACAGGAACATTTTCTTGGACACATTTGAGAAGATTTAATTGTTGGTTATTTTTAGAGGTTTCCTGAGGCTTTTGAAAATTCCTCAATTCAAATTTCATTTGAATTTAAACATGATGCACACACCAGACAGCACCAGAAGCTAGGGATGTGACAACTCACCCCCACTAAACAAGAATCTCGTCTCGAGATTCAAGCGTAGGGTAAGGTGAAGGGGAAACGCAAACTAGTATAATCTTCACGATCCAGGGTGCACTTCAGTTGAACGTTGATTCATTCATCATTATTGTCTTGAAGTCTTGCTCTGAGAAATCCTGTCAACATGACATGGAGGGAAGAAGGAGACTCTAGAAGGGTCGATCTTCTCGAAGATCGAACAACTCAGGATTAACTCACGGAATGAGACATAGCAACATCTCTCGAGCTGAGAGGCGAAGCACACATCCATAGGAATGGAGGGAAGCAGATGACGAAGGTTCACTAGGTGGACAATAATTCCACACCTAAGAAGGTGGTAAACGATTGTCAACGTAGCGAGGAGTTGAGTTGCCATGATACCATAACGATACACCTTAGGGAAGGTGACTCCTAGAGATATTCCCTTAAGTGGCAAAAAGAATTACTTTTGATTCAGAGATCATTGAAACTCTTTATACCAGCCTAAGGCAATCACAAGCGATCATTTGGAGGGGTCGGTAGGATAGCATACTCGGACTTGGATGATGTGGATTACCTTGTTGAAGACAACGTAATGGATGAATTTGCTTATCACCGGAAATGGAAGAGACCCATGGTAGAATGGCACATTAGCGGTGCAAGCTAGGAACAAAATGCAAATGCTAGGAATGATTCTGGTAACTGGGGAAGAACCCAACAATAGGGAGTGAATTCACTGTTGGAGTGGTTATAGCATAACCGAGGAAATCTGGGGCAATCCCAGCTAGTGCCGATGATAAGACGTAGCGCTTGTGCGTGCTCTCAAGAACTTGAGCATTTCCATATTCATCAAGGTTTTACCAATATCCGTGTCAAGGGTCCGGTAACACAACTTACTACCATGATGAATGGTGATGGAGGATGCAGATGCAAAGGAAGATAACACCTTCTCAGATTTCACCTTAGTGAGACCAAGGGGACAAAATCTAGATGATCGAACGAGAGACATTTAGCACTCCGCTTCTAATGTTCTCCTTGATGTGCTAGCGTAATCCATAGATAATTATGGTTTGATATCTAGAACATCAAGTAAAAGGTCGGACTTCGGGAGCAATAGAATCCATAAGGAACAACTAGGGAGTAAATCCTACGAAATCCTTATGGGGAGGTGGCCAACTTCCTCAAACAAGATACTATAATAATAGGTCTTCCGGCTGGGTGTGTTGGCCATGACATCCACTTTACCGGTTATCGAGGGACCAATATTATAGTTCTTGGGAAATGTTCCAACCATCATATCTGCCCTGGGATTCAGATCTGGTTGGTGTCAGGATATTCCAGACTCATCGAGTCTTAGGAAGAAAAATGAAAGTTTGCAACACAAATCGACGAGATGACGTTGCGAGATTCTCGGGGAATGAACTACGATAGCAAGCTCCAAAACATGAGCTGGTTCTGCTACAAACATGTGAACACGCTGTCCCAGACAAGCATGACCATGTGGTAGTCTTATAATAAAACACTACCGAGTTCAGGAGGGGAACCATCAACGAGGATATCAAAATCCTTGCATAAGGTATACTCTTAAGAAGGAACTTCTTCTCCTTGAACAAATCAATCAGTGGCTTGGTGTGCTAGGGATACATATAGATTGAAGGTTGCAAGTCTTCAAACCACAGAATTCTTCGCACGTGTGCATGACTGACTTGCGATGATTCTAGAGGAAGCAACATTGACTTTCTCGAGTCCACGGCGGCAACTTGCATCATATGCACATGAATTAAAGGAAGTCACTACCTTCATCCAAACATATGCTTCATGAGCTAGCATGAACAAATGCTTTCAAAAGTTTCCAACACTAGCTTAATGTTCAACAAAATTATGGAGGAGATAAGGATGTTGTCAATGGGCTAAACAACAATTCATCTAGGTTTCCTTTTAAAAGGAATTCCATAGTTAAGTGAACAAGTGATAGCATTGGTCAGACCCAAAAGATATAATGGTGTATGCTCGAGGGATCAACCACGAATAAGACAACATTACGAGCATCGTTGGTACTGATTTGATTTGACGATAGCCCACACTCAAATCAAAGGATTGATAAGACAATAGGTCCAGCAACTGATCGCAAGGACCAATCGATGAAGATATCATCTTTCTTCAACACACACTACACAAGAATATCCCTTTGGAATGAACTAAGTCAGACAAGCTTTTATCTTCCAACTCTCCAAGTTGTTGTCTAGCTTAACCAACTAGCTCAGGGATATCTAACACCGATTCTTGGAGAGAAGGTGGTTCACAAGAAACCAACTTGATCACGAACTCAACATAGCGGTCAGGTGACAACCCGGTAACACCTCCAAGAAGATATTTGGAAAGTCACGAACCACCGGTATGTTACTAAGCTCGAGAACAATCTTGCTTTTGAGGGCAAGACGATATGATCAAATGAGTGAGGACTTGACAAGATCCTAACTCATCAATCGAAGGGTGCACCGAAATAAGGACTAGGTAGCACGATCAGTCTTAGAAGTATGATTCGAAAACCAACATACTAAGAATGAAATTATTATCCTTTAACTACCAAGCAACAGAGTTGCTAGCAGTATTGATTTCACACATCACAATTCATTTGTCGGTATTCCGGTTGCATCAACACGAAACCGAGGAATGAAAAAGGATGGCGAGAAGTATCACTATGTCAAGAATTCACAAAAGGTGGTGCAATTCTCATGAAATTCCTGTCATAAAGAAGGTAATACTTCAGGGTAGAGCAGACCAGAAGCTGGATTGTAACTTGATCTGCGGAACACAACTACTTTGACCCAATCCTAAATATGGATGAGGTACTGGAGTTTGTTTCTCCTAGTCATTCAGGACGGAATGGCTTGACGGGCCACAAGAGTAATAGGCATCGACAAACGAACGCGCGCATACTCTTGACTATCAATTGATAGACGAAGGTCAGTAGACAACTAAAGAGGGACAACTCAAAGGAACATATAACTTTCTGAGTTGTGGATGCATAAATTAGTATGTCGAACCGAGTTCAACATAATTCTTCCGGATAACCCATGCAGAAAGGTAGAACTGGCAGAGTCATGATTTATGAATGGAGAACTCCTCAAGAATAATCCTGTTGTGATATTTCAGTTCAACGAGGAACTTCTGCCATAAGTAGTTCATGGTATTTGGAAGAAGAAGATACCACGGGCTTCAAGGACTATCGCAAAGGTTACTAATATCCTAAAGGCACTAGCAATTACTATCAACATGAAGTAGGTAGAGTGAATCTCGGGTTCAAGAACCCAGGAACAGAATACCTATTACTAAGTAGCATCACGGAATGCTTTCGAGAATAAAGGCCAGAATCATCACACTGGGAACACAGATCATGGCTAGACCACTAGATGATCCCCTGAGACACCTAGGTCATAATAATAACTCCAACATAAAGGTTGAGGCAGTAATTACCTCAACACACCGATTAGTGTGGTTAATCTGGCCCATGGAAACATCGGAAACAGAAGGAAGGGATTTGTAAATGCATCGGACTATTTAGAAACCTGGGATGACTCGGACAGCATAACGGCTATAATTGCTCAAAAAGATTTGAGACAATCACAAAAATGGTGGCATAACCACTCAGAAGCACAATATCAAGGTTCCGAGATCAACAATTAACATACGGAAGTAGTAGGAACTGAACTGAGACTTAATCCAACAATCTTATAAGTCTACGGATTAGAAACACGTGATCCTGATAGAAAGAAGAGAAAGCCTAGTTCTTAATCCCCGCAGGAAAGATAAGATGACTCAAATCAGAAGGGCATGAGGTATAAGGAGTAAAGAGAGCCTTACGTTCCATCCCACAATCAATTCCCTTATATAACTAAAGAATTTCTAGACTCAACTTCGACCAGTTTGGCTTGGTAATCCTACAGGCAGTCAAGCTCTGATACCAACACTGTCAGGACCCCGACTCAATGTCACATCGATCTAGCATGTAACACCTCATATCACTTTGCGGCCTCACGCACGGTATTCCCACGGGTGTCGCCTTACCTTTGCCCGGGACCGTTTGCGTCTTTTGGCACACGTATATGATAGTGTCGCTAGCATCCATATGATAAGGAGCCCGGGCTGACATGGCTAGTCGTAAACCCAAAGTGGCACAGACTTACAGGGACAGGCATCCATGACCCAGCATCGAACGTGTCGGTCATCAGCGAGCGAATCCAGGCTGTAGCACTGGGCTAGCAGGACTCCGGTGAACCGGGCTGTAGCGGGCTAACAGGACTCCGGTATTCATCGCGTGACATTTCCCCGAAGGGACAGACACAGGAACGAAGAAGGACACATGCCGGCCAGCCTAAGTGTTCCGGAGCAGTAGCAAGCTACCATGGCTCGGTGGAAACACTAGGAGACATTTCCCCGTAAGAGAGGCTACTAAAGATAAACAACTAGATGGTCAGATCCCACACATACCAAGCATTTCAATAACATACACACAATATGCTCGATATGTGCAAATACAACATGGCACCACAACATGACTCTATGACTCAAGTAATCTATTCAATAGGCTCCGAGGAGCGAGATATTACAAACATGGGTCTCACGACCCAACAATCAGAGCATACAAGTCAAAGCACAAGCGGAAGCTATCATGTCTGGGTACAGACATCTATAAATGAAAAAGGACGAGAAGCCTGACTATCTATCAGATCCTGCCGAGGGCACAAGATCGTAGCTGAGGTAACAAGCTAAACGTCGAAGACCACGCGGAAATACTAGTGAGACTGAAGTCTCTCTGCAAAAACATAAAATAGGCAAACGTGAGTACAAATGTACCCAGCAAGACTTACATCAGAACTATCTACATATGCATCATTATCAACAAAGGGATGGTGGGGTTTAACTGCAGCAAGCCAGCTTTGACTCGGTGGCTATCCTGAACTACGACTGCGAGTAACTTTTTTGAGGTGGCGCACACGAGTCCACATATTCACCATATCAATACACCACTATGGATCCGCTCCCGTCTCCCTACGAGAACGCCATCCATAGCACTCACGCTTATCTTGCGTATTTTAGAGTATCCACTTTCACTTGTCTATGAACTGATATAAGCAACCCAGAGGTCCTTTTCCGTGGACACGGCTATTCGAATAGATTAGGTTAACCCTGCAGGGGTGTACTTCTTCACACACGCTCTCACCACTTACCGCCGTTTACACGACGTGTACTCGGCAACCTTCAAGTGGAAGCCCAACGTGGGTGTCGGCCACGGCCTGCCTAAACACTCAAGTCTCTAGTCCAGGTTTATCGCCTATTCGGGTTCCATCCATGAGGAGATCCGGCCGGAGTTTCGCTCACAGCCCCAAACGATGTGTACAGGGTTCCGTGACACCAAACGGGTGCCCGGTTTACCCGGCCACGTGCCTACCGCATCACAGCCCACCCCTACGGTCAGCGCTGTCCACGGCCTCCAGCATACTACAAACACCAGAAACTACTTGCAACTCCTGGACAGAGGACAAGGGTGATTAAGAAGCCGAGAGGGTCCATTGGTTTCGGGCCCAATGCGTGGTAGTAGCTGAATCATGGATCACAAACACAGAACTCAGTTCCTGAGGACGGCTGCAATGAGACAACCCACCATGTACTCCTACATGGCCTCTCACCACTACCTTTACCAAATCGTGTTCACACACTTAGCTCACACATAGTAGGACATGTTCACACGCCTCTGATTCATCCCCGATGAATCAGTCCTGACTCAACTCTAAGCAGTAGCAGGCATGACAAACAAACATGAATGAGTAGGCACATCAGGGCTCAAACAACTCCTACTCATGCTAGTGGGTTTCATCTAATTACTGTGGAATGACAGGTCATGCAAAGGATAAAGGGGTTCAGCTACCGCAGCAAGTAACAAATATGTCGTTGTTGTCCTAATGCAGTAAAAGAGAGCAGGAGCGAGAGAGTAGGATTGTATCGAAATGAACAAGGGGGGTTTGCTTGCCTGGCACTTCTGAAGATAACATTGAGTCTTCATCAGTGTCAACGATCACATCATCGGTATCACGTCTATCGAGAGGGGACAAATACCGGCAACACAGAAGGAAACACAATCAATGCAATGCACAATATGATGCATGATCATGACATGGCAAAATGAATGTGTTTTGGGCTAATGCAACTAAAACCAGATTAAATGAAGTTGGTTTGAATACAAAATTCAAATTCAAACTCCATATGTGATTATTCAAATGCCATTTAATTGATTTGTGCTAAACAGCATCTATAAGTTGTTCTGACATGCATGAAAATGGTACAGATGGATTCCTTGAATTTTTCTGATAATTTTTCATATATAAATTATTTAATTTGGAGTTACGGTTGAATTTCTATGATTTATTGAAGTTTATACAATTTTCTAGATTTTCTGATTTATTTTTAAATCCAGAAAATACTTATTGCGTCAGCATTGCGTCACTATGACGTCAGCAGGTCAACAGACGCTGCTGGTGGTCAAACCTGACCAGTGGGGTCCACTGGTCAGTGACTGGGGCTGATTAGTGTCGCTGACATGTGGGCCCAGTCAACAGCCACGTCAGCTTAGTCAAAGCTGACGCGTGGGGCCACTAGGATTAGTTAAAAACTAAACAGAAACTAATCTAGGATTAATTAGCAGGTGGGGCCCTGCTGTCAGTGTCACAGGGTTAATTAGCAGGGTCAAATCCCGGGTCAGTGGGGTCAAACCCACCGGCGACATGACGCCGACGAGGCCCGAGACGGCGGCGCGAGCCGGAAACGCGCTACAGGGCACGGGCGAGGCTGTGCTTGGGCTCGTTGGAGAGCCCTTGCTGGTGCGCATCGAATGGTGGTGGTGGTCGTGCCTGTGGTGGCCGGTACCGACGACGGCGAGCTCGTGAGCGGCGGCCGGAGTTCGGCCAACGGCGGGTTAGGCGATCCAGGGCGCTAGGGGAGGCGTTGGTGCGTGCTACGTGCTCCTGGTGAGGTGTGGAGCACGATGGTGTGCCCGGCTTCGAGCCACAGTGGCTCTGGCCACGCCGGCGACGAGGCACGGCGGCGGCGAGCTTCGGCCGTGGTGGAAGATGGAGCTAGGGGACGAAATCAGGTGCGGGGAGTGAGGGGAAGAGAAGAGGAGCTCACGGGGAGTCGGACGAGACGCTGAGTGGGCTCGGGGACGCCTCTGCAACGGCGAATTGACGACGGCGATCTCCGGGCACCGCAGATGAAGACGACGACGCTCCGGTCGACTGCGGCCTCCTCTGGTCGCGTGCGTCGCGTGTGTAGCTCCACGGGGTCAGGGCGGAGCTCAGGGATGCATAGAGGGAGCGAGGGGGTGGCTGGTGGCCGTGGCGAACGGCGTCGGTGGCGACGGGCTCCGCTCGGGCAGAGAGGGAGAGGGAGCAGAGGGGGATAGGGACGGAGGGAGAGACGCGGGAGAGTGAGGGAGGGTCGAGGGAGCCGCTTGGCGTCTCCAGGGAGTAGCGGAGGCAAGCAGGGAGGCAGGAGGTGGCCTGGGCGTGTGCCCGCGCGCTCCGGCCACGCGCCTGCGCCTACTGGCGCGAGGAGGAAGGCGACAAGGGGGGGGGAGAAGTGGTGGGCTGGGCCGCTGCTGGCTGCACAGTGTTGGGCCAGGTAAGTGGCGCCAGGTAAGTCCTTCTGCTCTCTTTCTTTTACTTTTTTTCTATTTTCTGTAGTTTGTTTTGATTTAGTTTAGCAACTAAATCATTTAAATAAATTCTGTAGATTTTTATGTGGCTTGCTAAAATATATACAAAGCCACTCACAAACTTCCAGAATTATTGGAGTCATATTTAATATATATTAAATATAAATCCAAAGCAAATAGTTATTGGATTAATTCAAATGGCCAAAATAATTATCTCTGTGACTCCAAAAATATTGGTTTAATTTTTACCTCTTACCAATATTTCCATGGAATAACAGGAACATTTTCTTGGACACATTTGAGAAGATTTAATTGTTGGTTATTTTTAGAGGTTTCCTGAGGCTTTTGAAAATTCCTCAATTCAAATTTCATTTGAATTTAAACATGATGCACACACCAGACAGCACCAGAAGCTAGGGATGTGACAGGTACCGCGACACAAACACAGGGCCTGGGTCGATCGCCTCCACGGCTGAGGCCGGAAACTACCTCTCAAGACTAACCCTCGCAGGACATGGAATGTTCGACGGAGCCTCAGCCTCGGGAAGCAAGGGCCACGACAAGCCCTCCCCCCGAGCTAGGTAATTTTTGTGCGCAGGCGCGCGGCACAAAGGCACAATACCAGGATAGCGGAAGCAGTACGATAATTAAACAGCAATAGTCCAAGCACACCCTCGCTGGGCCCTACACTACTGTCTTTTTTGCACAGGGAAAGAGAAAAAGAACAAAACAGGCGCGACTCGCCCGACACCAGCTCATCGGAGAGACTCGAACTGCCTCCGGAGCTCAGGAAGACTCCACCTCGCGCTTCACCGGGGCGTGACGGCGGGCGGACCCGCTACCTCCTTCCAGGCAGGCGCGGCGGCGCGGAGGCTGATCACGGCCACTACTGGAGGAGCCGTTGCCCGAAGAAGAGCCGTCGAAGCTCGATGAACCTCGACCGCCACCGGCCGCGCGTGCGCTGTCGTCTTCATCGTCGCTGGGGCTGGACCCACGGCCGCGGTCGTCGTTCTCAGGGTAACACCTAGCGCGGCGACCATCTTCCCCGAACACCCTCACGTAGAGGGTGGCATCGCTGTCGAACTTGAAGTGCAGGGTGCACCGCCCTATCAGACCACGCGCGCGGGCAAACGTTTGCCAGCCGTGGGTTAGGGCCAAGCTCCCGACTGCAGAGACCTCCAGCGAAGCCCAGGAGGCTCGGCCGCAGCAACCGTCTGCCTGAAGCCAGAGGCCGCCCAGGGCACCAGCCAGAAGCTCACCTAGGGGGAAGCGAGGAAGTTGGAGCCGGGTGCTGGCCGGTTCCGCCGCCCACACGACGAACTCCGGCAGTACTTCTGCCGAGTGGGAGCGCGGCCTAGGGGGTCGTGCGGCCTTAGCACGTCCCCCAGCGGCGGTCGGCCGCCCTTCACCGCGGGGAGCCACCATGGGAGTCGCGGGGTGTTTGCGGGAACGGCCTCGACTACGCTTGGGTGGAGGAGAGTCAAGCTCTACCTGGCGGGCCTTCCCTTTCTCCGCGGCCGAGAATCTCTTTGGCGGAGCCGTGAAGAAGGAAGAGAAGCAAGAGGGAATGGACTGGAAGGGCAGGCGCCTTCCCGTACTTATAGCCAGAGGAGGCCAACCGCCGGCCTCCATGATCACAGGTAATCATGACCCGCTTAGCATGCAGGGACTTGTCAGCTCGTGCAGTTGCCGAGGCGTCGTGGGGGAGCGGAGCCACCCACGTCCAATCAACCGCCACGCGGCACCCAAGGCCGCAGGCTGTTAGGGCCCGCGACACTTCGCGCTTGCCCTTCGCTTCTTTGCTCAGCCAAGCCCGAGCGCGCCTTGGGCCCGGGGGCTACTGTTGGCGTTCTGGGAACGGGGGTCCCCAGACTTGCCTGCCTGCGGCCTAAGGCGTGGCTCAAGGGGCGGCCCAGCATGGCCCATCTTCATCAGCACGAGCTCAAGACCCTCGCGAGGGGCCAAGCCTCGCGGGGCGGATGACAGGAGGCTTCCTCAGGCACGGCCTCGTCAGGCTGGCTCGGAGGAGGCGGAGAGATCAAGGCCGGGTACCTCACGAGGTGCCCATGACGCAAGCCATGATGACCAAGGGCGCCAGGCGGGCGCCAGGCCGTGCAGTGTCCTGAATTCCTCTTTGGTGCAAGGGGAGCAAGCGCATGCGAGAGCATCAAGCAAAGGCATCCATTTTGGTGCAACAAGACCAAGACCAGCAGAACAGCGGGATGGAGGTCATCGTGGAGCCCAAGCCGGCGTCACCACCAGAACCTTTGGCAGGCGAGGACCAACTTTAGTCAGGATAAGTGCACTAGATGTTCCCCTTGAAAATGGCAATTGTTGGAGCCCTTCCTGCTCAATATTTGGGAGGAGCCCCAGGGCCTTCGCCTATAAATAGGACTAGCCACCACAAGATAGAGGTATGAGATCCTCACCAGGAAACCAGTAGAAAGAGCGACTGAACTCCCCTTAGCAGTTCATCGCGCTAGCCAAGAACAGACCCTCGCGAGGTTGTTCTACCTTGTATTATTCCTCATCAGCCCAAGAGGCAATCCACCACACCACACACTGGAGTAGGGTATTACACCACAATGGTGGCCTGCACCAGTATAAACTCTGTGTCTCTTGTGTTGTTCCTTGATTGCTTAGATCATAGCATGGCGGTGAGGTGCAGGTAGGCAGAGGGCGAAATCTCCGCGCGCACCCCAGTGTTTGAATCTAGAGGGTCTGCCGGAACCCGAAATCCGACATCCTCCACTAACAGAAGATCTCGTCCCGAGATCTTAGGAACGAGACGGAAGAAAAAGAGGATGAGGTAAACAAGAGCGCAAGAGAGAAGATGAACAAAGTTGAGGGGGTTCGGGTAGAAAAGAGGAATGACGAACATGACAAGAATCAAAATCCCAAGGAATAAGATATACTCTGAAACCACTCCGGTTAGAACAAGGTAGAAAAGGAGTAAGTATGAAAGAATTTGGGCAGCACTCTAGCTGAAAAATGGAAGGAATAGAACATGAACTTCACAAGATGGGATGTCACTTGACAACATGAATAGACAATGCCTCCGGAAGAAATGAAATAGTTGAATGAAAAGAACGGGCGAGCGAACAACAACTTCCACCACGAATGAATTCGATAGCATCCTTATAAGGAAGTATTGAACGGAGTTGTTGAGAAAATCAACAACAAAAGAATAAGCTTGTTGTGGACTTATGGAAGAACATCTCAAAACTGAGGTGAAATTATGCCACAACCAAATATCTGAATATCTGAGAAGAGCGAAGTAATGCAAAACTCCACTTCAAAATAATACGGAGAATTAATTGCACTTCGGGATGCAAGAAGAAAAGATACTTAAGCTCCTCCAAAAGAATCTTGATGAACACTTGAACAATGAATTAAATACTTGAAAAGAATGAGTTAAATCCTTTATGAAGCATCATGAAGAACTCTGGTAACAAAAGGATGATGAGATAGTAATGAAGGATGAAAATAATAATATTAAAGCCTCGCGATGATTTATATGGGGCTTCACGACGAGACAAGCAAGAAAACTTGGATCTCCAGAAAAGATGAACAACTTAGAACCAAGAGACTATTCATCATGAACAATCCCCGAAGGAAGGAATTACTCAACTTGATGAAGCAGAATAAGAATTATGTTATGCTTATCCTCCACCAATTAAATCGATGGGAAGCAATGGATTTGCATACTACTAATTTGTGTAGAAAATGATTAAGGGGAGATATAGCGCAAAACTTGGGAAGGTCTTCCTGAACCACCAGTAGGATTCGAAAGAACGCATGAATTGATATGATAACAAGGAAAAGGAATCTTTAACGACCCACCGTAAAAATTTAAAATGAATGAAGAAAGAGAAATTCTCGCCGGGAAGAATTAGAAAAACAAATATGCTCGAGGGGACATAGAAGCCAAAGAACAAAGAGATCACGAGCTGACTAAAAACTACTTGAGAGACGCGCCTGGATAATTGGATAACGATAGCTGAAATGTGAGGACGAAGAATTCTTCTGGAATGATGGCCTCCGGTGAAACGAAATGGAAAACAACTATTGACATATTCCGGATGGGTAAGAAAAGAATTTCTAACAAACGGAATAATTTGAGAGGATAACATGAAGCTAGAACCATGAATCTTTGAGAGAGCGGACAAGATTTAGAGGAAAAACTCTTCTACGGTCTTCGAAGCTGAGAATGATGACGACAACCACCAGGAATTGTTGAGACACTCCGGAAGAATGAAAAGAGTAAAGGTTGATCAAAAGATGAAAATGATTTGAAAGCGATATCGAAGGAGGCATCTGACTGATGAAATTCATTCTTATGTCCCATTTTGAAAAGAATTTGAGAATTACTCTGGACTAATTAGAAGAGCCGGGTAAAATCGTAGGAAAATACCTATGGGTTAGGGCCCACTGACAAGAAACATCATTCGAAAGGATCGAAAAAGAGATAATGCACGGGAACGACTAAAAGACTTGAATGAGGTGACAACCTCGAAATATAACAAACGAATCTTGAGTGGAAACACGAATCTCCTGAGATATCTTCAGGACTCCGGAACAATTAAATGGTGACAAGCGAACGAGGAAGGGGAAAACAGTTGATAAAGGAAAGAATATGATCAACACCGAATTCTTGAATTGAATCCACCGGAAAAGAAAACGAGACAAATAATGATGAACTAGACAGAAATCACTTGTTAGAATAATTTAGGACAGAATGCAATTGCTTTGCAAGAGTAGGATGGATACTCAATTACGACTCCGGCTCCTAGAAGAAAAAAGAGTGGGAGGGTGGGAAAAACAAAACAACTGAGGACGGGGAAACAACTTTGTTGAGAAAGAATTGAGGATTGGTCTTGCAAAGACGAAGGAGGATCAAATCAACTCGAAGAGAAGTGCACCAGTTGACCAAAGGATAGACAACAAACAAAAACACCTGCGCGATCATAAAGAAATTTTGAAGGGGAAGAGGAGTAAATCAAAACACCTACATCAAGATTCCTCACGAGAGCGATGAAGGGGGTGAGGAGTAAAAAGAATTCCTACTCTCCTATATAACTAGACTCCGAAATAGTTTTCTTCAAGATTTCTCCTATGGTCAGTGGAGGCTCTGATACCAACTTTTCACGACCAATATGCGATCCTATCCGAGAGGAACTTGAAGGTCCCACCGAGGATAGAGCCGCATATTGAAACACTTTTGCAAGGTGCTCATTGCATCATACCATTACATAATAGATGGGGATGCATACAAAACGCTTACAATGCCACATGAATACAACAACATCATACAACAGAGCATCATCCGACTATGGATGAAACACAAACAGAAACTCAAATGGCATCCAACCTGCTAGCCTAGGCTACCGACGAGGAACCTACACTACAAAAAAATACACTTCCGTGATGATACGTGTTTGTCACAGTAGGTCAAGTTTTCTGTCATGCATGTACATCCATGACGATTTTATGACAGAATCAAGATAGTCATACCTGTGATGTCGTAGAAGTGGTCCATGACAATACCAAAATAATCATCACGGAAGTGTCCACTTCCATGACGATAAATCGCGCGTCATAGAATTGCTTTTGTCATGGGTGACGAACACGTGGCATCCAACGTAACCGGTCGCCGTTAAGCTATTGGGTCCGGTCTTGGATCCGATAACCCGCTAACAGCTACGACCAATGGCTATTTTCCACGTGTAAAATTCTCATTGGTCGACGGAACCATGTGTCAGCTCGGAGTTGGCACAGATGTCACTCATCCAATGGGCGAGATGTGCCTATGATATGTTGACACATGGACCGGCCCAAAAGTGGCAAAATAAAGATTAAATGGGGCGGCCCAACTAAAGGCCCACAAAATTTTGCAGACCATAATGGGTCGGCCCAGCTAAAGGCCCACAAAATTTTGCAGACCATTATGGGCCGGACCAGTAAGGGCCCACAAGACTTTGCAGACCATAATGGACCAGCCCAGCAAAAGGCCCACTAGATTTTGCGGACCATAATGGGCAGGCCCAGCTAAAGGCCCACAAGATTTTGAAGACACCAATGGGCTGACCCGTTAATAGGCTGCCATGTTTTGGGCCAAATGTCGGCCCATATTTGATCTGGTCCATTAACAACTTGTCACGTTTTGGGCCTAATAAGGGCTCATATGAGATCCAGCCTATTAATAGTTTACCATGTTCTGGGCCATATTACGACCCATATAAGATCCGTCCCTTTAAGAGCCTTTGGGCTAAATTATGGCCCATATCAGATTCGGCCCGTCAACTGGACCTTGTACTTTTGGGCCCACTTGAGGCCCGATTAGGATTTCTGTTTGCTAAAGGTTCAGTTAACAATATGGCCTGATATTAGTTTCGGCTTGTTAAAGGCCCGTTTAACATTTTGGCCCTATATTTATTTCGTCCTGTTAAAAGCGCGTCATATAGTTGGACCTAACTATGGCCCGCTTTGCATCCGGCCTGCTCACAGTCGATAATCTGATTGGGCCAAACAAGGACCGAGACAATTTTGGCCTGTTAATGGCCTGTGATGTGATTGGAACATTCATGGGACGGGGTTTATGTTGGCCTGCTATCGGCCCGTGAGCTGTTCGGCACGTTTCAGGCCCAACCTACTTTTGAGCCTCCTAAAAGCCCACTGAATTTTCTTGCAAAAATAGGGCCGACGGTTTACTCGACCTATTAAAGGACTGAAACTACTAGTCGACCAATTTACATTTAGGTTTGTTAACGGACCAAGATGACTGGGCCCATGATGCAGCCCATACATAGTGATGATGGCCCGATTATGTACCATATTTTACGGTTTGGCCGGTTTACTTTTCATGGAGCGAAGACAGGATATATATATAGTAAAATAACTGCAGCATCGTGAATAAGAAAAACCTAGACTATACAATAAATAAATGACGGCATATTACATCCACTGGGCATCAAAGTTCGCCACTATGACAATAAAGCACAAGCAGACAACAGATTACATACACTTGGCATCAAAGATCGCCACCAGTGGAAATGAACACGCCGACAAAATAATATACAAAACCGACAGCACTTCAATAGAGTTCAAGAAAGGTTAGCCCTGCTCGGGAGCTGCAGCTCCTCACTCTGAAGAGAAACAAGCAGATAGATGACAGGCTTTGCACATATAAGTATCAGTGCTAACAATTCATCACATTTCTTATTGACGAATAAAGTGACATAGTTTAAAATAGCGTTAACACAATATGGTATTGTTCAGGTTAAGACATGGCAGGAAATGACATTGTGAAGGAGTTGGCAGGTTCACGACGCCACTGCATTACATATAAAGAACTCATAAGTATCAATGGTTAGTCTGCTATCAATTTATCCCATTTCAGATTGGCAAATAAAGAGATGGTTTAAATAATAGTAGAATGATATGACATTGTTCATAGTTAAGACATTGCGGAATATGACATTGTGTTGTAGTGTGTAGGTTCAGCACACCACTAGATTACGGATCAAGAACAGAAGCATATATATGCAGTGCAAAAGACGATGACTTGCGATGTATAGTTAAATTTACATGGTATAAAGAAGGAACTTGGTTGTACAACTGAAAACTTACATTGAGAAGGACAAACTTTTGTTTATAAACTACATAATAAACTTTAAACATGCAATTTGATGCAAACACCAAAAATAAACAGCTGTTGAAGCCATGCCTAACCAAATATACACAACAAAGTTTGAAGGCTTGAGAAGGACAAACTTACATTAGTGGTGAAGACCGGCTCGATAAAGCCCTTGTCCATGCTGAAGGGGGGGGGGAATTCAAGAAGTTTACCACAAAATCTTCTTCATAAGCATTGCCCTTATTCTACATTTTCTAAAGAGTAAATATAGATGTGATAATATAAGAAACAATGGAGAATATTTAAGATAAGATGAAGAGTGATGCTTGCTACGTCTTGATCTTGCGTTGATTTTCCTTGAAGAGGAAAGGGTGATGCAGCAATAGTAGCGTAAGTATTTCCCTCAGTTTTTGAGAACCAAGGTATCAATCCAGTAGGAGGCTCCTCAAAAGTCCCACGCACCTACACAAACAAACAAAGAACTCGCAACCAACGCAATAAAGGGGTTGTCAATCCCTTGACGGCCACTTGCGAAAGTGAGATCTGATAGAGATAGTATGATAAGATAAATATATTTTTGGTATTTTATAATATAGATGCAAAAAGTAAAGATGCAAAAAAAGTAGATTGAAAGCTTATATGATAAAAGATAGACCCGGGGGCCATAGGTTTCACTAGTGGCTTCTCTCAAGATAGCATAAGTATTATGGTTGGTGAACAAATTACTGTCGAGCAATTGATAGAAAAGCGAATAATTATGAGATTATCTAGGCATGATAAGGTATATAGGCATCACGTCCGCAACAAGTAGACCGACTCCTGCCTGCATCTACTACTATTACTCCACGCATCGACCGACTCCTGCCTGCATATAGAGTATTAAGTTCATAAGAACAGAGTAACGCATTAAGAAAGATGACATGATGTAGAGGGATAAACTCAAGCAATATGATATAAACCCATCTTTTATCCTCGATGGCAATAGTACAATACATGCCTTGCTGCTCCTGCTGTCACTGGGAAAGGACACTGCAAGATTGAACCCAAAGCTAAGCACTTCTCCCATGGCAAGAAAGATCAATCTAGTAGGCCAAACCAAACTGATAATTCGAAGAGACTTGCAAAGATAACTCAATCATACATAAAAGAATTCAGAGGAGATTCAAATATTTCTCATAGATAAACTTGATCATAAACCCACAATTCATCGGATCTCGACAAACACACCGCAAAAAGAGTTTACATCGAATAGATCTCCACAAGAGAGGGGGAGAACATTGTATTGAGATCCAAAAAGAGAGCAGAAGCCATCTAGCTAATAACTATGGACCCGAAGGTCTATGGTAAACTACTCACAACTCATCGAAGGGGCTATGGTGTTGATGTAGAAGCCCTCCATGGTCGATTCCCCCTCCCGTGGATCACCGGTGAAGGCTCCAAGATGGGATCTCGCGGATACAGAAGGTTACGGCGGTGGAAATTGTGTTTCGTTGTCTCCCTAGATATTTTCGGGGTACGGAGGTATATATAGGAGGAAGAAGTACGTCGGTGGCCACCTGTGGGGCCCAGGAGATAGGGGGCGCGCCTAAAGGGGGTGGGCGCGCCCTCCTGTCTCCTGGCCGCCTCGCAAGCTTCTTGACTTGCACTCCAAGTTCTCCGGATCACGTTCGTTCCAAAAATCACGCTCCCGAAGGTTTCCTTCCGTTTGGACTCCGTTTGATATTCCTTTTCTTCAAAATACTGAAATAGGCAAAAAACAGCAATACGGGCTGGGCCTCCGGTTAGTAGGTTAGTCCCAAAAATGATATAAATGTGTAAAATAAAGCCCATAAACATCCAAAAGGGGTAATATAATAGCATGGAACAATCAAAAATTATAGATACGTTGGAGACGTATCAATGCTACATGACCAAGTAGCTATAAATGTAAGTACAGCGATATAGGTAGAAGGTACAGCCAAGTGCAATGCAGAGTTAAACTTCTTCAGTGCCAACGGTGTTATCCAACCTTATGGTAAGATTAAATACAGATCTGATGTGTAGAAAATGGAGGGCAAAGGAAAATAAGCTGCGGAGTGATGGTACATGAACAACTAGCTGTCAATATAAGTACACTGATAAAGGACAGCAGGTACTTACAAGAACAATGCAGAGCAAAACTTTTTCATTGGCATTGGATATATTCTACACTAATGTAACCATTAATACAGATTAGATAATTTGGAGCGAACAATTGAAAAGCAAGCTATCATGCATACTTCTTTCACATAATGCACCAGGTTTGAATGGAAGTACCATACAGGACAACAATTACTAACAAGAGAAAAGCAGCGGGCAACATATTTGCGATATCCTGTCGTCCTTTTCAAACTGGAATTCTTATTCAAACAGATTTCCTGCAAAAGAGATCCATCAGGCACATGTAGAAAAGTAAAAGTAGAAGTTCATAGTGATATCATAGACAGTACCTCATCCTGGCAATGAGACCAGTGCATAACAAGGTTTTTCAATTCAATGTCTTCTAAATTTAGCATAGGAGACTTCACCAGAAACTCGTTTAGAGACTTGCCATCAAAGTGTGATTTCCTCAGGTAACACCAATACTGCTGCAATGCTTCCTTGAAAAGCGTAAGCAAGCTTTGCTTGTCATGACTATCCAGATTGACCCTCGCCTACCTACAACAATGTAATGTAAATCATTGATGTGTTCAATCAGCAGAAAATAGGAAAATAATTACCATGAATAATAGCACTTACACGTAAGTGGGACAGGAAGATGAGAAAATGGTGTTTGTCTTCACTATAATCTTCCCATGATGGGAATATATGCACGTAGTCCCTAAGAACATTGAAAGCATTGTTATTTAAACTGGGAATAACTTGAATGGGGTTCCAATCTGCAGGATTTGGCTGTCTCTAAAGTTGGGATAGGTGAGGGAGTCCTGGATTAGGGGGTATCCGGACAGCCGGACTATATACTTTGGCCGGACTGTTGGACCGTGAAGATACAAGACTCAAGACTTCGTCCCGTGTCCGGATAGGACTCTCCTTTGCGTGGAAGACAAGCTTGGCTATCCGGATATTATATTTCCTTCTTTGTAACCGACCCCATGTAAACCCTAGCCCTCTCCAGTGTCTATATAAACCGGAGAGTTTAGTCCTTAGAGACAGAATCATAATCATCATAGGCTAGCTTCTAGGGTTTAGCCTCTACGATCTCGTGGTAGATAAACTCTTGTAGCACTCATATCATCAATATCAATCAAGCAGGAAGTAGGGTTTTACCTCCATCAAGAGGGCCCGAACCTGGGTAAACATTGTGTCCCTTGCCTCCTGTTACCATTAGCCTAAGACGCACAGATCGGGACCCCTTAGCCGAGATCCGCCGGTTTTGACACCGACATTGGTGCTTTCATTGACAGTTCCTCTGTGTCGTCGCTGCAAGGCTTGATGGCTCCTTCAATCATCAACAACAATGTGGTCTAGGGTGAGACTTTTCTCCCCAGACAGATCTTTGTGTTCGGCGGCTTTGCACTATGGGCCAATTCGCTTGGCCATCTGGAGCAGATCGACAGCTACACCCCTGGCCACCAGGTCAGGTTCGGAAACTTGAACTACACGGCTGATATCTGTGGAGACTTGATCCTCAACATATTCAGGCCTGCGCCAGGGGCGCCGGACAGTCACGACGAGCATGGCTTAGACCTGCTGTCGGACAATGCTCGGGATATCGCCCCTGAAGGAGCCCCAGATCTAAATCCGGAGCAGATTGCGTTGCCCGAGGACAGGTGGATGGACCCCGCCCCGAAGGCCGCACACTCGGCGGCGGTAGAGCCAAACACAGACTTCACCCCCAAGGAAGCCTGTGACACCGGACCCTCGGACTCGTAACCGGCTCTAGGTCCCAGTCCGCGCACTCCCGAGACCGCCGAATCTGGATGGGCTCCGATAATGGAGTTCACCGCTGCGGATATCTTTCAGTACTCGCCCTTTGGCGACATGCTAAACTCATTGAAGTCTCTCTCTTTGATAGGAGACTCTTGGCCGAACTATGTCTGGCTCAAGGGGGAAGAAGGTGACGAAGAAATCCGTTGCCCACCCACCACCCACTTCATAGCCACTGTCGATGATGTATCAGACAGGCTCGACTTCGACTCCAATGATACCGACGGTATGTACGTTGGCACAGGAGACGACCCAGAACCAACGGGGCGCTGGACTGCCACCTCGTCATATGATATTTACATGGTGGATACGCCGAAAGAAGATGACGGCGACAAACTAGAGGATAAAACCCCCGGACAAAAGCCAAAACGACCGCGCAGACGCCGCTCCAAGTCCAGCAACAGTAAAAATAGCGATAACAGCGCTAGAAAGATCGACACCCCAGTCAACTCCGAAGGCAACAACGGCCATATGGACCCAGCAATGGAGTGAGATGAACCAGGTCACGCTGAACCCAACCCGGAGCAGACGCCTGATCACAATAATCCTGAGGGACAAATTCATCAAACCGCCCCGGGACAAGAGCACAGTCCGGATGACGATGCATTCATCACCCCAGAAACACACTTGGAA
The DNA here is from genome assembly GCF_002162155.2 of Triticum dicoccoides. NCBI lineage: Eukaryota > Viridiplantae > Streptophyta > Magnoliopsida > Poales > Poaceae > Triticum > Triticum dicoccoides. The sequence goes on along the minus strand of NC_041387.1, from coordinate 216,494,227 downwards.
GGAGATAACCTCCATAGAAGGCTTATGGCCACTGCGAGAAGTCTAAATAAGCAGAAGTAAAGGCTTAAGGCCGCACAGGAAACGCTCAATCGCAGATGGAATAAGGTGATAGACACTGAAGAAAAGTACGGTGACGACTGCCACACAAAGAGCTATCCAAAACGCAAGCTGCTGCCAGAATTCGACGATGAGGCCGTTCCGCCAAAGAACAATACGGCCAGGAGGCCGGACAAACCACTTCGTAACCACAATAGAGTAGCTACCGACGACGCACACGATTTACGTGAGCTCCTGGATAAAAAGGCCGGTGCGGCTAGGTCCATCTATGCATCTAAAGGACACACCCCAACGCAGAACAATGGTCACCAAAACGATCATACCGATCGGATACCAGTTCGGAATCAGCACTGGACACAACAACAGCCGACGGCATGCCACAACACATCCATATACACAGGGGCTGCTCACCCCCTGTGCTTCACCGAAGAGGTGCTAGACCATGAATTCCCATAGGGTTTTAAACCTGTGAACATAGAGGCATACGACAGAATGATAGACCCCGGGGTCTGGATTGAGGATTTTATCCTACATATCCACATGGCTCATGGGGATGACCTCCACGCCATCAAATACCTTCCCCTCAAGTTGAAGGGACCAGCTCGACACTGGTTGAAAAGCCTCCCCGAAAATTCAATTGGAAGTTGCGAGGAACTCGAGGATGCTTTCAGGGCCAATTTTTGTCAGGACCCTGATCCTAAGTCACACCGATCTAGCATGTAACACATCATATCACTTTGCGGCCTCATGCACGGTATTCCCACGGGTGCCACCTTACCTGGCCCGGGACCGTTTGCGCCTTTTGGCTCATGTATATGATAGTGCTGCTAGCATCCATATGAAAAAGAACCCGGGATGACATGGCTAGTCGTGAACCCAAAGTGGCACTAACTTACAGGGACAGGCATACATGACCCAACAACGAACGTGTCGGTCATCAGCGAGTGAATCCGGGCTGTAGCAACTGGGCTAGCAGGACTCCGGTAGACACCGCGTGACATTTCCCCAAAGGGACAGACACAGGAACGAAGAAGGACACATGCCGGCCAGCCTCAGTGTTCCGGAGCAGTAGCAAGCTACCAAGGCTCAGTGAAAGCACTAGGAGACATTTCCCGGTAAGAGAGGCTACCAAGGATAAACAACTAGATAGTCAGATCCCACACATATCAAGCATTTCAAACCATACACACAATATGCTCGATATGTGCAAATACAACATGGCATCACAACATAACTCTACGACTCAAAGTATTTTATTCAATAGGCTCCGAGGAGCGAGATATTACAAACATGGGTCTCATGACCCAACATTCAGAGCATACAAGTCAAAGCACACGCGGAAGCTTAACATGTCTGAGTACAGACAACTATAAATGAAAAGGCTGAGAAGCCTGACTATCTACCAGATCCTGCCGAGGGCACAAGATCGTAGCTGAGGTAACAAGCTAAACGTCGAAGTCCATGTGGAACTACTAGTGAGACTGAAGTCTCTGTGCAAAAACATAAAATAGGCAAACGTGAATAAAATGTACCCAGCAAGACTTACATCAGAACTAACTACATATGCACCATTATCAACAGAGGGGTGGTGGGGTTTAACTGCAGCAAGCCAGCTTTGACTCAGTGGCTATCCTGAACTACGACTGCAAGTAACTCTTTTGAGGTGGCGCACACGAGTCCACATATTCACCATATCAATACACCACTATGGATCCGCTCCCGCCTCCCTACGAGGACGCCATCCATAGCACTCGCGCTTATCTTGCGTATTTTAAAGTATCCACTTTCACTTGTCTATGAACTGTACAGGCAACCCAGAAGTCCTTTACCGCGAACACGACTATTCGAATAGATAATGTTAACCCTGCAGGGGTGTACTTCTTCACACACGCTCTCGCCACTTACCGCCATGTACACTTCATGTATCTCGGCAACCTTCAAGCGGAAGCCTGGCGAGGGTGTCGGCCACGACCTGACTAACCACACAAGACTCTAGCCCAGGTTTATCGCCTATTCGGGTTCCATCCGCAAGGAGATCCGGCCGGGGTGTCGCTCATGGCCCCAAACGATGTGTGCAGGGTTCCCGAGCCCACCATCCGGGTGCCACTCGGTACACCAGGCCACGTGTGCCTAGTCTGTCCCAAGCCCACCCTGCCGGGTGCCACTTGGTAGAGAAATAGCACTACCTACAAATACCAAAAACTAGTTGCGACTCCTGGACAGAGACCAAGTTGGTTAATAAGTCGAGAGAGTCAATTAAGGATCCCAATGTCTGGTACTAGCTGTTAATGGATCACAAACACAGAACTCAGTTCCTGAGGACGGCTGCAATGAGACAACCCACCATGTACTCTTACATGGCCTCTCACCGCTACCTTTACCAAATCGTGTTCACACACTTAGCTCACACATAGTAGGACATGTTCACACACCTCCAATTCATCCCCGATGAATCAAACCTGACTCAACTCTAAGCAGTAGCAGGCATGACAAACAAGCATGAATGAGTAGGCACATCAGGGCTCAAACAACTCCTACTCATGCTAGTGGGTTTCATCTATTTACTGTGGCAATGACAGGTCACGCACAGGAAAGGGGTTCAACTACCGCAGCATGTAACAGTTGAATCATTGTTGTCCTAATGCAATAAAAGAGAGCAGGAGCGTGAGAGTGGGATTGTATCGGAATGAACAAGGGGTTTTTGCTTGCCTGGCACTTCTAAAGATAGTATAGTTCTTCATCGGTGTCATCGATCACATCGTCGGTACACGTCTATCGAGAGGGGACAAATACCGGCAAACAAGGAAGAACACAATCCATGCTATGCAACAATATGATGCATGATCATGACATGGCAATATGATGTGGTTTGAGCTAATGCAACTAGCAACCAGATTAAATGAAGTTGGTTTGAATCCAAGATTCAAATTCAAACTCCATATGTGGATATTTAAATGCCATTTATATGATTTGTGCTAAACAGTAGTCATAAGTTGTTCTAACATGCATGAAAAATGGTACAGATGGATAGATTGGATTTTTCTGATCATTTTTCATATATAATTTATCTCATTTGGAGTTACAGTTGAATTTCTATGATTTTTACAAGTTTTAAACATTTTCTGGAATTTCTTGAATTAGATTTAATCTAGAAATTCCTTTACTGCGTCAGCAATGTGTAAGCATGACGTCAGTAGGTCAAAGGGGCTGGTCCGGGTCAAACCTGACCAGTGGGGCCCATTGGTCAGTGTCACATTGCTGGCTTGGGTCACTGACGGGCGGGGTCGGTCAAGGGCCACGTCAGCAAGGTCAACGCTGACCCGTGGGGCCACGGTGATTAGTTAAAACTAAACAGGAATTAAACTATGATTAATTTTGGGTGTGGGGCCCATATGTTAGTGGGTCAGGGCGTTAATTAGCGGGTGATTAGGCCTAACTAGGTGGCCATGTAGGCGGCTAATCGCCGGCGACCACAGGCCACGGTGGAGGCGTCGGGTTTGCTCCTCCGGCAACCAAACGAGTGGCGGAGGGGCTCTACGTGGAGCTGGTGCTCATCCGCATCCAACGGAGCAAGTAGCAGTGGCTGGGGTGGTCTACAGCACCGACGGCGTCAAGCTTTGCAACGGCCGGAGCTCGGCAAGGTCGGGTTCGGTGTTGTTGTGCACGGTAGGGTGAACAGGTGGCTGCACTCGGCTCCTGGGAACATGCTGAGCCCGCGACGGTGCTCGGACGCAAGCTACGGCTGGTGTTGGTGCGGCGGCGATGAGGCATGGCGGCAGGGAGCTTCTGCGTCCATGCAACTACGGCCTAGTGGACGCGGGCGAGCATGGGAGTAGGGGGAAAAGAAACAGCGGCTCACCGCAGGTCTTCTGGTGCTGCTGGCAAGGCAGGGGAGGCGCGGGGTCCGGCGAATTGACGGCGCGGATCACCGGCACCCGTGGTTGAGGCCGGCTGCGTTGGCGGGGAAGAAGGCCGTCCGAGCTTGCGTTCTTCTGCTTGGAGACGCGAGGCGTCGCGGCGGAGTCGATGGTCATGTCGGCAGGGGGTGCGGTGGTCAGTGGTCACGGCTACGGCGAGCGGCGGCTCCAGCTTCTTTCGGTGGTCGCGTGGGAGAGAGAGCGGAGAGGGAAGGGAGGTCCAGAGAGAGTGAGAGAGGGTCGAGGGGCTGCATGGTGCTCGTCTAGAGCCGTCCAGGAGGAACCAGGCAGGCAGGGAGGGAGGAGGTGGAGGCCGCGGGCGCGCTGGCATCGACACGCCTCTGCCTACTGGCAGAGGTTGAAGACGACCGCTTCGCCCTGGTGGGCTGGGCCTCAGCTACAGTGCTGGGCCAGCTGGGCTGCCAGGTGAGCGCCAGGTAAGTTCTCTCTCTCTCTCTGGTTTCTGTATTTTAATTTTTGTTTTCTATTATTCTGTAATCTTTAGGGCTTTTCTAAAAATACCTAGACCCTTTCAAAAATCACTAAACTGCACATGCCCACTGTATAGAATATATCCAACATGGAACATTTCAGTTTAGGAGTATTTGGACATTTAAATTTTTTATAGAATTTAAATATCCAAATTCAAATACTTATGATTTAATTCAATGACCTTGGGATGACCTATAAAATTGTGCACCATTTTTGTCAGAGGTTTAAGACCAAAGCAAAGATGATGAACATTTTAGAAGGGCATTTCCGGTTCATTGAAAATGATTTTATGTTGAACCTATTTGATTTGATCTGGTGCTAGGGTTTGATCAGTCCCCATTTCAAGTTCATTTGAAAAGTTAAACATGATGCACACATGAAGGGCTAGCCTACTACATACTAGGACCAAGGATGTGATAACTTTCAAGGGACCTATGTCCGGTCTCCGGATGCGGACGATTTAAGTCACATAATTCAACAGCCTGGAGAGTCCGCCCGCAAGCTTTGGAATAGATTCCTCACTAAGAAGAATCAAATCGTTGATTGTCCGGATGCCGAAGCCCTAGCGGCCTTCAAGCATAGCATCCGGGACGAGTGGCTCGCCAGACACCTCGGCCAAGAAAAGCCGAGGACAATGGCAGCCTTAACAAACCTTATGACCCGATTTTGCGCAGGCGAAGATAGCTGGTTGGCCCCTAAAGGCTCCGGCGACCCAAGTACATCCAAAATCAAGGATGGCAATGGGAAGCCACAGTGCAATAAAAACAAACGTCAAAACGAGGAAGAAAGTCCGGACAACACACCGGTCGACGCCGGATTCAGGGGCTCTCGACCCGGTCCGCAAAAGAAGCCACTTAAAGGTGGTAAAGAAGGACCGTCCGGCCTGAACAAAGTCCTGGGCAGACTGTGCCAAATTCATGGCACCCCCGAAAAACCTACGAACCACACTCACAGAGAATGTTGGGTCTTCAAGCAGGACGACAAATTAAATGCCGAACACAAGGGAAGGGAAACACCAAGTGAAGACGAGGATGAGCCTCGCCAGCCAAACACTGGGGGACAGAAAAAATTCCCACCGGAGGTAAGAACAGTAAACATGATCCACGCGACTCACATATACAAGAAGGCGCGAATGCGCGCTCAGAGACGCGTACGCTGTAGAGCCCGTCGCACCCAAACTTAACCACTGGTCGGCTTGCCCGATCACTTTCGATCACAAGGACTGCCCGACTAGTATTCAGCATGGAGGATCAGATGCCTTGGTGCTCGACCCAATAATAGACGGATACCATCTTACTCATGTCCTCATGGACGGCGGTAGTAGTATTAATCTAATATATCAGGACACTATCCGCAGGATGGGGATAGACCCATCCAGAATCAACCACAGTAACACCACCTTTGAAGGGGTGATACCAGGCGTCGAAGCCCCTTGTAGGGGCTCCCTCATACTGGAGGTAACATTCGGTTCCCCAGGAAACTCCAGAAGCGAGGAACTACTCTTCACCCACCATCGCCCCCCCCCAAAGCGGCTATCATGCATTGCTTGGGAGAACGGCCTTCGCCCGCTTCAACGCAGTACCGCACTACGCCTACCTTAAACTCAAGATGCCCGGTCCACATGGCGTCATCACCATCAACAGAAACATAGAGCGTTCTTTACACGTAGAGGAATACGCAACGGCTCCAGCATCCAGACTCTAAGCGGCCTCTAATACCAGAAAGCATGATTGGTCGTTAAGACCACGGACACGGTTTGACGAGTCCGGTAGTCCAGATCAACGTGATCTAGGCACCAAACCTGTAATCCCATAGAGGACACCAGGGGCTATAGATATTTAATAAAGCCTAATTCTCGACCTAACCTTATTAACAGGCCAATGTCTTACACTTTTGCTATCCATTAGTGATAGCCAACTTTCTGCACGCTTACATCATACTCTTCTACATGAGTTTTTCTTTTTACATACACCATTCGTGCGACACCCTCCCAGGACATGGCACAACGGAGACAAAGGCGCATACGTGCAGTAGGGCCCCGCCCAAAGGTTTCTCTTTAGATTAAGCCCCTGTGTAAACCTTCTTTATTGTCTCTTGTTGCTTACACATCCCATGGGTACTACACCCACAGGGGATACTGCCGTTATTGGCATTCTGCCAAGAAAGACTAATGCACGTACCTGGGAATATAGGGTTCATAATAAAGGGCGTTACTCACCTCAGTATATGTTATAAAGTCCAAATACCTTCGGGAGTGTCCGGCGTCGCGAGTTTGGCCTTATATGCATCAGCTCCCAATCATGTCTTTGGTCAAATGTTGGGTTTGCCCGGCTCCTGGGTTCGCCGCCTTACGTTCCGTTCTTATCGGCTAAGGCGGCCTAAGGAGAACTACTGTGATTGTGCCCTAGTTATTCCGGATGAGCACCTCAGTAGAGAAAGCCGAAAACTGATTGTCATGATATAGCGAGAGACTGTTCAACCACTTGAAGATTTATCAGAATCTTTAGGATTCCACCGCATTAACGAAGGACCATTTTCCGGTCATGTACATACGCGCCCGTATTCGGATGCACATAAAGGTACCAGGGGCTACATAGTAACCCCACCGTCAAACTCCTATGGCTAAGTGAAAGTGTTACAGCTATATAGTCCGGTTGCCTAGTTTGACATGTGATCACCTCCTTAATGGACCAAGACGTTGGATCAAGTGTGATTACGCATATTTTTGCGAACACCCCCACATTATATGCGTGGGGGCTGAAGCCAACGACTGCTAACTTTCAGATTACACATATACATAAAAACGGCCGCACAGGAGGCACAATCATACTTTCGGGCAAAAAGTATAAATATAGCCTCATAATCAAAATAACATTGTTTTTACAATGACACGATTTGTCACTCGAACATGACATTCTTCGAGCACTGAGCCTCTATTAAGTGAGCACCTTCTGCTACCTGCTCCACGATGTGCTCGGCAGGATCCTGGCCCCTCGCCGGATTCTGGGTCGCAACGACGGTGGCCTCCATATCTGTCCAGTATGCTTTAACATGGGCAAGAGCCATCCGGGCACCCTCTATGCACGCTGACCTCTTCATGGCATTGATCCGCGATATGGCACCAAGGAATTGTTGCACTAAACCAAAATAACTATCCGGCTTCGGCCCCTTCGGCCATAGATGGTCTAGTACAGACCGCATTGCAAGACCGGATAGCCTGTGGAGCTCGGCCACATCAGCCATCTTCTCACAAAAAGGCAATTTGCGTGTTGGAGTGCTGAACTGCGACCAGAACAGCTTTTCCACTGCATCATCTTTTTGATCCTCAAAAAACTTGGCTGCATCAGCCGTACTCTTCGACAAATCCGCATAGGCGTCTGTAGGACTCTAGCGTCGATCCAGAGGAGCGTACTTCGGATCTAAAAACTTCAACCACAACAAATAGGGGTTTCCAGCCGCGATTTCTCTGGCCTGCCGAAGCTCCTCCCGCGTATCCTTGGCCACATCAAGGGCCTTCTTCAGGTCAGCCTTATTCGCATGATTTTCTTTTTGAAGAAGCTCATACCGGTTGGCGGCGTTTTCTAGCTCCACAGCCATTTCGGCTATTCTGTCTTCACTCCGGCGACGAGGAGCCTGTTCGGCTCTCAACTCTTCGGCCGCCTTTAGGGTAGCTTCATTACTCACCCGGGCCTGTTCCTTGGCCAGGGCAAGTTCCGCCCTCAAGGATTCCACGGCAGCAGCACCGTCTGCAGTCCAAGCATTTAACATTAGCATTATGCCCCTATCAGTTTTTCCTATAAAAATAATAATAAGGAAAGAAGAGCACATACCTTGTGACTCGTTAAGCCGCTCGTTCAGCAGTGTGATATCGGCACCAATAGCTCCAATCTGCCTCCTTAGTTCGGCAACTTCAACGGACCGGTCGGCCGCCGGATCCTTAGACACCTACACATAAATACAGTGCAATCATTACTCGTACAATATGATCCTCTGTTTGCCGCCTAGGGCGGGCAACCATAGTCTCAGGGGCTACTATCCATATGGAGCACACCTAGCGCGTGCATCACAGCCAAAAATTACGTATTTTTCATACCTCAAAGCCTCTGAGCAGGCTCGTAAAGGCTTCATTCAACCCGCTTGTGGCGGAGGAAAGCTTCTCGAGCACCATGCTCATTAATGAACGGTGCTCCTCCGAGAGAGCAGCTCGCTCCAGAAGGCCCGTCAGTGTGTCATGCCGGACACCGAACTGTGTCGGACCCTTCTCATCACCCCTAGTGGGAGCCGAACGCTCCGGGCTCAGGGCGGCCGAAGGATTAGCTTCTCGCTTCAGTAGATCTGGACTCCTCCGTGATGACACCTCGGGGTCGCCCGCCTCATGAGGCGGAGAGGTTGGTGGGGTCTCACTCTCCATCATCTCCGGAAGGAGATCCCCTGAAGACGAACTCTGTAGAGAAGAGCTGCTAGCCGGACTGCAAAGAATGGATCCTGGTTATTGTTCTTGGAGAAAAGCAGTACCCTCGTATTTACGATTAACTTAAAGCTCAGCTGAGGCCTGGCCCGTTGGCGGGCATGACGCGGTGAGGACGCCCTTCGGGGCAGTGCCCCCTGGTGAAGCTTTCTTCCCCTGTTTGGGCACCTCCATCTCCAAGTCTTCGGAGGCGGCCCTCTTCTTTCCGCGAGGGGAGGAGGCCTTAGATTCCCCTTCCCGGCCATCCTCCTTTGGGGAGGTAGCAATTCCACCGGTTTGGATGCGCAATGTGTGAAGTTCTACTTCCCTATTCTTCCCTTCGTCTTTCCCTGAGGGCATTTTGATTAGCACACGACAAAGCATCTTGGCTATGGTGGGACTTGGCGAGCCTTCGGCAAGTGGCGTCAGACACCTGATTCTCTCCGCCTTGTTGAGCCATTCCTGGCCATGGAGGATTTTCAGAATAATGGCTATGACAAAAATAGATGAAGTGTTCAGTTTGTGGGTTACTTACTTGGGTATCTGGGTGATTGCAGCTCAGGCCCGCATCTTCGGTGGTATCTGGACACTTTACTTGTGGTCCGAAGAATAATTTACACATCCCTTCGAGCGTTAGGCCGAATAAGTGCAGAATAGTCCGCGGACCTTCGGGATTGAACTTCCACATCCGGAGAGGCCGGCGTTTGCATGGCAACATCCGTCGGATTAGCATCACCTGAATTATGCTGACAAGGCTAATGTCCCTCTCAAGAAGCTCCCGAATACGGCTCTGCAGTATTGGCACATCACTAGCAGATCCCCAATCCCGTCCTACATTGGTCCATGACTCCAGTTGAGAAGGAGAGCCCGGACGGAAGTCGGGGGCAGCCACCCACTTTGTGCCTCTGGGAGCCGTGACGTAAAACCACCTCCGCTGCCATAGATCGGACACCTCTGGGAAGGAGCCCTCTGGCCATGGGGCGTCGGCATTCCTTCTTATTACATAACCTCCGCACTCCATGTCGCCCCTCAATCATCTTCGACTTCACATTGAAGGTCTTGAGCCACAAGCCGAAGTGAGGAGTGACGTGGAGAAAAGCTTCACACACAACGATGAATGACGAGATATGTAGGATAGCATATGGAGCTAGATCATCAAAGTCTAACCCATAATGGAACATGAGCCCTCTCACAAAGGGATCAAGGGTGAATCCCAAGCCACGAAGGAAGTGGGAAACAAATACGACACTCTCGTTGGGCTCGGGAGTAGGGACGACCTGCCCTGGAGCAGGAAGCCTGTGCTTGATGTCGGCAGTCAGATATCCGACCTCCCTAAGCTTCGTAATATCCTCCTCTATGACCGAAGAGGCCACCCACCGACCTTGAAGGTCGGATCTGGACATGATTTAGGATCTGAGGCGCTTGAGCTTGGGCTTTGGTTGTTAGAACTCGAGATGCGAATAGGCGCAAGGGTGGTGTAAAAGAGGGATAGGCCTCGGCCCCTTTATATAGGGGGTGAATATCAAGTGTCCTCATCATAACCGCTCGGGACTTACCTAAAAACACAGAGTCATACCAATAGACACCGTGGGGACGCGTGCACCTATATTAATGGAAGATCCCGCGCTAAGGGGAGTGAGGGAGTCTTGGATTAGGGGGTATCTGGACTGCTGGACTATATACTTTGTCCGGACTATTGAAGCAGGAAGATACAAGACTCAAGACTCCGTTCCGTGTCCGGATGGGACTCTCCTTTGCGTGGAAAACAAGCTTGGTGATCCGGATATTATATTTCCTTCGTTGTAACCCACTCCGTGTAACCCCTAGCCCTCTCCGGTGTCTATATAAACGGGAGAGGTTGGTCCTTAGAAGGCCGATCACAATTACAATCATAACCATCATAGGCTAGCTTCTAGGGTTTAGCCTCTACGATCTCGTGGTAGATCTACTCTTGCACTACTCATATCATCAATATTAATCAAGCAGGAAGTAGGGTTTTACCTCCATCGAGAGGGCCCGAACCTGGGTAAACATTGTGTCCCTTGCTTCCTGTTACCATCAACCTGAGACGCATAGATCGGGACCCCCTACCCAAGATCTGCCAGTTTTGACACCGATATTGGTGCTTTCATTGAGAGTTCCTCTGTGCCATCGCTGCAAGGCTTGATGGCGCCTTCAATCGTCAACAACACGGTCCAGGGCGAGACTTTTCTCCCCAGACAGATCCTTGTGTTCGGCGGCTTCGCACCGCGGGCTAATTCGCTTGGCCATCTGGAGCAGATCGACAGCTACGCCCCTGGCCACTAGATCAGGTTCGGAAACCTGAGCTACACGGTGGACATTCACGGAGACTTGATCTTCGACGGATTCGAGCCTGTGCCAGGAGCAGCGGACAGTCACAATGGGCACGGCTTAGACCGGCTGTCGGACAATGCTTTGGATGTCACCCCTGCAGTAGCCCCAGACCTAAATCCGGGGCAGGCTGCGTTGCCTAAGGACGGAGGGATGGACCCTGCCCCGCAGGTTGTACACTCATCAGCGGTGGAGCCGAACACAGGTCTCACCTCTGTGGAAGCCTGTGATTCCGGACCGCCGGACTCGTATCCGGTTGTAGGTTCCAGTCCGCGCGCTCCTGAGCAGGCCGAGCCTGGTTGGGCTCCGGTAATGGAGTTTACCGCTGAGGACTTCTTCCAGCACTCGCCCTTTGGCAACATGCTGAACTCATTAAAGTCTCTCTCTTTGATAGGAGACTCTTGGCCGAACTATGTTCGGCTTGAGTGGGAAGCAGGCGACAAAGGAATTCGTTGCCCACCCACCACCCATTTCATTGCCACGGTTGATGATTTAACCGACGCGCTTGACTTCGACTCCAAAGGCATCGATGGTATGGACGAGATGCAGGAGAAGATTCAGAATCTCTAGGGCACCAGACTACTACCTCGTCACACGATATATACATGGTGGATACGCCCAAGGAGGACGACGGCGACAATCCGGAAGATAAAACCCCTGGGAAAAAGCCAAAACGATGGCGGAGACGCCGCTCAAAGTCTAGCAACAGTAAAAATAGCAACAAGAGCGCCCGAAAGATCGACACAGCAGTCAACTCCGAAGACAACAACGACCACATGGACCCAGTGATGGAGCAGGACGAGCCAAGTCACGCCAAACCCAGTTCAGAGCATACGCCCGATCACAATGATCCCGAGGGACGAGTTCATCAAAACACCCCAGGACAAGAACAAAGTTCGGACGATGATGCATTCATCATCCCGTAAACACGAGTGGAACGAGATAACCTCCACCGAAGGCTTATGGACACAGTGACAAGTCTAAAGAAGCAGAAGCAACGGCTAAAGGCTGCACAGGAAACGCTCAATCGTAGATGGAATAAAGTTCTAGACACTAAAGAAAGATACAGCGATGATCGCCATACAAAGAGCTATCCAAAATGCAAGCTACTGCCAGAATTCGACGACGAAGCTGCCCCACCAAAGAATAACACGACTAGGAGGCCAGACGTACCGCTTCATAACCAAAACAGAGCGGCTACCGACGCCGCTCACGATCTACGTGAGCACCTGGACAAGAAAGCCGGCGCGGCCAGGTCCATCTACGGATCTAAAGGACACACCCCGGCGAGGGACTACGGTCACCAAAACGATCATACCAACCAAATACCAGTTCGGAATAAAAACCGGGCACAACAATAGCCGACGGCATGCCACAACACGTCTAGATACAGAGGGGCTGCTCACCCCCTGTGCTTCACCGAAGAAGTACTGGACCACGAATTTCCACAAGGTTTTAAACCTGTGAACATAGAGGCATACGACGGAACGACAGACCCAGGGGTCTTGATCGAGGATTTTATCCTGCATATTCATATGGCTCGTGGGGATGACCTCCACGCCATCAAATACCTTCCCCTCAAGTTGAAGGGACCAGCTCGACACTGGTTGAAGAGCCTCCCCGAAAATTAAATTGGGAGTTGGGAGGAACTCGAGGATGCTTTCAAGGCCAATTTTCAAGGGACTTATGTCCGGCCTCCGGATGCGGACGATTTAAGTCACATAATCCAACAGCCCGGAGAGTCTGCCCGCAAGCTTTGGAATAGATTCCTCACTAAGAAGAATCAAATTGTCAATTGTCCGGATGCCGAAGCCTTAGCGGCATTCAAACACAGCATCCGAGACGAGTGGCTCGCCAGACACCTCGGCCAAGAAAAGCCAAGGACAATGGCAGTCTTAACAAGCCTTATGACCCGCTTTTGCGTGGGTGAAGATAGCCGGCTGGCCCGTAAGGGTACCAACGATCCCAGCACATCCGAAGTAAGGGATGGCAACGGGAAGCCACGACGTAATAAAAACAAACGTCAAAACAAGGAAGAGAGCCCGGACAACACAATGGTAAACACCGGATTCAGGGGCTCTCGACCCGATCAACAAAAGAAGCCACTTAAGGGTAGTAAAGAGGGACCGTCCAGTCTGAACAGAGTCCTGGACAGACTGTGCCAAATTCATGGCACCCCCGACAAACCTGCGAACCACACGCATAGAGAGTGCTGGGTCTTCAAGCAGGCCGGCAAATTAAATGCCGAACACAAGGGAAGGGAAACACCAAGTGAAGACAAGGATGAACCTCATCAGTCGAACACTAGCGGACAGAAAAAATTCCCACCAGAGGTTAAAATAGTAAACATGATCCACGCGACTCACACATCCACGATAAGGCACGAACGCGCGCTCAGAGACGCGTACTGTACAGAGCCCATCGTACCCACACCTAACTACTGGATGGCTTGTTCGATCACCTTCGATCACATGGACTGCCTAACTAGTATTCGGCGCGGAGGATGAGAGGCCTTGGTGCTTGACCCAATAATTGATGGATACCATCTCACCCACGTCCTCATGGACGGTGCAGCCGTCTCAATTTAATATAAGAGGACACTGTTCGCAGGATGGGGATAGACCCATCCAGAATTGGCCAAAGAAACACCACCTTTGAAGGGGTGATACCAAGCGTTGAAGCCTATGGCAGGGGCTCCATCGTACTGGAGGTAACATTCGGCTCCCTAGGAAACTCCAGAAGCGAAGAACTACCCTTCACCATTGCACCCTTCCAAAGCGGCTATCATACATTGCTTGGAAGAACGGCCTTCGCCCGCTTCAACGCAGTTTTGCACTATGCCTACCTTACACTCAAGATGCTCGGTACACGTGGCGTCATAACCATTAATGGAAACACGGAGCGCTCTTCACGCGCTGAGGACCACACGACGGCCCTAGCGGCCGGACTATAAGCGGCCTCCACTATCAGAAAACATGAATGGTCATTAAGACCACAAACACGGTTAGACGAGTCCGGCAGCCCGGATAAAACTGAACCAGGGCACCGTATATGTAATCCCATAGAGGACACCAGGGGCTATAAATACTTAATAATGCCCCATACTTGGCTCAACCTTATTGGCAGGCCAACGTCTTATACTTTTACTATCCATCATATGCTTACGTTGTACTCTTCTACACGAGTTTTATTTTTTACAGACAACATTCGCGCGATACCCTTCCAGGATACGGCACAACGGAGACAAAGGCGTAGACGTGCAGTAGGGCCCCGCTCAAAAGTTTTATTTTTAGATTAAGCCCCTGTGTAAACCTTTTCTATTTCCTCTTGTTGCTTAAACATCCCATGGGTTCCATACCGATAGAGGATACTGCCTTTATTGGCATTTCACCACAACAGACCAATGTACGTACCTGGAAATACAGGGTTTATAATGTATGGGCATTCTTCAGCCCATTTTCTGTTATAAAGTCCGAATACCTTTGGGAGTGTTCGGCGTCACGAGTTTGGCCTTATATGCATCAGCTCCGAATCATGTCTTTCGTCAAATGTTGGGTTTGCCGCCTTACGTTCCGTTCTTATCGGCTAAGACGGCCAAAGGAGAATTGCTGCGATTGTGCCCTGGATATTATGGATGAGCACCTCAGTAGAGAAAGCCGAAAACTAACTGTCATGATACAGCGAGAGACTGTTGAACCACTCGAAGACTTATCAGAATCTTTCGGATCCCTCTGCATTAACGAAGGACCGTTTCCCGGTCATGTACACACGCGCCCGTATTCAGATGCACGCGAAGGTACCAGGGGCTACATAGTAGCCCCACCCTTAGACTCCCATGGCTAACCGAAAGTGTTACAACTATATAGTCCGGTTGCCTATTTTGACGTGCGATCACCTCCTTAATGGACCAAGATGTTGGATCAAGTGAGATTATGCATATTTTTGGCGAACACCCCCGCATTGTATGCGTGGGGGCTGAAGCCAACGACTGCTAACTTTCGGATCACACATATATATATAAACGGCCACACAGGAGACACAATAATACTTTCGGGCAAAAAGTATAAATATAGCCTTATAACCAAAATAACATTGTTTTTACAATAATTCGATTTGTCACTCAAACAAGACATTCTTCGAGCACTTCGCCTCTATTAGGTGGGCACCTTCTGTGACCTGCGCCAAGTAGTGCTCGGCCGGATATTAGCCTCCCGCCGGATCTTGGTTAGCTACAATGGTGGCCTCCATATCCGTCCAATAGGCTTTAACGCGGGAAAGAGCCATTCGTGCACCCTCTATGCACGCCGACCTCCTCATGGCATCGATCTGAGGCACGACCCCAAGGAATTGTTGCACCAAACCAAAGTAACTGTCCGGCTTAGGCCCCTTCATCCAAAGATGGTCTATTACAGACCGCATTGCAAGCCTGGACAACCTATGAAGCTCCGCCACAGCAGCCATCTTCTCACTTAACGGCAGCGGGCGCGCGGGAGCATTAAATTGCGACCAGAAAAGCTTCTCCACTTCCTTATCACCTTGATCATCGAAAAACTTGGCTGCATCAGCTGTACTCTTCGCCAAGTCCGTATACACATCTGCAGGACTCCAGCGTCCATCCAGGGGAGCATACTTCAGATCCAAAAACTTCATCCATAGTAAGTAGGAGCCCCCAGCCGCGATTTTACCGGCCTATTGAAGCTCCTCCCGCACACCCCTGACCTCGGTCCGCATCTCCTTGGTGGCATTAAGTGCCTTGTTCAGGTCGGCCGAACTAGCCTTATGCTCCTTTTCAAGGAGTTCATATCGGTCGGCAGCATTTTTCAACTCCAGAGCCATTTCGGCTATCTTTTCCTCGCTTCGACGATGAGCAGCCTGTTCGGCTCTCAATTCTTCGGCCGCCTTTAGTGCAGCTGCACTGCTAACCCGAGCTTGTTCCTTGGCCTAGGCATGTTCCGCCCTTAGGGCTTCCACGGCGGTAGCACCATCTGTAGTCCAAACATATGGCATTAATATTAATGCCACTCTCATATTTTCCTATACAACATAATAAGGAAAGCAGAGCACATACCTTGTGACTCGTTCAGCCGCTCGTTCACCAGCGTGATATCGGCCAATAGATCCAATTTGCCTCCTTAGTTCGGCAACTTCAACGGACTATTCGGCAGCCGGATCCTTAGATACCTGCGCATATGTACATCCCAATTAGCACTTAAACAAAATGATCCTTCGTTTGCTGCCTAGGGTGGGCAACCAGAGTCTCAGGGGCTACTATCCATATTGAGCACACCTAGCGCATGCCTCACTGCCAAAAATTGTGTATTTTTCACTACATACCTCAAAGCCTTTGAGCAGACTCATAAATGCTTCATTCAAACCGCTTGTGGCGGATGAAATCTTCTTGAGCACCGCGCTCATTAATGAGCAGTGCTCCTCCGAGAGCACAGCGCGCTCCAGAAGGTCTGTCAGTATGTCCACCCGGACATCGAACTGTGCTGGACCCTTCTCATCGCCCCCCGTGGGAGCTGAACGCCCCGGGCTCAGGGCGGCTGACGGATTAGCTTCTGACTTCGGCAAACCTAGACTCCTCCGTGATGACACCTCGGTGTAGCCGGCCTCAAGAGGCGAAGAGGCTAGTGGGGTCTCACTCTCCATCATCTCCGGAGGAAGATCCCCTGAAGACGAACTCTATTGAGAAGAGCTGCTAGCCAGACTGCAAAGAATGGATCCTGGTTAGTGTACTCGGAGAAAAATAGTACCTTCAAATTTATGGTTAACTTACAGCTCATTGGAGGGCTGGCCCGTTGGTGGGCACGACGCGGTGAGGGTGCCCATCGGGGCAGAGCCCCCTGGTGATACCTTTTTCCCTTGCTTGGGCATCTCCGTCTCCAAGTCTTCGAAGGCGGCCCTCTTCTTCCCGCGCGAGGAGGAGGCTTTAGCCTCCCCTTCCTGACTATCCTCCTCACAGGAGGTAACAATTCCCCCGGTTTGGATGCGCAGCGTGTGAAGTTCGGTTTCTCTGTTCTTCCCCTTGTCATTCCCTGAGGGAATTCTGCTGAGCACCCGGTCAAGCATCTTGGCAATGGTTGGACTAGGCGAGCCTTCGGGGAGTGGCACCGGACACCTGATTCTCTCCGCTTTGCTGAGCCATTCCTGGCCACGGAAGATTTTCAGAATAACAACTATGACAAATATAAAACAATGTGTCCGGTATCAAGGTTACTTACTTGGGTATCTAGGCGATTGCAGCTTAGGCCCGCATCCTCGGTGGTGTCCGGACACTCTACTTGTGGTTCGAAGAATAATTTACACATCCCTTCGAGCTTCAGGCTGAAGATGTGCTTAACAGTCCGCGGACCCTCTGGATTGAACTCCCACATCCGGAGAGGCCGGCGTTGGCACGGCAACATCCGTCGGATTAACATCACTTGAATTATGCTGACAAGGTTAATGTCCCTCCCAAGAAGCTCCCGGATATGGCTCTGCAGTATTGGTACATCGCCAGCGGGACCCCAATTCTGTCCTACGTCAGTCCAAGACGCCAGTTGAGACGAAGGGCTCGAGGGGAACTCGGGGGCGGCCACCCACTTTGTGCCTCTGGGAGCCGTGACATAAAACCACCTCCGTTGCCATACATCGGATACTTCTGGGAAACAACCCTCTGGCCATGGGGCATCAGCGTTCCTGCTTATTATGGCAACTCCGCACTCCGCGGGTCACCCCTCGATCATCTTCGGCTTCGCATTGAAGGTGTTGAGCCATAAGCCGAATTGCGGAGTGACGTGGAGAAAAGCCTCACACACAATGATGAACGACGAGATATGGAGGATAGCGTCTGGAGCTAGATCACGAAAATCCAACCCGTAATAGAACATGAGCCCCCTCACAAAGGGATCGAGGGTGAGTCCCAAGCCGCGGAGGAAGTGAGGAACAAACATGACGCTCTCATTGGGCTCCGGTGTAGGGATGACTTGCCCTGGAGCAGGAAGCATGTGCTGGATGTCGGCGATCAGATATCCGACCTCCCTAAGCCTCGCAATGTCCTCCTCTTGGATCGAGGAGGCCACCCAACGGCCTTGAGGGTTGGATCCGGACATATTGGAGGATATGGGGTGCTGGAGCTTAGGTCTTGGTTGTTAGAACTCGAGGTGCGAGAAGGCGCAAGGGAGGTGGAAAAGAGGCATAGGCCTCGGCCCCTTTATAAAGGGGGTGAATATCAAGAGTCCTCAGCGTGACCGGTTGAGGCTTATCTAAAAACACACGGAGTCATACCAACGATCGTCGTGGGGTTACGCATGCCCATATTGATGGAAGATCCCGTAATAAGAGGTACACGATCTTTGGTTTGGCGGGGCGTGCCAATAAAACCGCCTCGCAATGCGAGTCGCGGTGGGGCAAGAAACGCCAGTTCGAGTTGGACCGGGCCACAATGCAAGGGCACGATGTATAAAGATTGCCAGCAGATCAGATTTATGCTATGTTCCCTACAATAGTATGTGAGGATCATCTCGTAGATCCGGACACGGTCTAAGTGTTCGATAATTACTTTGGAGTATTCGGTGATGGAACCCGCCTTGCAATGCCGAAGACAAGACTGCGCGCCGGACTCATCGTCATTGAAGCCTGGTTCAGGGGCTACTAAGGGAGTCCTGGATTAGGGGGTATCCGGACTGCCGGACTATATACTTTGTCCGGACTATTGAAGCATGAAGATACAAGACTCAAGACTCCGTTCCGTGTCCGGATGGGAGTCTCCTTTGCGTGGAAAACAAGCTTGGCAAACCGGATATTATATTTCCTTCCTTGTAACCGACTCCGTGTAAACCCTAGCCCTCTCTAGTGTCTATATAAACCGGAGAGGTTGGTCCTTAGAAGGCCGATCACAATTACAATCATAACCATCATAGGCTAGCTTCTAGGGTTTAGCCTCTACAATCTCGTGGTAGATCTACTCTTGTACTACTCATATCGTCAATATTAATCAAGTAGGAAGTAGGGTTTTACCTCCATCGAGAGGGCTCGAACCTGGGTAAACATTGTGTCCCTTGCTTCCTATTACCATCAGCCTAAGACGCACAGATTGGGACCCCCTACCTGAGATCCGCCGGTTTTGACACCGACAGGGAGCACGATCCCTGCTCTCGCAATGCGTATCATGGGAGGCCAAGTAAAACCGGTTCGTTTGGGGCCGGGCCACGATGCAGGAGCACGCCGTGCAAAAATTGCCAGCAGATCAGATTTATAAAGTGCTATGCTGTGAAGATGGTCTTGCAGATCCGGACACGGTTCTAGTGTTCAACAATTACTTTGGAGTATTCGGAGATGGAACCCGCCTTGAATGCCGAAGACTGAACTGCGCGACGGACTCATGGTCATTGAAGCCTGGTTCAGGGGCTACTGAGGGAGTCCTAGATTAGGGGGTATCCGGACAGCCGGACTACATACTTTTGCTGGACTGTTGGACCGTGAAGATACAAGACTCAAGACTTCGTCCTGTGTCCGGATAGGACTCTCCTTTGCGTGGAAGACAAGCTTGGCAATCCGGATATTATATTTCCTTCTTTGTAACTGACCCCATGTAAACCCTAGCCCTCTCCGGTGTCTATATAAACCGGAGAGTTTAGTCCTTAGAGACAGAATCATAATCATCATAGGCTAGCTTCTAGGGTTTAGCCTCTATGATCTCGTGGTAGATTAACTCTTGTAACACTCATATCATCAATATCAATCCAGCAGGAAGTAGGGTTTTACCTCCATCAAGAGGGCCCGAACCTGGGTAAACATTGTGTCCCTTGCCTCCTGTTACCATTAACCTAAGATGCACAGATCGAGACCCCCTACCTGAGATCCGCCGGTTTTGACACCGACAATAGGTCTTCGGCTGGTGGACTTGCTGTACTTTTTGCTGGAGTGGGATTTTTCTGTGGTACGGCTGGTGCTATGGCAACTGAAATCGGCGTACCTTTTGCATGAGTGCAGGTCATGTGTGGTGGGGCTAGTAGTGTGGCCAGTGATGTATGGGTACAGTCTGCTGGAGTTGGTCCTACGTTTTGTGTCACTAGTTGTAGAGCCAATATAAGTGGGGTGCTATCTTATTTCTCCAGCACCACCACGTTTTTCAAGGACTTTGCTGGTCCTCCATTAGGTTCGGCAATCACCATCTTCCTTTTTGATGTCTGATGCACAAGAACAACATTTGAGTGGAAAAACATGGTATGATGATAGATGGAATATGTATTGATAATAGATGGGCATGGCATCTTGACATATATGATGAGTAAACTAAGCAGATGGTGGTCCAACAAAGTAGAAGAAATGCAGTGTTCCACAAATTAGAACCTTATGCAAGATACGGGCAATCAATAAAACCTTGGCAAATTAGAACAGGCACCTTGATAGGTGAACATGACAGGCCATCTACCTTCAACTCCTCGAGGTTAGAATAGTCAGTAGGATCATATTCTTCACAAGAATCTGCAGGTGGGGACCGCATGAGTTCATTGCATCCAGAATGGCACTCAATGCCTTGGTGCCAATTTTGTTAGTCCTTGCAGTGTTCCACAATATTCTTCTGATGTGAGGATTCTGATATTCATTGTGATTACGTAAAATATCTGAGAAGCATGAAGACATAAATAGTAGTGAGATTATCTTTGTAATGCAGAGGATATTCTAATATAGGGGCTCCCTGTAAACCCTTGTGTGCTATCACTGGATTCTGATGAGAGATCCCATGTGTGCTGCAATATGGTGCATGCATTAATATAATCTGGCACAAGTACCCAAAAAATAAGCTCCAGAAGTAAGGATAGTTGGTAGATGATAGGTTCATAATATATTGTACGGCTAGAAAGACTTCGGATACCAGCTCTCTTCAACTAAAGGTGCAGTACTGTTAATATCAGTGTAAGTCTCAAAGGCGACACAGCTCCCCGCATTTCCTTGCTAATCTTATAGGATTCAAGTGGGCAGGCCACTACAATTCCTATTCCTATGTTTACAAAATCCTACAAATCAAAGAGGCCCAAAGAGTTGAAAGTGTCCATCACAACCGACCGAATAGACCTCTACACTGCAAATGTCCCTGCTCCTCTGCACTACAAGGAACATATTGTACTACTATCATAGTCCCCCCGTTCCAAAATATAAGTCTTTCTAGAGATCTCCACTATGGATCACATATAGATGCATACAAATACATTTTAGAGTGTTGATTCACATATTTTGCTCCATATGTAGTCCATGGTGGAATCTATACGAAAACTTGTATTTAGAAACAGGGAGAGTACTTATTAAAGAATAACAGAAGAGGAACATGCTAAAGAAGAGCAAGAAGATTTTGGATAATAAAATGTTCGTCGCGTAGTGCCCACACATGATGAACCAGAGCACATTAAGAATGCAACTCCCTGTTGTCTGTCTATATGTGTTGCACGTGCTTTTAGAAAGTAAACTAGGAACATTAGCTGACCAATTAAACATTATCTGTTTTAGTACTATCAGCATCATATCTGATTCATATCTTAGCAACAAGCTCGGAATTACGAGTGGCACGTTTTTTAGCTTGATGGATTGAGGAGCAGTGCTAAGCAGCTACGATGACGGTACTGAATATAAAGGAATGTCTGCATGCAAGTCGCATGACCTTAATCATTTGGGTTAGTCGACCATTTCATGCGGATGGATGAAGATCATACTTCTCCTAACCCTTCTTCTTCTTTGTCTCTAATTCTTCCCCTACAGAACACCGCACGGGCTGCTGAACGAACCACCGGCCTCGACCCCCCACCCTCCCATGAACCGCCTCCACCACATGTGTTCCTCCACCACCCCTACCCCACCCTCTCCCCACCCGCGTCGAGTTTTCTTCATTCGGCGAGGCCCCACCACCGCTAGGCCACCGCCCCCCCACAACCACCGTCCCCACCCGAGCCCCTTCCTTCCCTCCAGCGAACTCCGACGAGCTCTCAAAAATGACTGACCCAATTTTGAAATTTAGTCTACTGTCATTTAACTAGTGTGAATATAAAATGGGAAAACCATAAGCATTGCGAGTATAGTGTTGACGTGCCATGACGGATCTGATGGTGCAAACCGGACAAAGGCAACTTCGCAACCAATGTTTGCTTTCAACTAATAAGATTCTAAGTGATGGACTAGAAATCACAGTAAAGGCAGTGGTGATCTATTTTCTTGCTGAAATAAATAACTTGAGCAGATACGAAAGAGTATCGTCTTTGGTGTTGCACCATGTAAGCATCTGCTTAGGCGTTGAGGGTGTTGCGGTAGCGATGGCTGTTGGCGGCGTAGAAGCAGACCTAGGAGGGCAGACTGTGGCGGAAAGGGAAATATCCCGGTGCGGTGGATGAGACGGTCGTACAAGCGGCCTCGGCAAGGAGGAGGATGGCACGGATGAAGAGAGAGGATGCAAATCAAGGATCCTGGTCCGAAGCCGTTGATGAGAGAGGTCAATCTCTTGTAATGGATGACAGCGTCGAGGTATCAGCTCCGGCATGGTGGAGGAGGACGGCGGTGGATGGGGTGGTGAACAGAGGAGGCTAGGGTGGAGAGGGTGCTTTGGTGCCCATGGAGTACGAATGGGGAAATGGAGAGAGAGAGGAAGGGGGAACCATGGCTTCAGGGAGCGCTTGTCTCAAATGCGAGGAAATTTACAAACTTAGCCCCCGTTTAAAATTACCTACATCATAACAATAATAGTCAGTTGGGATAGGATGGTAATCTTGCATACACTGGATATTTGCCGCTGGATATTTGGGCCGAGGAGAGTTTGTTTTGGGGCCCACCATGTATGAATCTGGGTGAGAGGCGGTTATGTCACGTTTGAGTGAAATTACAAACTTTCCCCTATCCAGACCTATTGAAATAGAGACGACATGTATGGCGTGTCAGGGACAAGCAGTAATTTCCATCTCCCATATTTCGGTTTCGGGCGGTTACTGCGAGCTTGGCCGCTTCGTTCAATTTTTTGAGAAAAAGCTTGCACGTTTATCGTGCCAGCTCACTTCCAATCCATTTTGTATTCTATTTTTGTCCAGGCAGGATCCATTTTCGATTGGAATAAATTATATATACATCATTTTTTTATATACACTTTCGAAAGCACAACAAAGAATTTTGCTCCTTTTTATATAAATATATATAATATGATTTATAAATACAATGATCTGAAAATCATAAGGTTGAATCAAAAAATTTAAACCAAATTATGTTCTACTAAAATGTATGGATCGGTAATATCGACATTTTAAATAACATAGATACGCGTGAATTCATATGAGTATGCATGTTTGATAGATCAATTTTTGTTCGAGTATGAATTACACGTATCATCATCTTGAATTCAAATATTTGAATCACTTTTATGTTGACATTTTCTATACACGCAACTAAATATTTGAATCTCCTTTCACGCCCATCTCTCTCGCATGCTCCTTCATGTACCTCTCACTCTCTTTTCTCCAGCTCACCCGCACACTCACTTCATGTTTCTCCTATATTTTCGCGAACATGGTCTCTCGACGTCTCCCTTAAGAAGTGTCACACTCTCCCTATTATTATACATTACAAGGTTTTCATTATCTCTCACATCTCTATCGTTCTCAGGTATCACTATGTACCTAAGCTTTCTTTTTCACCTCCACACACACACTTTCACTCGTCTTTCACTTTGTCTTTCTCTCGAGGGTTCTCTCACGCACCCCATATCTCTCTAGATATGACTCGTACCACTAAAATTACTCTCTCCCGCACACATAAAATTTGTTGTGGTCTCCTTTCTGTCTTCATCTCAGTTATAAATCTGACATTATTCATTTGTTTACTAATCAGACAAACTCCCCCTCCCTTTCTCTCTCTCTCTCTCTCACACACACACAACTCCTTATTCCACTTCCCATCCCGAGACCATCTCTCTCACAGACACACAAAACTCTCGCTTTCGCACCCCGACTCATATTTCTCTCACAAACATTGATCGACTAGCATCCAGATAGGTTTATACACCCACACACTCTTGCTTACACTATCTCGTACATGTCTCTCTCGCGCTCCTTGTATCTATGTAGATTTTTCGTCCCTTCTTGAGACACGCCCTATCGATCATACACACACACTATTGCCTCATTTTATGGTGATACCTCCCACACACACACTCTTTCTGTCTTTGTCACACACGCACTCCGTCCTCCTCCTCTCTCTCTCTCTCGCATGCACACACCACACACACATACATGGGCTTTTTGCAATAA
Source organism: Triticum dicoccoides (assembly GCF_002162155.2). Taxonomy (NCBI): domain Eukaryota; kingdom Viridiplantae; phylum Streptophyta; class Magnoliopsida; order Poales; family Poaceae; genus Triticum; species Triticum dicoccoides. The sequence continues at coordinate 216,469,697 of NC_041387.1, read as the reverse complement.
CTAGCAAGATGCCCATGCGTTGCACGGAACATCATGATGCATTTGTATGAGTAGTTTATCTTGTGGGAGATAATGATGAACGAGGGAAGACCTTATTTGCAAATGTGGAGAGGGGTGTGGGTATCTTTTTGTAAAACTGCCATAGTTTCCTTCCTATCAGTCAGATATAAATCGGACGGCCTATATTGCAGGATGGCAGGCACACCATCATCACCAACTTTGTTTTTATAAGAGTAGAGATATACCACTTCTCGAATCTTGAAACCAACCACATTCCTCCCTTATCTCATCAAAACCGCCAAAGGAACATATTTTGAGTGAAACATGACATTTTTTTACTGATATACGTATTTCAAAACTAGACTCTTTTCTATCAAATCGGTGAATATGTATTAATCTACTTCGATCGTGTGGCAACGCATTGTCACATTGCTAGTTATTACTACTGTATAATTTTTGGACACTAGCCAAATGGTTGAGTACATATATGAAGAGAAGAGGCGCACGCAGTCCGTCTCTCACTGTCTCGCACACATGAGAGTTATGTAAAGGCACCGTAAACAAATAAACCCTAAAAACCTAGGTGCACGATTTCTGCATGCGTGGGTGCTGGGTATTACATGGTGGAGCGCACCTTTGTAGGAATAGTCGGCTCGCGTGATAATTTGATTAGTAGGAGTTGATGGTCAGGACCACAGGTGAACGACCTGGAGGCGGTGGCTTGCCAGTCGCCACAGATCGAGTAGCCACGTTTAAAATAACATTTTTTTAGCGGAGTAAGAGTTCTGATTTTCAATGTCGCGTTATAAGTAATAGTTTTTAGAACGATTGGTATGGAGCGAAACTGGAATTCATAACTACTACCTCCATCCTGGTTTACTAGTCCCATCGTATTTTGGGTCAAAGTTTGTCCATGAATTTTACTTGTAAAATGTGAATGGAAAACGAGATTTTGTTATACCCAAACAAAATAGGACACGAGGGAGTGATTGCTCTGAAACGGATGCGACCTCTCATAGCGCAGGCATTGAACTGGCACACCGGCCAAGTGGGCCCCACTCGCTCTAGGCCAAGCTGAACACACCTCCTTTCCGCATGCAACCGGCTTCAGACTACCCCGCCTGCCTCCATTGAATCCGTGCATGTGTCGGCAACACATCCTTCCACGAGCCGGTCGGCATTTTAGAAAACAACGTTGGTTGGCTCCTCTTGTCCGCCCGCTATTTAAACGAGGCCAGACGCCTGGCAAGAAGCGCACCACACCGCCGCTCCCCATATCCTCCTTGCACCATTTTCAACACACTCTCCATAGCATCTGGTGAGCAGGAAGACGAGTTCTCCGGCATAAAAGCTGGCTGGGTGGCCACCGCCGACACCGAGGTTGGGAGCCGCCGCCGCTTGGGACCCACGAATTCTACGACCACCGCATCACCGGCAGACACCCGGTGTGTTACCCGGTTTGGCTGAAAACATCATGGACCCCAGCCGCGGCCGGCTTTAGAAATAGTATACATGCCTCTAGAAGTTATTCACATTTAGTCAAAAAATGTCAAAAATATAAGTAATTATGTATGGTCTTGACTTGTTGTGCTCGCACTGGTAGTAGGAACAAGACATTATCTATGAATGTGTAGATATCTGTGAACATGAGTTTGATGTGGAAGTTGAAGTTGGAATGTTGGGCTTGTGTGTGAACTATACCATATACAATGCTTCGCCTGTTATTGTTTGGAAAGTAATTGCTGTTATTACATGACCCGAAATTTTTTTATTGTGTGCCACATCAGTAGATGCACGGACATCACAACATACATGCTGACTAGATAAACATTTGAACCTAGCTATCACTACAAAAAAATACACATCCATGACATTTTGGGCCGAACGAAAAAACATATATTTGTCATGCTTATGACACTTCTATGACGATAATTATGACAAAACCTGGTATCATCATAGATGTGGTGGGCTCCTACTTCTATGACAAAAGATCATGACAGAAAATGGGCTTTCGTCCTGGGCGGGCCAGACACGCAGCTGCATGACATTCCTTGGGCCGTCCATGATGGAAAAAACCATGGTAGAACCGAGGGCGAGGAAAATTTTAGGGAGTTCCCGGTTATGGCGGGTGGTCGGGGGCCGAGCGATGAACGTTTCTCTTGTACACGTATGTGCGTGGGTGTGAGGCATTGGGATCTAACTGAACCCGAGCAAGGCGTTCGCCTAACTGAATCTGAGCGATTGCACTGTAGGCTATGCGTTACTGAACCAAAGAGATCAATCGTTGGCTGTTAACTGAACCTAATCGATAGATTCCTTTGCTACTGCTGCTTACTTAAGCCGATCGATGCTGCCTCTGGATGAACAGTGAGTGTTGTTGGGGGGGTTGGATGAACAGTTCTCGGTGGGGGTTTGGATGTACAGGACACTGTGGTGTTGCTGCTAGATGAATAGGACCCCGATCCATCGAGCCGGTTGGGCATGGATGAACAGGACCCTGTGGAGGGCTGGATGAATAGGACCCCGTGGAGGGAAGGTTGAACAGTAGCCGGTGGAGGGATGGTTGAACAGTAGCCGGTGGAGGGCTGGATGAACAGTATCCCATGGAGGGGTGCTTGAACAGGACCCCATGGAGAGGGATGGTTGAACAGTAGCCGGTGGAGGAGCGGTGGAGGCTGGATGAACAGGATCCCGTGGATGAACATTCGTAGGTGGAGGCTGGAGGAGGTCGACAGTGGATGAAGAGTAGCCTGTGGAGGCTGGAGGAGGTCGACGGTGGAGATGAACAGTGTCCCGTGGAGTCCCATTTTGCGTTACACCGCACCCCTCCCGATGAACAGGACCCCCATTTCGACCGTAGTGCTCCAACACAAGTCTGCTTCCTCCATTTTGCAGTACGCCACACCCCTCCCGATCAACAGGACCCTGTTTCAATGGTAGGAGGTCCAACAGAAGTCTGTTTCCTCCGTTTTGTAGTATGCCAGACCCGTCCTGATGAATAAGATCTTCTTTCGACCGTGGCCGGTCAAACACAAGGCCGTTTCCTCCGTTCTATGGTACGCCATGCCTCGTCTCCATTGGCTATTCCATCCAAGCCGGTTGGCTCCCGATGAACATCACGCATTATGTTCCCTCCCGGTGAACATGACACATTCCGTTGCCTCCCCATGAACACGACGACGACGCAGTTTCTCCGTTCCGACCCAGCCATGTACATGATCCCTGACCGTTCGTATGCACGAGTAGGCGTTCGAGACCCCGCCCGTATGTATGTACATGGCCGTATTTTCTTTATTGCACCCTAGCTGATGTACGTACGTGTACATGCTACGTGCGCGCCTCTACTACAACATGTGCGTGCCTCTACTACGACACGTGCGTGCCTCTACTATGACACGTGCGTGCCTCTAAATCGACCAGTATGTACGTACATGTTCGCAACCAGAATGACAACACTACATACGCTTCGACCAGGTGGGTCTCGACTATGAGGCACTTCCTTGCATGCGAAGATGTAGCTGGTGGATCCCAGTAGTCAAGGGGCGAATCATTTTTTTTCTCGTAATATGGACGCACTTCCTTGCATGCGAAGATGTAGTTGGTAGGTCCCAGCAGTCAGGGGGGAAATGTTTTTTTCATGGAATACGGCGGCCCATCTGGTGGGTCCCTACTATCAGGTGGAGGAATCATTGTTTTCCGTGTAATAAGGAGGCACTTTCTTGCTGCGGCTGTGGACCCAGCTGTCAGCCTCTCCATGTACAGTACTCTTCCGATGGAAGTTGGTTGTTAACCACATTGACCACGCCGCGTCGAGAGCACCAAGGCGGTGGACGACGGCGAGGCCTAGGAAGGGGACGACGCGGAGCCGGGGAAGATGCGGCAGTGGATGCTCACGCGGAAAGGAGTGCGAGGGTTCACTGGTTCGGCTGCGATGTGAGGCTGCTATCGCCGCAGAATAACAGGGGGTGTGGGTGAGTGGAGGGATGGCCTGGCCAGCGGTGGGAGTAGTAGGGGGCAGTGAGGCCTCCACGGTAGCACAGCCGTCCATGGGAGGCAGGAGCAGGCGGCACGACCGGTGCTGCTTTGGGCGGCTGGAGCAAGAAGACCAGAGGTTGAAGAAGCACTACGGCCATTGGATGGAAATTGTACGATCACTGGAGCTAGAATCGTTCATATTGACAAAGTTGACAAAGCCCTCCGTCCCCGTCAACATAGTAGGCCCACAAGTTAACCTCCCACTATGTTGTGTCCCAACTAGCAGGGGTATTCATTTTTTTGTGCGTAATAAGGAAGCACTTCCTTGCGTGCCAAGATATAGCTGGTGGGTCTGAGCTGTCAGTGGCGGGAACATATTTTTTGCGAAATACAGAGGCCCTCTCGATGGGTCCCAGATGTCAGGTGGAGGAATCATTATTTTTCAAGTAATAAGGAGGAAATTCCTCGGGTGCGACCGTGGACCTAGCTGTCAGCCTCTCCACGTACAGTCCACTTCAGTTGCATGTCGGTCGTTGACCACGTTGACGATGCCGCGCCGAGAGCACCAGGGCAGTGGACAATGGCGAGGCCTGGGAAGGGAACGACACGGAGTTAGGGAAGACTCGGCAATTGTTTCCCACGCGGAGGGGAGTATGACAGTACGAGGGTTTACTGGTTCGTCTGCCATCGCTGGAGAATAACAGCAGGTGTGGGTGAGTAGAGGGATGGCTAGGCCAGCGATGGGAGTACGGTGGGGCAGTGAGGCCTGCGCGGCAGCACAGCCGTCCGCGGGAGGAGGGAGCAGGCAGTCCTGCCGGCGCTTGTTTGAGCGGCTGTGGTAGGAAGAGCAGAGATTGAAGAAGCACGACGGTCGTTGGATGGACATCCAACAGTCACTCTTTGTGCGTTAACCTTTTTTTAGGAAAGCCTCAAATTTGTGGAAAATAGCATACAAGTCATCTGCCATTATGTCTAATAATTTACAGCCCATTTGCTAATTCTTAAGGTGTCACATCCCTAGCTTCTGGTGCTGCCTAGTGTTTGCATCTTGCTTGCATCATGTTTAACTTTCATGGAAATTTGAAATGGGGATGTTCAAACCCTAGCATCAAATGGAATTCAAATAGGTTCAACCAAAATATTTTTCAATGATTTCAAAATGCCCTTTAAAAATGTTCATCATTTCTGGATCAAGGTGTAAGCATCTACCAAAAATGGTTCACATTTTTGCAGGACATATTTGGACTTTGAATTAATCCAAACATATTTGAATTGGGGCTATTTAAATGCTATATAGATTTTAGATGCTCCAAAAATGTTGGAAATTGTTAAGGGTCACAGGAATAATTCAGAAAGCACCCATAATTATTTCCAGGATTTTATGAAATGGTTTAGCATTATTACTAAACCAAAACAGAGAAACAAAATAGAAAACAGAAACAAATGAGAGAAAGAGAGAAGTGCTTACCTATGCAGCCCACCAGAGCCGGCCCAGCTCCTGTGCTGGTCCAGCACTGTGCGGCCCAGCCCATCGCAGCCACCACCATCTTCAACCTCCTGCCAGTAGGACGGAGGGCGTCTGGCCGACGCGAGCGCGCAAGCGCCGGCCACCTCATGCTTGCCGCTTTCTCCTGGATGTCGCTAGGTGTGCCACGTGGACCCCAGAGCCTTCACGTTTGCTCCCCCCTCTGTTCGTCCTCTCCCTCGCCCTCTCGCCCGACCCGAGCGCCTCCATCACCGCCGGTCGCCGCTGCCCTCCCCAGCGCCACTGCCTCGCCTCCCTGCTGTGGCCATCGGCTCCGCCACATCACCCTGGAGCTCCAAGCCAACGGAGGCAAGCCCGGAAGCCCTGGAACATCGCCAGCATCGTCGTCTTCACCGTCGGGCACCGGAGATCGTCGCCGCTGATTCGTCGTCCATAGGGCCTCCTCGAGCTCGTTGACCCCCTCTCCGACCCCACTGTGAGCTCCTCTTCCTCTCCCCTAGCTCCCGTGCTCGTTTGGTCTCCGTAGCCGCCGTTTCCACCGCACCCGAAAGCTCCCCGCCGCCGGCCATGGCGCCGTCATGGTTAGAGCCGCAGTGGCTCGAAGCCAAGCTCATCGTTGTGCTCAGCGCACCACCAGGATCCCGTAGCCACCACCAGCTCCTCCTCCTGTGCACCGCAACACCGATCCCGCGAACAACCGAACGCCGGCCGCTGCATTCGTGCTCGCTGGCGTCATCTCCGGCCACCCCCGCACCCACCGCCTGCACCACTCGACGCGCGAGTCCACCAGCAGCATGTAGCATGCCTCCGCCGTCGTTTTGGTCACCGGAGCACGAAACCCGCGCTGCTCCGCCGCGTCTGGCCTCGCTGGCATCATGTCGCCGGCAGGTTTGACCTGTTCGACCCGGGGTTTGACCTCCCTAGGTCAACACACGTGGGCCCCGCCCCTGACTAGATTAGTTTAGGACTAATTACCCCTACTGACACTGACAGTGGGCCCAGTGGCTGTTAATTCGATTAGTTAGATTTAATTAACTTGTCTCAAAAAAAAGTTAGATTTAATTAACCCTATTAGTTAATTGTGTCACTGACGTGTCAACCCCACTCGTCAGGTTTGACCTGGACCGGTTCAGTTGACCTGCTGACGTCCCAGTGACGTAGTGCTGACGCCATAACTCATTTTCTGGATCAAATTTAATTCAGCAAATTTCAGAAAAATGCCCAAAACTTCTAAAAATCATATAAAATCAACCGTAGTTCAGAATGAAACAAGTGATATATGAAAAATGATCAAAAAATCCATTCTATCCATCTACACTGGTTTCATGCATGATAAAGCAACTTAAACCTTCTATTTATATCAAAACATGATAAGGCACTATTTAAATTCATAATTTGAGTTTGACATTGAACCTTTGGTTCAAAATGACCCAAGTCCATCTGGTTGCAGTTGCACTAGGCCAACACACTCATATTGCCATGTCATGAGCATGCATCATATTGTGCATTGCATTGATTGTGTTTCTTTCTCATGTGCTGGTAATTGCCCCCCTCTCGATAGACGCGTTTTGACGATGTGATCAATGACACCAATGAAGAAATATACTATCTTCAGAAGTGCCAGGCAAGCAAAACCCCCTTGTTCATTCTGCTACAATCCCACTCTTTCGCTCCTGCTCTCTTTTACTGCATTAGGACAACAACGTTTCAACTGTTATGTGCTGCGGTAGTTGAACCCCTTTCCTCTGCATGACCTGTCATTGCCACAGTAAATAGATGAAACCCACTAGCATGAGTAGGATTTGTTTGAGCCCTGATGTGCCTACTCATTCATGCTTGTTTGTCATGCCTGCTACTTCTTAGAGTTGAGTCAGGTCTGATTCATCAGGGATGAATTAGAACGGTGATGAACATGTCCTACTGTGTGTGAGCTAAGTGTGTGAACACGATTTGGTAAAGGTAGTGGTGAGAGGCCATGTAGGAGTACATGGTGGGTTGTCTCATTGAAGCCGTCCTTAGGAACTGAGTTCTGTGTTTGTGATCTATGAACAGCTACTACCACGCGTTGGGCCCAAAACCAATGGATCCTCTCGGCTTCTTAACCACCCTTGTCCTCTGTCCAGGAGTTGCAAGTAGTTTCTGGTGTTTGTAGTATGCTGGAGGCCGTGTGCAGTGCTGACCCAAGGGGTGGGCTGCGATGCGGTAGGCACGTGGCACGCTGTACCGGGCGCTGATACGTCTCTAACGTATCTGTAATTTTTGATTGTTCCATGCTATTATATTACCTATTTTCGACGTTTATGGTCTTTAGTATACACTTTTATATCATTTTTGGGACTAACGTATTAACCGGAGGCCCAGCCCAAATTGTGTTTTTTTTTCTATTTCAGTATTTCGCAGAAAAGGAATATCAAATGGAGTCCAAACGGAATGAAACTTTCGGGAGAGTTATTTTTGGAACAAATGCAATCCAGGAGACTTGGAGTGGACGTCAAGAAGTAAATGAGCCGGCCACGAGGCAGGAGGGCGCGCCCAGGGAGGTGGGCGCACCCCCACCCTCGTGGGCCCGTCGTGGCTCCCCTGACTGACTTCCTGAAGTATCTAGGAGCACCACGAAAACATCTAGGAGCACCACGAAACCCTATTTCCATCGCCGCAACCTTCTGTACCCGTGAGATCCCATCTTGGAGTCTTTTCCGGCGCTCCGCCGGAGGGGGAATCGATCACGGAGGGCTTCTACATCAACACCAAAGCCTCTTCGATGAAGTGTGAGTAGTTTACCACAGATGTTCGGGTCCATAGTTATTAGCTAGATGGCTTCTTCTCTCTCTTTGAATCTCAATACAATGTTCTCCTCGATCTTCTTGGAGATCTATTCGATGTAACTCTTTTTGCAGTGTGTTTGTCGAGATCTGATGAATGGTGGGTTTATGATCAAGTTTATCTATGAGAAATATTTGAATCTCCTCTGAATTATTTTATGTATGATTGGTTATCTTTGCAAGTCTCTTCGAATTATCAGTTTGGTTAGGCTTACTAGATTGATCTTTCTTGCAATGGGAGAAGTGTTTAGCTTTGGGTTCAATCTTGCGGTGTCCTTTCCCACTGATAGCAGGGGCAGCAAGGCACACATTGTATTGTTGCCATGGAGGATAAAAAGATGGGGTTTATATCATATTGCTTGAGTTTATCCGTCTACATCATGTCATCTTGCCTAATGTGTTACTTTGTTCTTATGAACTTAATACTCTAGATGCATGTTGGATATCGGTCGATGTGTGGAGTAATAGTAGTAGATGCAGAATCATTTAGATCTACTTGTCGCGGACGTGATGCCTATATACATGATGATGCCTAGATATTCTCATAACTATGCACTTTTCTATTAATTGCTCGACAGTAATTTGTTCACCCACCGTAATACTTATGCTATCTTGAGAAAAACCACTAGTGAAACCTATGACCCCCGGGTCTATTTTCCATCATACAAGTTTCCAATCTACTTTATTTTTCAATCTTTACTTTCGAATCTATATCATAAAAATACGAAAAATATTTATCTTATTATGATCTCTATCAGATCTCACTTTTGCAAGTGGTCGTTTATCATGTTGGTTGCGAGGTTCTTGTTTGTTTGTGTAGGTACGAGGGACTTGCATGTAGCCTCCCACTAGATTGATACCTTGGTTCTCAAAAACTGAGGGAAATACTTACGCTACTTTGCTGCATCACCCTTTCCTCTTCAAGGGAAAACCAATGCAGTGCTCAAGAGGTAGCAAGAAGGATTTCTGGAGCCGTTGCCGGGGAGGTCTTCGCACAAGTCAAGACATACCAAGTACCCATCACAAACTCTTCTCCCCCGCATTACATTATTTTCCATTTGCCTCTCGTTTTCCTCTCCCCCGCTTCACCCTTGCCGTTTTACTCACCCTTCTTTTGTTCGTCTTTTCATTCGCTTTGATGTCTTACTTGGCTCGTTTGCTCGTTTGGTTGGAATAGTTGTTTATTTATTGCTAAACATAGAATCTAATATCTATGGATCCTCATTCACTAGCCAATCTTTTTAAGAGATCCAATTATGATGAACCAAATCCTAGTGATTTGAGTGCACTAGATTATCCTGATGATGTTTTGCTTGAAATCTGTGAATCTGAAAATTGTGATGAAGAAATTTATGAAGAGATTCACGACAGCTCCTTGAATAAAAAGCATGATTGCAATGATTTTATTTTAAATTCTCTTGATATCAATTGTGCTAATAATATCCAAAATCCTAATCTTGGGGATGCTAGTTTTGCTATGTCTACTACTTGTTGCAATGATCATGATTGCGGGTTCTTCTTATGATCTTGAAAATTTATTTAAGCCCCATGATGAATATGAGATTGATAATAGTGTTTGCAATATTATTGAAAGTGGGTTTGGAAGAGTGTCAACTTTAGATCCCGCATATTTGGATAATGTTCAATCTTATGAAATTTTTGATAAAAGTGGGTTTGGAGAGGTCATGACTTTAGTTAATGTTAATCCCACTATTTTGGAAGAGTGTCGCTTTGCATGGATGTGGATCGTGTTGAGAATATTTTATGTGATAGCTATTTTATTGAATTTGCTTATGATCCAACATCTGATTATTATGAGAGAGGAAAATATGGTTGTAGAAATTTTCATGTTACTAAATTACCTCTCGTCATGTTGACATTGCTAATGTTCCTTTCGTTTCCTTGTATATGCTAGTTTTTGCTTGCTATGATATTTTTTTTCTATAAGATGCCTATGCATAGGAGGTATGTTAGACTTAGATGTGTTTATCATGTATCCTATGATGCTCTCTTTGTGCTTTAATTCTTGTCTCTGATGTGAGCATCATTAAAATTATCAATGCCTAGCTAAAAGGCTTTAAAGAAAAGCGCTTGTTGGGAGACACCCAATATTTTTCCTTGCTGTTATTCAATAAATAATTCATCTAGCTTCTGTTTAGATATGGTTTTATGTTTTAATTATTGTTTGTGCCAAGTAGAACCTATAGGATCATCTTGGGTGATAGTTAATTTGATCTTGCTGAAAAACAGAAACTTTTGCACGCACGAGAATAATTTTAGTAAATCACAGAAACGTGATTTTAGGTTTATTCTTTCTTCAGTAGATTAATAGACAATTTTACTAGGACTTCCTATTTTGGTAGGATTCGTAGAGTTTCAGAAGTATCCGGAAGTTACAGATTACTACAGACTGTTCTGTTTTTGACAAATTCTGTTTTTCGTGTGTTGTTTGCTTATTTTGATGAATCTATGGCTAGTATCGGGGGGTATGAACCATATAGAAGTTGGAATACATTAGGTTTAACACCAATATAAATAAAGAATGAGTTCATTAAAGTACCTTAAAGTGGTTGTTTGCTTTCATGCACTAACGGAGCTCATGAGATTTTCTGTTGAGTTTTGTGTTGTGAAGTTTTCAAGTTTTGGGTAAAGATTTGATGGACTATGGAATAAGGAGTGTCAAGAGCCTAATCTTGGGGATGCCCCGGAAGGCATCCCCTCTTTCGTCTTCGTCTATCGGTAACTTTACTTTGAGCTATATTTTTATTCACCAGATGATATGTGTTTTGCTTGGAGCGTCTTGTATGATATGAGTCTTTGCTTTTTGGTTTACCACAATCATCCTTTATGTACACACGTTTTGGGAGAGACACACATGAATCGGAATTTATTAGAATACTCTATGTGCTTCACTTATATCTTTTGAGCTAGACAATTTTGCTGTAGTGCTTCACTTATATCTTTTTAGAGCACGACGGTGGTTTTATTTTATAGAAATTATTGATCTCTCATGCTTCACTTATATTATTTTGAGAGTCTTTTAGAACAGCATGGTATTTGCTTTGGTTATAAAATTGGTCCTAATATGATGGGCATCCAAGTTGGGTATAATAAAAACTATCATATAGAGTGCATTGAACACTATGATCAATTTGATACTTGATAATTGTTCTGAGATATAGAGGTGGTAATGTTAGAGTCATGCTAGTTGGGTAATTATGAAATTGAGAAATACTTGTGTTAAAGTTGGCAAGTCCCGTAGCATGCACATATGTTAAACGTTGTGTAACAAATTTGTAGCATGGGGTGCTCTCTGATTGCCTTCCTTATGAATGGAGGTCGGGATCGCGCGATGGTTAAGTCCTACCAACCCTTCCCCTAGGAGCATGTGTAGTAGTACTTTGCTTAGAGGGCTAATTAACTTTTGCAATAAGTATATGAGTTCTTTATGACTAATATGAGTCCATGGATTATGCGCACTCTTACCCTTCCATCATTGCTAGCCTCTAGAGTACCGTGCATTGCCCTTTCTCACCTTGAGAGTTGGTGCAAACTTCGCCGGTGCATCCAAACCCCATAACACGATACGCTCTATCACACATAAACCTCCTTATATCTTCCTCAAAACAGCCACCATACCTACCTATTATGGCATTTCCCTAGCCATTCTGAGATATATTGCCATGCAACTTTCCACCGTTCCGTTTATTTTGACACGCTCCATCATTGTCATATTGCTTTTTGCATGATCATGTAGTTGACATCGTATTGGAGACAAAGCCACCTTCATGATTCTTTCATACATGTCGCTCTTGATTCATTGCATATCCCGGTACACCACCGGAGGCAGTCACATAGAGTCATATTTTGTTCTAAGTATCGAGTTGTAATTCTTGAGTTGTAAATCAATAAAAGTGTGATGGTCTTCATTATTAGAGCATTGTCCCAAGTGAGGAAAGGATGATCGAGACTATGATTCCCCCACAGTTCGGGATGAGACTCCGGACTTTATGAAAAATAAAAGAGGCCAAAGAAGCCCAAATAAAAAAAGAGGCCAAAGAAGCCCACCAAAAAAATGAGAGGAAAAGAGAGAAGGGACAATGTTACTATCCTTTTTCACACTTGTGCTTCAAAGTAGCACCATGATCTTCATGATAGAGAGTCTCCTATGTTGTCACTTTCATATATTAGTGGAAAATTTTCATTGTAGAAGTTGGCTTGTATATTCCAATGATGGGCTTCCTCAAAATGCCCTAGGTCTTTGTGAGCAAGCAAGTTGGATGCACACCCACTTAGTTTCTTTTGTTGATCTTTCATACATTTATAGCTCTAGTGCATTCGTTGCATGGCAATCCCTACTCCTCATGTTGACATCAATTGATGGGCATCTCCATAGCCCGTTGATTAGCCTCATCAATGTGAGACTTTCTCCTTTTTTTGTCTTCTCCACACAACCTCCATCATCATATTATATTCGACCCATAGTGCTATATCCATGGCTCACGCTCATGTATTGCGTGAGAGTTGAAAAAACCTGAAGCGCGTTAAAAAGTATGAACCAATTGCTTGGCTGAAACCGGGGTTGTGCATAATGGGAGTATTTTGTGTGACGAAAATGAAGCATGTCCTAACTATATGATTTTGCAGGGAAAAGCTTTCTTTGGCTATGTTATTTTGATAAGACATGATTACTTGTTAGTATGCTTGAAGTATTACTACTTTTATGTTAATATGAACTTTTATCTTAAATCATTTGGATCTGAACATTCATGCCACAATAAAGAAAATTACATTGAGAAATTAGGTAGCATTCGACATCAAAAATTCTGTTTTTATCATTTACCTACTCGAGGACGAGCATGAATTAAGCTTGGGGATGCTTGATACGTCTCCAACATATCTATAATTTTTTATTTTTACATGCTATTTTATTACCTGTTTTGGATGTTTATCGGCTTTACTATACACTTTTATATCATTTTTGGGACTAATCTATTAAGCGGAGGCCAAGCCCAAATTGCTGTTTTTTGCCTATTTCAGTGTTTTGGAGAAAAGGAATATCAAACGGAGTCCAAACGGAATGAAACCTTCGGGAAAGTTATTTTTGGAATAAACACAACCCAAGAGACTTGGAGTGAATGTCAAGAAGTAAATGAGGCAGCCACGAGGTAGGAGGGCGCGCCCCCCACCCTCGTGGGCCCCTCGTGGCTCCCCTGACTGACTTCCTTCGCCTATATAGACTTGCATACCCTGGAAACATCCAGGAGCACCACGAAACCCTATTTCCACCGCCTAAACCTTCTATGCCCGTGAGATCCCATCTTGGAGCCTTTTCCGGCGCTCCCCGGAGGGGGAATCAATTAGGGAGGACTTCTACATCAACGCCCAAGCCTCTTCGATGAAGTGTGAGTAGGTTACCACAGACCTTCGGGTCCATAGTTATTAGCTAGATGGGTTCTTCTCTCTTTTTGAATCTCAATACAATGTTCTGCTCGATCTTCTTGGAGATCTATTCGATGTAACTCTTTTTGCGGTGTGTTTGTCGAGATCCGATGAATTGTGGGTTTATGATCAAGTTTATCTATGAGAAATATTTGAATCTCATCTGAATTCTTCTATGTATGATTGGTTATTGATGTCTACTACGCAACCTTCTCCTTGTATACATTGTTGGGCCTCCAAGTGTAGAGGTTTGTAGGACAGTAGCAAATTTCCCTCAAGTGGATGACCTAAGGTTTATCAATCCGTGGGAGGCGTAGGATGAAGATGGTCTCTCTCGAACAACCCTTCAACCAAATAACAAAGAGTCTCTTGTGTCCCCAACACACCCAATACAATCATAAATTTTATAGGTGCACTAGTTCGGCGAAGAGATGGTGATACAAGTGCAATATGGATGGTAGATATAGGTTTTTGTAATCTAAAAATATAAAAACAGCAAGGTAACTAATGATAAAAGTGAGCACAAACGGTATTGCAATGCTAGCAAACAAGGCCTAGGGTTCATACTTTCACTAGTGCAAGTTCTCTCAACAATAATAACATAACTGGATCATATAACTATCCCTCAACATGCAACAAAGAGTCACTCCAAAGTCACTAATAGCGGAGAACAAACGAAGAGATTATGGTAGGGTACGAAACCACCTCAAAGTTATCCTTTCCGATCGATCTATTCAAGAGACCGTAGTAAAATAACACGAAGCTATTCTTTCCATTTGATCTATCATAGAGTTCGTACTAGAATAACACCTTAAGACACAAATCAACCAAAACCCTAATGTCACCTAGATACTCCAATGTCACCTCAAGTATCCGTGGGCATGATTATACGATATGCATCACACAATTTCAGATTCATCTATTCAACCAACACAAACTACTTCAAAGGGTGCCCCAAAGTTTCTACCGGAGAGTCAAGACGAAAACGTGTGCCAACCCCTATGCATAAGTTCATTGAACCCGCAAGTTGATCACCAAAACATAAATCAAGTAGATCACGTGAATATACCATTGTCACCACAGATAAGCACGATAAGACATACATCAAGTGTTCTCAAATCCTTGAAGACTCAATCCGATAAGATAACTTCAAAGGGAAAACTCAATTCATCACAAGAGAGTAGAGAGCGAGAAACATCATAAGATCCAACTATAATAGGAAAGCTCGTGATACATCAAGATCGTATCACCTCAAGAACACGAGAGAGAGAGAGAGAGATCAAACACATAGCTACTGGTACATACCCTCAGCCCCGAGGGTGAACTACTCCCTCCTCGTCATGGAGAGCGCCGGGATGATGAAGATGGCCACCGGTGAGGGATTCCCCCTCCGACAGGGTGTCGGAACGGGCTCCTGAGAGGTTTTCGGTGGCTACAAAGGCTTGTGGCGGTGGAACTCCCAATCTATTGTGCTCCTAGATGATTTCGGGGTACGTGGGTATATATAGAAGGAAGAAGTAGGTCGGTGGACGCTCGAGGGGCCCACGAGGGTGGGGGGCACGCCGGGCACCCTCATGGCCGCCTCCTCTGTTGCTTGACGTCCACTCCATGTCCCCTGGATTGTATTTGTTCCAAAACGATCACTCCCGAAGGTTTCATTCCGTTTGGACTTCGTTTGATATTCCTTTTCTTCGAAACACTGAAATAGGCCAAAAAAACAGCAATTCGGGTTGGGCCTCCGGTTAGTAGGTTAGTCCCAAAAATGATATAAAAGTGGAAAGTAAAGCCCATAAACATCCAAAACAGATAATATAATAGCACGGAACAATCAAAAATTATAGATACGTTGGAGACGTATCAAGCATCCCAAAGCTTCCTACTCATCCTCGAGTAGGTAAATGATAAAAACAGAATGTTTGATGTGGAATGCTACCTAGCATATTTCTCAATGTAATTTTCTTTACTGTGGCATGAATGTTTAGATCCAAAAGATTCAAAATAAAAGTTCATATTGACATGAAAACAATAATACTTCAAGCATACTAACAAAGCAATCATGTCTTCTCAAAATAACATGGTTAAAGAAAGCTATCCCTATAAATCATATAGTCTGGCTATGCTCTATCTTCATCACACAAAGTATTTAATCATGCACAACCCTAATGACAAGCCAAGCAATTGTTTCATACTTTAGTATTCTCAAACTTTTTCAACTTTCACGCAATACATGAGCATGAGCCATGGACATAGCACTATATGTGGAATAGAATGGTGGTTGTGGAGAAGACAAAAAGGGAGAAGATAGTCCCACATCAACTAGGTGTATCAAAGGGCAATGGAGATGCCCATTAATTGATATTGATGTGAGTGAGCAGGGATTGCCATGCAACGGATGCACTAGAGCTATAAATGTATGAAAGCTCAACAAAAGAAACTAAGTTCCAACTTGCTTGCTCACGAAGACCTAGGGCATTTTGAGGAAGCCCATCATTGGAATATACAAGCCAAGTTCTATAATGAAAAATTCCCACTAGTATATGAAAGTGACAACATAGGAGACTCTCTATCATGAAGATCATGGTGCTACTTTAAAGCACAAGTGTGGTAAAAAGGATAGTAGCATTGTCCCTTCTCTCTTTTTCTCTCATGTTTTTATTTGGCCTTTCTCTTTTTTTTATAAAGTCCGAAGTCTCATCCCGACTTGTGGGGGAATCATAGTCTCCATCATCCTTTCCTCACTTGGGACATTGCTCTAATAAAGAAGATCATCACACTTTTATTTACTTACAATTCAAGATTACAACTCGATACTTAGAACAATATATGACTATATATGAATGCCTCCGGCGGTGTACCAGGATATGCAATGAATCAAGAGTGACATGTATGAAAAATTATGAAGGTGGCCATGCCACAAATTGGATGTCAACTACATGATCATGCAAAGAGCAATACGACAGTGATGATGCGTGTCATAATAAACGGAACGGTGGAAAGTTGCATGGCAATATATCTCGGAACGGCTATGGAAATGCTGTAATAGGTAGGTATGATGGCTGTTTTGAGGAAGGTATATGGTGGGTGTATGGTACCGGCGAAAGTTGCGCGCCACAAGAGAGGCTAGCAATGGTCAAAGGGTGAGAGTGCGTATAATCCATGGACTCAACATTAGTCATAAAGAACTCATATACTTATTGCAAAAATCTACAGGCCATTGAAAACAAAGCACTGCGTGCATGCTCCTAGGGGGATATATTGGTAGGAAAAGACCATCGCTCGTCCCCGACCGCCACTCATAAGGAAGATAGTCAATAAATAAATTATGCTCCAACTTCATGACAAAGCGGTTCACCATACGTGCATGCTATGGGAATCACAAACTTCAACACAAGTATTCCTCAAATTCATAATTACTCAACTATCATGACTCTAATATCACCATCCTCATATCTCAAAACAATTATCAAGCATCAAATTGATCATAGCATCCAATTCACTTTCTATGATAGTTTTTATTATACCCAACTTGGATGCCCATCATTCCAGGACCAATTTTATAACCATAGCAAATACCATGCTGTTCTAAGAGACTCTCAAAATAATATAAGTGAAGCATGAGATATCAATAATTTCTACAAAATAAAACCACCTCCGTGCTCTAAAAAGATATAAGTGAAGCACTAGAGCAAATGACAAACTACTCCCAAAGATATAAGTGAAGATCAATGAGTAGTCAAATAATTGTGCAACTATGTGAAGACTCTCTAACATTTTAAGAATTTCAGATCTTGGTATTTTATTCAAATAACAAGAAAAACAAAAGAAAATAAAACGATGCTCCAAGCAAAACACATACCATGTGGTGAATAAAAATATAGCTCCATGTAAAGTTACCGATGAACGAAGACGAAAGAGGGGATGCCTTCTGGGGCATACCCAAGCTTAGGCTCTTGGTT
The DNA here is from genome assembly GCF_002162155.2 of Triticum dicoccoides. NCBI lineage: Eukaryota > Viridiplantae > Streptophyta > Magnoliopsida > Poales > Poaceae > Triticum > Triticum dicoccoides. The sequence goes on along the minus strand of NC_041387.1, from coordinate 216,452,016 downwards.
GTCCTTGAATATTACCTTGGGGTGCCTTGGGCATTCCCAAGCTTTGGCTCTTGCCACTCCTTATTCCATAGTCCATCGAATCTTTACCCAAAACTTGAAAACTCCACAACATAAAACTCAACAGAAAACTCGTAAGCTCCGTTAGTATAAGAAAATAAATCACCACTTAGGTACTGTTGTGAACTTATTCTAAATTCATATTGGTGTTAAATCTCCTGTATTCAAACTTCTCTATGGTTCATACCCTCTGATACTACTCATAGATTGATCAAAATAAGCAAACAACACATAGAAAACAGAATCAAAAATAGAACAGTCTGTAGTAATGTGTATCGAATGTATACTTTTGGAACTCCAAAAATCCTACCAAATCCGGAAAACCTGAGAAATTTACGCACCAATCCATATAAAAAATAATCATATCAAAAGCACGTTTCTGTGAATTACCAAAACTAATTTACTGGGTGCAAAAGTTTCTGATTTTCAGCAGGATCAACACAACTATCACCGTAAGCTATCCTAAAGGTCTTACTTGGCACTTTATTGAAACAAAAGCTATAAAACATGGTTAATACAGTAGCATAATCATGTGGACACACAAAAACAGTAAGGGTAAATATCGGGTTGTCTCCCAACAAGCGCTTTTCTTTAATGCTTTCTAGCTAGGCATGATGATGACAATGATGCTCACATAAAAGATAAGAATTGAAACATGACGGGAGAATCATGAAGCATATGACTAGCACATCTAAGTCTAACCCACTTCCTATGCATAGGGATTTTGTGAGCAAACAACTTATGGGAACAATAATCAACTAGCATAGGAAGGCAAAACAAGCATAACTTCAAGATTTTAAGCACATAGATAGGAAACTTGATATTATTGCAATTCCTACAAGCATATGTTCCTCCCTCATAATAATTTTCAGTAGCATCATGAATTAATTCAACAATATAACCAGCACCTAAAGCATTCTTTTCATGATCTAGTTGCATAGAAATTTTATTACTCCCCACATAAGCAAAATTCTTCTCATTCGGAATAGTGAGAATATCATAAGAGACTTGAATACTATAATTGTTTCCACATTAAAAGAGTAATGTTCAGAAAAAGGGTAATCATAATCATGACAATTTTTATAAATATAATCATTACTACTTTTTATAGCATAAGTTTCATCACAATAATCATCATAAGTAGGAGGCATGCTATCATCATAACAAATTTGCATATCAAAACTTGGGAGACTAGAAATATCATCTTCATTAAACGTAGCATCCCCAAGCTTGGGACAAACATTAATTGCAGCAAATATATTCTCAAATATGTCATTCTCATCTAACATAGCTTCCCTAAGCTTGGGCCTTTTCATATGATAAGCATAATCACTCTCATCATTAATAGTATGGATAGCACCAATAGTATAGCAATCATCATCACAATGAGTAGTAGGAGCAACATCATTTGGGAGAGATACCTTTCTACCTTTGCTTCTCCGTCTTTCATTTTTCTTCTTCACATTATGTGTGGGTTCAACCTTCTTCTCTGAGCTCCTTATTGATGAGATTGGTTGAATAGAAAGCTCCTCCTCATTACCTGATTCATCATAAGAAATAATAGGAGGATATTGGGAAGTCTCTTCTCTTTCATTAGTGTTCTCTTCATATTCTATTTGCTTTCTTTTCTTTATGTAAATGAGAATATAAGGATTTTCAATGCAATTCACCGCACAATACATATAAATATTCTCTAGATCAAAATCAAGAAATTTATCAAGATTAAATTTTGGAATAGCCTCAGTTATACGTTTCATTTCTTCATACCCCAAAAGAAGACTAAGCTCTTTGTGACGCTCAAGGGTAATCAAGTTATCACAATTTTTGGACACGATTAGATCATGAAACAATTTGCATTGGAGATTTAAATGACCATGTTCATTGCACAGTTCACAAGGATGGCGAAAAATATTGAATCTTTCAGCACAAACATCAAGCCTTTCTTGCAACAATTTAGTTTCTAAATGCTTATGCCTCTTGCAATATCTATCTTCCCTATTTGTTGTGTACTTGCAAACCCAATACACTCCACAAAAATCGACATGCTTATAAGAGATATTTTCATCACGACTAGTGCAATCATCATTAGTTTTATGGATATTCAAGGAGTTAATACTAACAACATTGCAATCACGCTCATCATTCAAAGATTTAGTACCAAACATTTTATAGACTTCTTCGTCTAGCACTTGAGCACAATTATCCTTTCCATCATTCTCACGAAGATATTAAAAAGATAAAGCGTATGCGACCAACTTAACTCCATTTTTTGTAGTTTTCTTTTATAAACGAAACTAGTGATAAAACAAGAAACAAAAAGATTCGATTACAAGATCTAAAGATATACCTTGAAGCACTAACCTCCCCGGCAACGGCGCCAGAAAAGAGCTTGATGTCTACTACGCAACCTTCTCCTTGTAGACGTTTTTGGGCCTCCAAGTGCAGAGGTTTGTTGGACAGTAGGAAATTTCCCTCAAGTGGATGACCTAAGGTTTATCAATCCATGGGAGGCATAGGAGGAAGATGGTCTCTCTCAAACAACCCTGCAACCAAATAACAAAGAGTCTCTTGTGTCCCCAACACACCCAATACAATGGTAAATTGTATAGGTGCACTAGTTCGGCAAAGATGGTGATACAAGTGCAATATGGATGGTAGATATAGGTTTTTGTAATCTGAAAATATAAAAACAGCAAGGTAACTAATGATAAAAGTGAGCACAAACGGTATTGCAATGCTAGCAAACAAGGACTAGGGTTCATACTTTCACTAGTGCAAGTTCTCTCAACAATAATAACGTAACTGGATCATATAACTATCCCTCAACATGCAACAAAGAGTCACTCCAAAGTCACTAATAGCGGAGAACAAATGAAGAGATTATGGTAGGGTATGAAACCACCTCAAAGTTATCCTTTCTGATCGATCTATTCAAGAGTCTGTAGTAAAATTACACTAAGCTATTCTTTCCGTTCGATCGTTCATAGAGTTCGTACTAGAATAACACCTTAAGACACAAATCAACCAAAACCCTAATGTCACCTAGATACTCCAATGTCACCTCATGCATCACACAATCTCAGATTCATCTATTCAACCAACACAAAGTACTTCAAAGAGTGCCCCAAAGTTTCTATCGGAGAGTCAAGACGAAAACGTGTGCCAACCCCTATGCATAAGTTCATTGAACCCGCAAGTTGATCACCAAAGCATACATTAAGTAGATCACGTGAGTATGCCATTGTCACCACAGATAAGCACGGCAAGACATACATCAAGTGTTCTCAAATCCTTAAAGACTCAATCCGATAAGATAACTTAAAAGGGAAAACTCAATTCATCACAAGAGAGTAGAGGGGGAGAAACATCATAAGATCCAACTATAATAGGAAAGCTCGCAATACATCAAGATCGTATCACCTCAAAAACACGAGAGAGAGAGAGAGATCAAACACATAGCTAATGGTACATACCCTCAGCCCCGAGGGTGAACTACTCCCTCCTCGTCATGGAGAGCACCAGGATGATGAAGATGGCCACCGGTGAGGGATTCCCCCTCCGACAGGGTGCCGGAACGGGCTCCCGAGAGGTTTTTGGTGGCTACAGAGGCTTGCGACGGCGGAACTCCCGATCTATTGTGCTCCTGGATGTTTTCGGGGTACGTGGGTATATATAGGAGGAAGAAGTAGGTCGGTGGACGGTCGAGGGGCCCACGAGGGTGGGGGGCGCGCCGGGCACCCTCGTGGCCACCTCCTCTATTGCTTGACGTCCACTCCAAGTCCCCTGGATTGCATTTGTTCCAAAAAGATCACTCCCAAAGATTTCATTCCATTTGGACTCCGTTTTATATTCCTTTTCTTTGAAACACTGAAATAGGCAAAAAACAGCTATTCGGGCTGGGCCTCCGATTAGTAGGTTAATCCCAAAATTGATATAAAAGTGTAAAGTAAAGCCCATAAACATCCAAAACAGACAATATAATAGCATGGAACAATCTAAAATTATAGATACGTTGGAGACGTATCGGTTATCTTTGCAAGTCTCCTCGAATTATCAGTTTGGTTTGGCCTACTAGATTGATCTTTATTGCAATGGGAGAAGTGCTTAGCTTTGGGTTCAATATTGCGGTGTCCTTTCCCAGTGACAGTAGGGGCAGCAAGGCACATATTGTATTGTTGCCATCGAGGATAAAAAGATGGGGTTTATATCATATTGCTTGAGTTTATCCCTCTACATCATGTTATCTTGCCTAATGTGTTACTCTGTTCTTATGAACTTAATACTCTAGATGCATGCTGGATAGCAGTCGGTATGTGGAGTAATAGTAGTAGATGCAGAATCGTTTCGATCTACTTGTCGCGGACGTGGTGCCTATATACATGATCATGCCTAGATATTCTCATAACTATGCACTTTTCTATCAATTGCTCGACAGTAATTTGTTCACCCACCGTAATACTTATGCTATCTTGAGAGAAGCCACTAGTGAAACCTATGGCCCCCGGGTCTATTTTCCATCATACAAGTTTCCGTTCTACTTTATTTTGCAATCTTTACTTTCCAATCTATATCATAAAAATACCAAAAATATTAATCTTATTATTATCTCTATCAGATCTCACTTTTGCAAGTGGCCATGAAGGGATTGACAACCCCTTTATCGCGTTGCTTGCGAGGTTCATGTTTGTTTGTGTAGGTACGATGAACTTACGTGTAGCCTCCTATTGGATTGATACCTTGGTTCTCAAAAACTGAGGGAAATACTTACACTATTTTTCTGCATCACCCTTTCCAATTCAAGGGAAAACCAACGCAGTGCTCAAGAGGTAGCAGGCACCCATTTGGTGTCTCGGGAACCCTGCAAACATCATTCAGGGTCGTATGTGGAAACCTCGGCCAGACTCCCTACAGATGGAACCTGAATTGGCGATAAACCTGGACTAGAGACTTGAGTGGTTAGGTAGGCCGTGGCCGACACCCTTGTTGGGCTTCCGCTTGAAGGTTGCCGAGTACATGTCGTGTAAACGGTGGTAAGTGGTGAGAGCGTGTGTGAAGAAGTACACCCCTGCAGGGTTAACATCATCTATTCGAATAGCCGTGTCCGCGGTAAAGGACCTTTGGGTTACCTATACAGTTCATAGACAAGTGAAAGTGGATAGTCTAAAATACGTAAGATAAGCATGACTGCTATGGATGGCGTTCTCGTGGGGAGACGGGAGCGGATCGATAGTTGTGTATTGCTATGATGAATATGTGGACTCGTGTGCGCCAGTTCAGAAGAGTTACTTGCAGACGTAGTTCAGGATAGCCACCGAGTCAAAGCTGGCTTGCTGCAGTTAAACTCCACCACCCCCTTTGTTGATACTGATGCATATGTAGTTAGTTATGATGTAAGTCTTGCTGGGTACATTTGTACTCACATTTGCTTAATTTATGTTTTTGCAGAGAGACTTCAATCTCGCTAATAGTTCCGTGTGGACTTCGATGTTTAGCTTGTTACCTCATCTATGATCTTGTGCCCTCAGCAGGATCTGGTAGATAGTCAGGCTTCTCAGCCCTTTTCATTTGTAGTATTCTGTACTCAGACATGTTAAGATTCCGCTTGTGCTTTGACTTGTATGCTCTGAATGTTGGGTCATGAGACCCATGTTTGTAATATCTTGCTCCTCGGAGCCTATTGAATAAAATACTTGAGTTGTAGAGTCATGTTGTGATGCCATGTTGTGTTTGCACATATCGGGCATATTGTGTGTATGCTATTGAAATGCTTGGTATGTGTGGGATCTGACTATCTAGTTGTTTATCCTTGGTAGCCTCTCTTACTGGGAAATGTCTCCTATTGCTTCCACTGAGCCATGGTAGCTTGCTACTGCTCCGGAACACTTAGGCTGGCCGGCATGTGTCCTTCTTCGTTCCTGTGTCTATCCCTTCAGGGAAATGTCACGTGGTGATCCTTTAAGTCGTTGTAGCTTGCTACGACTTGGGATTCATTCGCTGTTCATCGACACATTCGTTGCTGGGTCATGTATGCCTGTCCCTGTAAGTTAGCGCCACTTTGGGTTCACGACTAGCCATGTCAGCCTGGATTCTTTGTCATATGGATGCCAGCGACACTATCATATACGTGAGCCAAAAGGCGCAAACGGTCCCGGGCCTGGTAAGGCGACACCCGTGGGAATACTGTTGAGGAAATAACTACTGAGTATAAACCACCCAGGAGGGGCCGGTTCACGATCAACCATATTGAAGTCCATGAAGATAAAAAGATGGCGCTTTAGTGATGAATCTTAGAGGCCCAAGCCCAGAGGCGGATTAGGGCCCATAGTTGTAAACCGCCATAGTTGTATACTTGTATTATAAGTTAGGAAAAGAGAGAGACCGAGCCGAACACTTGTACGAGTCGGCCTCGGGACTCTGCAAACCGACCGGGCGTCAACCTGTGTATATAAAGGGAGGACCCGGCGGCGGTTCAAGGACAACAGAAAACAACTCGAGACCCATGCTAGCGTATTTTCTCCCTGGTCATCGAAACCCCAGTAATCCCATCACAAACTAGACGTAGGCTTTTACCTTCAACGAAGGGGCTGAACTAGTATAACTCACGTGTCCCTTGTCCGGTTTAACCCCTTCAGGCTAACCTCATTGTGATGGTCCACGACTAAGTCCTTCTGCTAGGACATCTAATGTGATACTTCCATGACAGTTGGCGCCCACCGTGGGGCTATCGCACGATGGTTTTGAGTTCTTGAAGGGCAGCTTTGAAGGACTCAAGGGGTACGTGGTTGGCCGGATGACCAAGAGTCGTCGGGGCAAGCTCTACATCGATGATGCAGGATGGGGCCCCGAGGCCGGCTCAATTGAGTACGGGTACCGGGTCCCTTTTGGTGGAATTCACGTTTTCATCGGCAAGATCGGCGAACCGGGCCCTGAGCCGGACATCTCCATCGACCTCGTCGAGACGGCTCAGCGTGCAAGTCCTACCCAGGTCCGGCCTGCCGTGAAGCGTGCATTCGTAGGGTTCATCCTTGGCGCGGAATCTGAACCGGTGTCCGACGGTGAGACGGCCGTCTACTCAGATGGTGAATCATCCACTGGCGAAACTGAATCGCTATACCAATTGCACGATGGCCGGTTTGAGGGATATTCCGATGGCAACAGTCCCCTTGAATCGCCAAACCGGGTTGCGGTCTTCATGGCTGGTACACAGCCCACCGTGCAATCTTCATCTACAGCAGCAATGGTCTCCGGATCGGTAGCCGCGGCAGGAGGCCCAATGCGTCGGCCGGCTCAAGTTCTTGCCGGTTTACTAGATGATTGGCCGGCACTGTTGACCACAGTGGTAACTCCGGAGACTCAGGTTCAGCACAATGCGGATGTTGCGAAATTAAAGGATCAGATAGTTCAGGCCAAGGCAGACTTGGCGGCAGAGGAGGCCAGGATGGAGGAAGAACGAGCTGCTTTAGATACCCGATCACAGGAAATCCAAGCGCAGAATTACCGGCTTACGTTGGATCAGAACGCATCAAATGAGGTTATGAGAAGGAAGTACCGATCTCGACTGCCACCGGTTTACGAGGGTCTGAATCTCTTCAGCACACCAGGAGCTAGGCCTAGCAATCCGGCAGGAGTAAACCGGACCGAGGCACTGGGGGCGGCGCCGGATCAACCACAAGCGATGGACCCGCCTCGACGGACGGACAACCCGCCCCAGTATGTCACAACGCCGCAGGGTCACTTTTCCAGTCCCTTGGACAACATGATCGCAGCAACATCACATTTGGCAGCTATTCCGATGGAGGGTGATTCCTTAGCAGAGATCGAGACTCGGCGAGCCAGGGATCTTCTTCAAACCGCCATTGTTCAGCAATAGGCTTATTCCTAGAGCCGAGACATAATACATTCAACCCCCCATCCGAGCAAGAGTTATAGCCGGCACATGGACGAGCCGGCCGTGTCAAGCAGTGCGCAGCATCGAGATGCGCCTCGAGGGGCTAATCCGGAGAACGGTGGTCGGAATGCTCAGGACGTAGTGGATAATGGTAGAGCGCGAAGGGAGGCCGCTTTCACGGCGCAGTATGCGGGTCATCATCAACCCGCCCCGGTTCAGCCAACAACATCCATAGAGCATGGGACAGGGCTTGCCTTCAGCACCGGGGAGTACCGTGTCTCATCCCGGCTCTCCGTAATGTGCGGCTGCCCAAGGATTTCAAAGGGACGTGCAAGATGCCTAATTACACCGCTGATCAGCCCCCCGAGGAGTGGGTTGAAATTTATGAGATGGCAATGGAGATGCTGGATGTGGATGAAGCGGCCTGTGCAAAATACTTCACCATGATGTTGGAAGGAACGGCCCGCACTTGGTTAAAAAGCCTACCCGCCAACTCCATCGCATCATAGGACCAATTGAAGGCCAAGTTCATAGCAAACTTCAAAGATACGTGCAAACAACCTATGTCCATTGTGGATTTAGATGCCTGTGTCCAAGGAGAGAACGAGTCAACGACACATTGGGTGCGCTGGGTTTCAGAAGTTTTACATTCGTCAGACCGTATCAATGCTGACATGGCGAACGTGACATTGGAGCATAATTGCCGGTTTATGTCATTGAAAATGAAGTTGGGACGACTAAAGTGCCACTACAATGATATGGGAACACTTATGGCGGCTCTGGTTAAGTATGCTGATTCTAACAACACCAAAGACCCTGATTCTGATGAAGAGAAACAAGAGAAGGGAAAGAAGAATGCCGGTTCAAAAGGACACCATAATCAGGCGAGCCAGGGAAACAGTGGTAAGCATAAAGCGGATAATTCCGATTTGGTGGCTAACACCAATGTGCAGGGTAATATGCAGCGTCGTCGGGGTAAACCGCCCCAGCGCGGTGGAGGAATGAATCTAGAACGCCTGTTAAACCAGCCCTGCCCAAAGCACGGGACGAAGGAGGCTCCAGCCACACACCTTTGGAAGGATTGCCACATCATGAGGGAGTTCAAAAATTCTGATCTTTTCTGGTATGATCAGGGTCCATCTGGTGGTTCCGGTCCAGGATTCCATGGGCCAAGTTACGGTGGTGGCGGTTCCAGCTCAGGATTTCAGAATAATCAGGGCGGTCAGAGCAACCAGGCTGGTAACCATCAACAGGGTAATCAGGGGAATCAACAGTAGTAGGGTTATCAGAGCAACCCAAAGCAGTTAAACGGCGGACAGTATCATGTTTTCACTACTAGCTTGTGCAAGCGCGATTAGAAGCTCCATAAAAGGGCAGTGAAATCTGTTGAACCGGCAGTGCCTCGTTATCTACGCTGGTCTGAGCAGCCTATTGTCTGGAGCAGGGAGGATCACCCGCCCTGGGTTGACAATCCGGGTCACCTGGCTTTGGTGGTTGCGCCTCAGGTGGGATGATATAAGTTCACCAAGGTACTCATGGACAGAGGGAACGGTATCAATATCTTGTACTATGAAACGTTCCAGCGTATGGGGTTGACAGATAAGAATCTTAGACCGTCAAATACCGTTTTTCACGGAGTGGTGCCTGGCAAATCATCTTACCCAGTTGGTAAGATAGCTCTGGAGGTGGTTTTTGGAGATGATCATGACTCAAGGTCCGAGACACTGACCTTTGAAGTGGTCAAAATCAGAAGTCCGTACCATGCTTTATTAGGACGGTTTATGCTAAGTTCATGGAAAGGCCGTGTTATGTTTATCTGCAGCTCAAGATGTCGGGTCACAAACGAACCATTATGGTTCATGGCAGCCGCAAGATTGCTCTAGAGTGTGAGGAAGGAGATGCGGCATATGCTGAATCGGTTTGTGCAACGGAGGAGTTAAAGTTCTATAAGGACAATGTTGATCCGGCAGACATGACTTCCTTGAAGAAGCCCTCTGCAGAACATGATCCGACCCTGAAGTTCAAACCGGCTGATGAAACTAAACTTGTTGACTTCATTCCTGGCGATTCATCCAAGCAGTTTAGTATCAGCACAAATCTAGATCTGAAATGGGAAAGCGCGCTCAAAGAGTTCATCCGTGAGAACCGGGACATTTTTGCATGGAAGCCTTCTGACATGCTAGGTGTACCGAGGGAACTCGCTGAGCACACTCTCAATATTGATCCCAAGTTTAAACCGGTCAAACAGTTCCTTCCCCGCTTCAACAAGGAACGACACAAGGCCATTGGAGAAGAGGTGGCCCGTTTGTTGGCTGCTGGTTTTATTGTTGAAGTGTTTCACCCAGAGTGGCTGGCTAATCCGGTGTTTGTACTTAAGAAAAACGGCACTTGGCATATGTGTGTGGATTACACAGATTTGAATAAAGCTTGCCCACCTAATCCCTTCGCCCTCCCTCGTATTGATCAAATCATTGATGCTACGGCTGGTTGTGAGCGTTTAAGTTTTTTGGATGCTTATTCTGGTTACCATCAGATCAAAATGGCAGTTAAGGACCAGGAGAAAACAACTTTTATTACTCCCTTTGGAGCGTTCTGCTATGTATCTATGCCTTTTGGGCTCAAGAGTGCCTAGGCAACTTATCAACGTTGCGTGCAGAATTGTCTTCATACTCAGATTGGGCGCAATGTTCATGCTTATGTGGACGATATTGTGGTCAAGTCCAGGAAAGCAGAGAAACTCATATCTGATTTGCGAGAGACCTTTGATAATATGAGAGTTTATAAAATGATGCTCAATCCAGCTAAGTGTGTTTTTGGTGTTCCGGCAGGCAAGCTCTTAGGCTTTCTGGTGTCTAATAGAGGGATTGAGGCTAATCCGAAAAAAATCAAGGCAATTACATCCTTGGCTAAACCGGCGTGTATCAATGATGTTCAGCGACTGGCAGGTCGTATTGCGGCTTTGAGCCGGTTTATCAGCCGTTTGGGAGAGAAGGCAATTCCTTTGTATTAGATGTTGAAGAAAACCGACAATTTTGTCTGGAGTGACGTAGCTGATGTGGCGTTTGTGGACTTGAAGCGACAGTTAGCTGAACCGCCAGTTCTTGCTGCTCCCGTTGATAAGGAGCCACTACTGTTATATGTGGCTGCTAATGCCCGGGCTGTCAGTGTTGCCATTGTGGTGGAGCGCAAGGAGGCTGGAAAGGAGTACTCGGTTCAAAGGCCGGTTTACTATATCAGCGAAGTGCTCATTGAGTCAAAGCAAAGATATCCGCATTAGCAGAAGCTGGTGTATGGGGTGTTTATGGCAAGTCGGAAACTTAAGCAGTACTTTCAAGGTCATCCCATCATAGTGGTTAGTTCTGCTCCTTTGGGAGATATAATTCAGAACAGGGAAGCAACTGGCCGGGTTGCTAAGTGGGCTATTGAGCTTGGACCACACGGTTTGAAGTATGTGCCACGCACAGCCATCAAGTCCCAGGCTCTTGTGGATTTCATCAATGACTGGACCGAGTTGCAAGCTCCAGAAGACAAACCGGACAGTACATACTGGACAATTCACTTTGACGGGTCCAGGCAATTGGAGGGCTCGGGGGCTGGAGTTGTCCTTACTTCCCCTCGAGGTGATAAAATTCATTATGTTCTTCGCTTAATGTTCCCTTGTACTAACAATGCAGCTGAGTATGAAGCTTTACTCCATGGTCTTCGAGTGGCTAAGGAGATGAACTTAAGCCGTGTACGATGCTTTGGAGACTCAGACTTGGTAGCCCAGCAAGTTTCAGGTACTTGGGATTCCAAGGATCCACTCATGGCGGCTTACCGACGAGAGGTGAATATTGTGGCTGGTCACTTTAAGGGATATCAAGTGGAGCACATTGATCGGTGCAAAAACGAGGCAGCTGACGCTTTAAGCCGGCTAGGATCTCAGCACAAACCGGTGCCGCCCAATACCTTTTTGGACGTCTTGCATAACCCGTCGGTTCAGCTGCCCACAGAAGAGGACCTCGCTAATCCTGATCCGGAGGCACAGTTGGTGGCCGCTTTATATATCATTCTGGACTGGACGGTTCCATACTTGGCGTATATGAACCGGGGCGAGTTACCGGATGATGAAATTTTGGCCAGATAGATCGTCCGGCGGTCCAAGTCCATGGTTGTTCACAACGGCGAGTTACACCATTGCAGTGTTTCTGGTGCGTTCCAGCGCTGTGTTTCTCCTGAAGAAGTCCATGAGATTTTACGTGAGATCCACGAAGGAGACTGTGGTCATCACGCCGGTTCAAAATCCTTGGTTGCCAAAGCTTTTCGTCATGGCTTCTATTGGTTGACGGCTCACGCTGATGCTGAGGACTTGGTCAGACGGTGTGATGGCTGTCAGAAATTCTCAAGGCGAGCTCACGTTACGGCTCAGGAACTACGGATGATTCCTATCACCTGGCCGTTTGCCACTTGGGGGCTTGACATGGTAGGGCCTTTCAAGCGATCACAAGATAAGAAGACCCACCTGTTGGTAGCGGTTGACAAGTTCACTAAATGGGTTAAAGTGGAGCCAGTAAGCAAGTGTGATGCAGCCACGGCGGTTCAGTTCATCAAAAAGGTGATCTTCCGTTTCGGTTTTCCGCATAGCATTATTACAGATAATGGCACGAATCTATCTAAAGGCGAGATGGAGGATTTTTGTCAACGAGAGCACATCCGGCTTGATGTAACATCTATGGCTCATCCCCTATCCAATGGTCAAGCTGAGCAAGCTAATCAGGAAATTCTAAAGGGTATAAAGCCCCAGCTTATGGTCCCTTTGAAGCGGACGCCGGGTTGCTGGGTGGAAGAACTACCATCGGTGTTTTGGAGCATAAACACCACCCCAAACCGATCTACAGGTTATACGCCTTTCTTCATGGTTTACAGAGCAGAGGCGGTGCTTCCCAGTGATATTCGTCATGACTCGCCTCAGGTTGCCAATTATGTTGAAGCAGACAATGAGCAAGCACGTCAAGAAGCACTGGACCTGTTAGATGAGAAGCGAGATATGGCTTTGGCTCGTTCGGCAGTTTACCAACAAGACCTGCGGCGTTATCACAGCCGCCGGGTTAAAACAAGAACCTTTCAAGAAGGCGACTTGGTGCTCCGGCTCATCCAGGATCAGGCCGATATGCACAAGTTATCCCCACCTTGGGAAGGGCCCTTTGTGGTCAGCAAGAAACTGCACAACGGATCATACTACCTCATTGATGTTTGAGAAGACTCACGCACTTATGAGGAGGAGACCCGGCGGCCGTGGAACATAGCTCTCCTTCGGCCTTACTACACCCGAGTTATAGGCTCTTCTTATGTGCATATTATGACAATGTATATATTATGATTAATATAATAAACCGGCATCCTTGCTACAAGCAGGGCCTCTGCCGTTCTTCCAATATTTCATGGTTACAAGGGGGCTTCTGTTTTCAAAGCGATGACTCATCTTGTCCATTAAACCGGCTATTGTGCCATCATACAACTTGGGAGCTTCACACCCAAGGGGCCAAAGAGAGATCTGTTGCTACTAGCATGACTCAAACATAGGCACCCATTGAGCACAGCTCACAAAGTTACTTGGGGCCTCTTTGTGTAAAGTAACAAAGAGTTTGAAAGGACCCTTGTAACCGGGTATCGACCCATGGCTTGGAAGCCTGGTGTATTCACCTAAAACCCCGGGTTAACCTGCCTTCATCAAGTAAGCCACTCCTATCCAGGTAATCCTGGCATGACCCGCCGAACGTTTGACAGTTACTCTCAATGATACCCTGAACTTGTCAAAGTTAAAATGACGATTGGTTAGTTGGAGGCCCATCTTAAAAGGCTTTGTCAAATGGTTTAACTCAGCGGCCTGGCAGCCCACGAAAAGCCTCGAATTTGGGCCTGGCAGCCCTCGAAAAGCCTCGACTACAAGTTTTTTATTTGCTTTGTTTTTGCAAGTTTTATCCTTATTTGGTCACCTTTTAAGGTAAACCGGCATCTCTTGATCTGGCCACGCTATATGTATTCATCTCAACCCGGTGTTTTTTAACCCGGTGTGGCTTACAGTTATCATATGTTCAAGCATATAATCAATGGTGAACCGGGATTTTTCAATCCGGTCTGGCTTTGACTACCTGTCGCCAGTATAATCATCCGGTGTTCATCACAACCCGGTTTTTACTTCATACATACCAGCGCTGCATGGTGGAAGTTGGGTATTCACCCTTACTACAAATAAGTTGGTAAACCAACAGCATAATTTCATATCACAGGTACGATTTGTTTTGCTATTTTTTTACAACCTTAGTTGTCTACCAGGTTGTGTGTTGGGCGTTTTGACCCGTCCGGCGGTAAACCGGACGGACAGATCTTTTTATGCAGACACAGGGATTGTATAATATTATGAAGGTATATATGCCAGCACTGACATTCTAAGGGCGGATCAAACAAAGTCATATCTCAATGCACTATGGCAGCAGATCAAAGTATTTCAACTAGCCTATTACAAGGCGCTTTAAAGCCCAAAATAAGGGATTGTTCTTTCCACAGAACAAAGTTTATGAAACATTAACCCGATTGTCGAATTAAGACTCATCACCATGTTGACGTGAAGTTCATGGATCATCTGGCGTCGGTTCAGCCTCCTCCTCCCCATCCAGTGGTTGGAAGTCAACGGTGGTCCAGTCAATCCGGGTTATAGCCTGAAAGACAGCCTCTTCACTTATAAGCTTGGACGGATCAATGTTAGGGGCGTAAGTGCGCTTACGGATTGGTGGGATAAGATTTTGCACTTCTGGCATGACAGTGTCAATCCATTTGTTGTTGGCATCATAGAAGGACCGGTGAACAATCAAGTTAGCTTCTTCTGCCAATTGACTTGCCAGAGGACGCATCTCCCTTGTCACAATTTTGAGGGCTTCGTTATCAAACTCTGCCCCGTTTTCTTGTTCACTAGGAAAGCCCTTGGCGATATCAGCCGGATCCAGGTCAGCTATCCATGCTTTGGCTCGGGTAAGTGCCAACAAAGGGCCAGCCCTGGCAGCAGATCGCTTCATCTCTTCTATCTGTGCCGGCGTCATGGATAACCTTGCTAGAGTGTCCTTGATCAATGTTGGGGCCGGATTGTTGTATGAGGCTGCATAGATAACCCGTTGGGCACAGGTATATAGTTCCTCTATCAGAGTATGTGCTGCCTTGAGCTTCATCCGCATGTCAGATCCCAGATGAGCAATGCGGCCACCTACAACGGTTTAAGATTTTGATGTTAAACCGGCAACTTACAAAGATGGTCATTCAAGAAATCTTGGCAAGAGTACTTACCAAATATTGCAGAGGTCATGGCATTCATTGACGCTTCAACCCAGTTAGCTCTTCCGCCACCGGTTTAAGAGCTGACTCGGCATCTTCAGCCCGCTTAAGCAATGCATTCTTCTCAGTCTCCCAGTTGGCACGCTCGGTCTTGAACCCTTCTTTAAGTTGTTCCATGGTTGCCAAAGTGCTTTTAAGCTCATCCTTGGCCTTGGAAGTCTCTGCTTGTTGGGATTTGATATTCTCTTGAAGATGAGCAATTTGAGAGCCTTGGTGATTTATATCAGCCTGCCACAGCCAGATGAGGAGCATGTAAATAATTTATCAAAAGTCCCAAGCATATAACAAGTTATACACTTGGCACTTGGGGGTAATGCGGATTGCTTCTTTACTACTGATTGTTTGAAGTCCCAAGGATCAATACAAGTTTTAATCTTGGCACTTGGGGGCTAATGTGTGTTTGATCAGAAAATACATAGGCATGGGAATTAACAAAATACAGTATGGAACATAAAAGTCCCGGTTTGTCTTCAAGAGACAAACCGACCCTTGGGGGCTACTTAGTCAAAATGTTCTTCATCTTTAAAGTCCCGGTTTATCTTCAAGAGATAAACCGGCCCTTGGGAGGTACAATACAGTGAATGTACAGAATAAGGATGAAAGTGTTTGGAAGATTATCTCATAACGTTCCTTCATCAGATTCACCAAACCGGCCTCATAATCTCGGCTTGTGTAAAGTCGGTTCAAGAATTCGGAATGAAGATCCTGAGCAGAAAGATTGACATAGCTTGACAAATTGGTCTTCCCCTTCCCCTTGCCCATAACAGCAAATTCGTCCTTGGTAGTATGTTTCGATAACGCAACTGGATTGCCTGGGGCGATATAAGCAGTGCAAGTGATAATAATGTCATCGCCACCTTTTGATGGACTTGGCGGATTCATGGTATCTCTGGCTGGGATCAGTGGATTAGCAGCTGGGTTTGGCGGATTGGCAGCTGGGCTCGGCGGATCAGCAGTTGGGTTTGTAGGTGTAGCATGCGGACTTGATGGATCAACATGCGTGGCCGGGTCAGCTTCCGGCGGATTGGCATTAGTGGCTGGGTCTTGCGGGGTAGAGTCATCCATGACAACATCAGTATCTTCACCAGCATTTTCTGGGGTCTGCTCCGGTTCAACATCGTCAGTGGGGCCGCTGGTCTTGGCCTTTTTGCTCAATCGGGTCTTGGCACTACAACATCAAAATAAAGATTAGTATGATAAACCGATGCAGTTACCCAGCGACGGTCTTGAGGGGAGGCAGTTGAGTGGTTGATGAACCGCCAGATGAGGAATTAGAGGACACCTGATAATTCGAGTCAGATGGATTAAGTGGGTTCCAGAAGCAACACACCAAGGGACAAGGCTTATTAAAAGAAGAAGAGACCTCCAGACGACGCTTCTGGGGTGGAGTGTCTAGTAAACCGGAGCAAGTGACCTGTTGGCCACTGTGCCGGGGTGTGCGACGGCCTTCTTGTTGCTTTGTCTTTAAAGAAAATTGTGGATCCAAATGAGAAAGTGGGTGAGAGTGTTTTACTTTCCGAGCTGCACGACGAAATTTCTGAACTGGCACGTGATCTGAACAGGAGGAAAGGGAGATTACCTCAACACGATCAGCATGGTTGGCCTCCGCATCATCCTGATAATAGTCATTCTCAATAAGATGTATGAAAAAGGAGCCAAGGGAGTCAAGTTCTACCTCTTGATCCGAATCTTCAATATGTTCAAGAGGATCAGCAGTTTCGCCGGTCTTCTTTTGGGCTGCTCTCTTTATAACTTTGCTCTTGGCACGAGGAGCCCTTGCAGGTTTATCTGAAGCCTTCCTTTTCCAAAAGGAGATATTGGCCTGTAAAAGTTAAACACAGGTTTATTAGAACAATGTTAAAGCGGAGGCGGATCAAGAAAGCACAAGGTTAAAATCTTTACCGCTGGCGGTTTGTTGGCAGTATAAAAGGGGGACAGCCCGGTTTGGTTGCATGCAGCAATCGGTTCATCTAACATCTTCTTCACAGATTCTGTGACTTCATCATCAGTCATTTCTATTTCATTAAACCGTTGAGGATCCTTGATATTGCCGGTATACTCATGCAACAATCCGGGGCGGCGGCTTAAAGGAAGGACACGCCATGCAACCGAACAGCGAACAAGGTCAACGCCCGTCAAACCGTTGGCTAGCAGAGCCCGGAGCTTGGCGAATTGAGGTGCATAGGCCTGTCGTTCCTTGGCTGTGAGCCGTGGAGGCAGTGGATGGCCATTGCTGAGCCGGTGAGCGCGGTAACCCGGCAAGGGGTTCTCTCCGGCAGGGGCAGTATTTTGACAATAGAACCAGGTTAGATTCCAGTCTTTCGGGTGGCTGTGATGCTTGGCGTGACGAAAATCAACTTCTTTTCTTTTCTGAATCGACACACCACCAAGTTCAGTGTCCGGGCCGTCAGAGAACTCAGTACGGCGGTTTAAGTGGAAGAAATCTCGGAAGAGCTCAACGGTTGGTTCCTCTTGAAGATACACTTCACAGAATACTTGGAAGTTGCATATGTTGGACACAGAATTTGGTCCAATGTCCCGAGGATGGATTTGAAAACTAGCAAGGACATCCCGGAAGAACTTTGATCCGGGAGGACTGAATCCCCGGTCTAAGTGCTGCATAAATACAATCACTTCTCCGTCTTAAGGTTCAGGAGGGCACTCAGGGCCAGGGACTCGCCAATGAAGGACATTCTTGGAGGCTAAAGCGCCAGTTACAACGTATCCATTAATCTGAGTCTCTGTGATCCGGGAAGGAGCCTAGTTGCAAGATGAGAATTGCTTGGTCATCTTGGAAACGAACTGTAAACGGAAAAAGGAAGGCCGGTTTACGATAGATGGTTGATATGTACTAATCAGTGTTAACCCGGGGGATTTGATGAAAGCATATACGAGAGTTAAACCGGAGTTTCCTACTCAAGATAAGATGGCGGTTTAAGTGAGGGCTAATGGATATGGCAGATTACCAACTATCAAAAGTTAAACCGCCCTTAAATAGAAGAGGCAGAGCTGAAATCTACTAAGTGTTTACAGAAACAGGTTTCACAATATGACAGTATAATTTTGGATCTACCGAGGTTAATAAAAGAAACTTTTACTGAGCCCTACAATGGCGCTACGAAGAACAAAGAATATCAAGATAGACTTTTTCAAGAACAGCAAGATGTTGTGGTGCGGCAGACTAAGGTTATAGATCTAGATGCAAAAGAAAACAATCGGGCCTAGCTAAGATTCAGTACTGATGCCAAGGGAAAAGTGAACCAGTATTGATGAACGCCGATGAACAGGGAAGAACACGAAGTACTAATGGAGATCTAGGGTTAAGGGAAGGAAGCTTACTAGGACCACGCCGCAGCGGAGGAGTGTCGCCGGAGCTCTGGTCCGAATAGGGTGATGCAGCGGCCAAGGTTGGTGCAGATTCGAGGTCCAACGACGGCGGTGGTGGCGCTAGAGTTCTTTGGGTCGCGAGCAGGAAGACGAGAGGCGAGGGAAAAAATGGAAAGACCCCCGGCCATATTTATAAAGAAAAGGGGACAAACAGCAGGCGCGAAAATTGAGGAGCCTGAAGCGACGAAAGGGGGCGCAGCTGTCGCCTCGATCTTCAGGATGTAATTAATGAAGGGTATCTTTTTATGCAGAAGATGACATCATGACGATTTGCTGTAGTGACAGAAGATGATGTCTCAGCGGTTCACCAAAATTCACAGGGAAACGGCAACATGGCTGTTTACAAGAATTATCAAAAGATGCTCATGGAATTTTTCTAAGTATTGAAGATTGACATGAACAGGTTCAAATCAATCTGGGGCCTAATGCTGAGGATATAACTGTTGAGTATAAACCGCCCAGGAGGGGCCGGTTCACGATCAACCATACTGAAGTCGACGAAGATAAAAAGATGGTGCTTTACTGATGAAGCTTAGAGGCCCAAGCCCAGAGGCGGATTACGGCCCATAGTGGTAAACCGTCGTAGTTGTATACTTGTATTGTAAGTTAGGAAAAGAGAGAGACCGAGCCGGACACTTGTATGAGTCGGCCTCAGGACTCTGTAAACCGGCCGGGCGTCAACCTGTGTATATAAAGGGACGACCCGACGGTGGTTTAGGGACAACAGAAAACAACTCGAGACCCAGGCTAGCGTATTTGCTCCCTGGTCATTGAAACCCCAATACTCCCATCACAAACTAGACGTAGGCTTTTACCTTCATCGAAGGGGCCAAACTAGTATAACTCTCGTGTCCCTTGTCCGGTTTAACCCCTTCAGGCTAACCTCATTGCGATGGCTCCACGACTAAGTCCTTCTACTAGGACATCTGCCGTTATACTTCCATGACAAATACCGTGCGTGAGGCCGCAAAGTGATATGAAGTGTTACATTCTAGATCAGTGTGGCATAGGATCAGGGTCCTGACAATTTCGGTATCAGAGCCTGACTGCCTGTAGGATTACCAAGCCAAACTGGTCAAAGTTGAGTCTAGAAATTCTTTAGTTATATAAGGGAATTAATTGTGGTTGGGAACGTAAGGCTCTTTTTACTCCTTATACCTTATGCCCTTCTGATCCGAGTCATCATATCCTTCCTATGGGGTTAAGGAACTAGGCTTTCTCTTCTTCCTATCGGGATCACGTGTTACTTATCCGTAGACTTATAAGAATTGTTGGATTTAAGCCTCAGTTCAGTTTCTACTACCTCCGTGTGTTCATAGTTGATCTCGGAACCTTGATATTGTGATGATCGAGTGGTTATGCCACCATTTGCAGGATGTCTTAAGTCTTTCCGAGAATTTACAACCATTATGATGTCCGAGTCATCCCGGGTTTCTAAACAGTCTGATGCATTTGCAAAACCCTTCTTGCCGTTCCGAAGTTCCTTTGTGCTAGATCAACCCCACTAACTAGTTTGTTGAGGTAATTAATTGCATCGGCATTTATGTTGCAGCTATTATTATGACCCTAGGTGTCTAGAGTATCACCTAGTAACCTAGCCATGCTTTGTGTTCCCAGTGTGATGATTCTGGCCATCATTCTCGAAAGCATCCCGTAATGCCACTTAGTATTAGGTATTCTACTACTAGGTTTTTGAACCCGAGATTCACTCTACTTACTTCATGTTAAATGGTGTTGCTAGTTCCTTTAGTTATTAGTAACCTTTGTGATAGTCCTCGAGGTCCGTGGTATTTCCTTCCATGAATAACATGAACTGCTTATGGCGGAAGTTCCTCGCAGAACCGAAAGATCACAACCAGAGTTCTCTTGACGAGTTCTCGATTATGCTGTGTCTCTGTCAGTTATAACTTCTTTGCACGGGTTATTCGGAAGAAACCTGTTGAACTTGGTTCGACATACTAATCTATGCATCCTCAACTCAGAAAGGTATATGTTCCTTTGAGTTGTCCCTCTTTAGTTGTATTCTGACCCTCGTCTATCAATTGATAGTCAAGAATATGCATGCATTCGTTAATCGATGCCTATTACCTTGTAGTCCGTCAAGCCATTTTCGGAATGACTAGGAGAAACAAACTCTAGTACCCCATCCATATCCAGGATTGGGTCAAAAAATTCGTACTCCAGAGATCAAATTCCTAAACCAGCTTTTGTTCTATTCTACCTTGGTGTGGTACCATCTTTGTATTAAGATTATCATGGGGATTGCACACCATTCTATGAAGTCTTGATGCAGTGATACTTCTCGCCATCATTATTCATTCCTCGGTCCCCATGTTATTGTAACTGGAACGCCAACAAGTGAATCTTGATGTGTGAAATTTATAGTCCTAGCAACTCTGTTGCTTGGTAGTTAAATGGATAACAACCTCATTCTTAGCGTGTTGATTATTGAATCATCACCCTAAGGTTGATCGTGCTACCTAGCCCTTATTTCCGGTGCACTCTTCGATCAATGAGTTAGGATTGTATCAATCCCTCGCTCTTTTGATCATATCATCTTGCCCTGAAAAGCAAGATTGTTCTCTAGCTTAGTAACATATCGATGGTTCGTGATTTTCCAAATATCTTCTCGGAAGTATCACCAGGTCGTCACCTGACCGCTATGTTGAGTTCGTGATCAAGTTGGTTTTCTTGTAAACCACCCTTTCTCCAAGAATCTGTGTTGGATACCTTAAGCTAGTTGGTTAAGCAAGACAACAACTTGGAGAGTTGGAACATAAAGGCTTTCCTAACTTAGTTCATTTCAAAGGGATAACTTTTGTGTGTGTGTGTGTGTTGAAGAAAGATGGTTTCTTCATCGATTGACCCTCGTGATCAGTTAATGGCCCTATCATCTTATCCAATCTTTGATTTGAGTGTAGGCTATCCTCAAATCAAATCAGAACCAATGATGTTTGTAATGTTGTCTTACTCGTGGTTGTTTCCTCGAGCATACTCCATTATATCTTTCTGGTCTGACCAATGCTATCACCTTGTTCACATAATTGTGTAATTCCACTTATATGGAAACCTGGATGAATTGTTGTTGAGCTCATCGAAAACTTCCTTATCCCCTCCATGATTTTGTTGAACATTAAGCTAGTGTTGGAACTTTTGTAAACATTATCTTCATGTCCCGTTCATGAAGCCTATGTTCGGCTGAAAGGAGTGACTTCCTCAAATTCATGTGCATTTGATGCAAGTTGCCGCCGTGAATTCAAGAAAGTCAATGTTGTTTCCTCTGGAATCATCCCAGGTCAGTCATGCATGTCTGAAATATATCTTGGTTTGTGAGACTAGCTACCTTCATTCTATATGTATCCCTAGCACACCAATCCACTGATTTATTTGTTCAAGGAGAAGAAGTTCCTTCTTAACAGCATGCCTTATGTAAGGACTTCGATATCCTCGTTGATGGTTCCCAACCGGAACTCGGTAGTGTTTTATTGTAAGCCTGCCATGTGATCATGTTGTCTGGAACAGCGTGTTCACATGTTTGTAGCAGAGCCAACTCATATTTTGGAGCTTGCTATCGTAGTTCATTCCCCGAGAATCTCGCAACGTCATCTCGTTGATTTGTGTTGCAAACTTTACTTTTTCTTTCTAGACTTGATGAGTCTGGAATATTTTGACACAAACCAGATCTGGATCTCAAGCAGATATAATGGTTGGAATGTTTTCCAAGAACTATAATATTGGTCTCACTGTAACCCGGTAAAGTGGATGTCGTGGCCAACACACCCAACCGAAAGACCTATTATTGTAGCATCTTGATTGAGGAAGTTAGCCACCTCCCCTTAAGGATTTCGTAGGATTTCTCCCTAGTTGTTCCTTATGGATTTTTGTATTGTCGAAGTCCGACCTTTTACTTGATATTCTAGATATCAAACCATATCTAGGAATGGGATATGCTAGTGCATCAAGGAGAACATTAGAAGCGGAGTGCTAAATGCCTCTCGGTCGATCATCCAGATTTTGTTTCCTTGGCCTCGCTAAAGTGAAATATGAGAAGGTGTTATCTTCCTTTGCATCTGCATCATCCATCACTATTCATCATGGTGGTATGTTGTGTTACCAGGATCCTTGCCACGGATATTGGTAAAACCTTGATGAATATGGAAATGCTCAAGTTCTTGAGACTGTCGGATCTCGGGGTCCGACAACCCGTGAGAGGTTCGAACACTGGGGTGCGTGCGGAGATCTCAACCTGCCCAGCATGCCTACTCGTAATCCTCCCTAGCCTAGCGCGTAGAGCTCACAGAGACACAAAGACACAGAGATTTATACTGGTTCAGGCCATCGTTGTGGTGTAATACCCAACTCCAGTGTGGTGTAGCAGATTGCCTCGAGGGGCTATGGATGAACTAGTTACAAGGATGAACAAGCCTCGGGAGGTGAGATGTTCTTGAGCTGGTGTGGTGTAATACTTGTTCTGGTTTCGGTCCCTCGTCCCTTCCCTATGGTGGTGTATAGGTCCTATATATAGTCGCCTTGGTCCTCTTCCCAAATATGAGTGGTAAGGGTTCCACAATGGCGGGATTTGAAAGGGGACAAGCGGTACAGACGATCCTAACAAAAGTAGTCTTCGCCTTCGAAAAGCCTTTGGTCGTGGTGCTGAAGTGGGCTCAGTGATGACCTCCGTCTTGCCGTCCTGGTGGTCTTGGTCTCGTTGGACCAGAATGGAAACCATTGGCTGATTCCTCGGGACTCCGCGCCTATGGCTTGCCTCCCTTGCACCGAAGAGGAAACCTACGCTTTGTGCCCGCCTGGCGCATGCCTGGCCTTGGTCATCATGGCTCACGTCAGCCGAGCCTCATGAGGTAGCTGCATAGATCCCTCCGCCCCTCAGGAGCCCTCCTGAGGAGGCCAACTCCTTTAGGGGTCTTGGCATTGTCCGCCTCGCGAGGCCTGGCCCCTCGCGAGGGTCTTGTGGTGTTGATGTCAAAGTTGGGTCGTACCAGGCCGTCGATGGAGCCACGGGATGGGCCGCAGGCAGTCTGGACTGGATACACCCAAGTCCAGGACACCAACAGTAGCCCCCGGGCCCAAGGCGCGCTCAGACTTGGCTTCCACGCGAAGCCAAAGGGCAAGTGCGGAGCGCTGCGGGCTCTAACCGCACGCGGCCTTAATGACGTGTGGCGACTGATTGGACATGGGCGACTCCGCTTCCACACGCTGCCTCGGTAACTGCTCGAGCTGACTAGTCGATGCTTCGTGCAAAGGGTCATGATGGCGGGAGGACGTGGAGGCCGGGGATTGGCCTCCCTTGAGAGTGGGCTGGAGCCCCCTATCCATCTCCCCTTCGTCTTGCTCCTGCTTGCTTCTTTCCTCTCCGTCTTGCTCCCATGGCGTCGCCGAAGAGGTTCTCAGCAGCCGAGAAAAGGAAGGCCCCCAAGGAGGGGCCAGCCTCCCCTCCTCCCAAGAGGGGTCGTGGTCGTCCTCACAAGCATCCTGTGGTCCCTCCGGCAGCATCCAGGGGGCGCGAGCACGCACCCCCCAAAGGCAGCGTTACACCGGGCGCCCGTGATGGTACCTCTTCTCGCGGTGGGGGCTAACGGCCCCAGAGCAGCCCCCGTGACGAAGGGAGCCGCGCCATGATCGTGTGCCTGCCTCGGCCGCGCTTTTCCTCGCTGGAGGTGCTTCCCGAGTTCGTGGTGTGGTCGGAGAGCCCGGCCGGAACCTCGCTCCAGCTTCCTCGCTTCTTCTCCAGCGAGTTTCCTCCTTCGGGGCTTGATGGCCTCTAGCTGCAGGCTGATGGGTGCTGTAGCAGAGCCTCGTGGGTCAGCACCAAAGTTTCCGCCTCTAGCAGTGTGGTGCTGACCCATGGCTAGCAGACTTTCACCCGAGTGTGTGGCCTGGATGGGAAGCGCACCCTCCACTTCAAGTACGATGGCCTGGCGACCATCTACGCGAGGGTATTCAGGGGGGATGGCCGCCGCATGGGGTGCTGCCTGGAGGACAGCAGTGACGACGATGGTGGCGATGGCGAACTTGGCCTTGGTGATGCATGCTCATCCTCTCATGGCGGCAGCTCCTCCTCGGATGAGAGCTGGAGTAGCGGTGGCTACGACCGGCCTCCGCGTTGTCGTGCTCGTGTCGAGGACGCTGGTGGCTCGTCCTCCATAGTGCTCCGGTGAAGCCGGAGAGGAGCCCAGCCTGAAGCTGGGGGCCGGCGAACTTGGACTCAAGGCCGGTGGCCCCAGATCTCCTGTGGGAGAATTGGTGGAGCGTCGGGCCACCTTCAAGCGCTGCTTGAGGATGCGGCGCCGGTGACAAGCCTACATGCCTTCGGGCCCTCTTTGTTTAGCTTTTCCTTTCTCCTGCGAATCAAAAAAAAAAGAATGTACCCTGCGTGGGCGTGTAATGAACTGTTGTTGTTATGCCTTTTTATGTTATGGTTCTTGTCCTTGATGTTGTGTTGTAATATTTGTAATTTGAGCGGGTCAGGGTAGAAAGGCTTAGCTTGATACGCACAGTCGTCCTCCGCCTCATGAAAACCTATCATTAGGTACCTGACAGGCCCCCGGGGGTGTACACCCTGTGCCCTCAAGAGATACATCTTGTGCCCCCAGGAGATTCTCCTTGTGCCTTCAAGAGCCGCAGCAGGGCAGAGACGGCCCTTGTAGGAAGAGAAAAATATGTCGAGCGACTTGCTTCCTTTTACGCGAGCCCCCTGCCGTAGGTCAAGAGCCTCATGCACCACGTCGCGCTACCCGGGGGGCACAGACATGAGGGGTGCTGGCGCCAGTGGACTTGATCGAGGGCTTCTCGCGAGGATAATTCCTAAATAACGGGGTTCGGCGCAGTGCGTGCGTGCGAAGGCAAGCCTTGGGCGAAGCCCTGTGCGCACACACCTACCTAGCCCCACGCGCGAGGAGCGGGAAGAGAAGTGGCGGGCGACTGCCACCTCACTCACGTCCTTAGACCAAAGCAGCTTAGGAAAAGACACACTTGAGGAACCAACGCTTAAGAATACCAAATCCATTGAAAATTGCAAGAAACTTCATAAAGCAAATGAACAGCCGCGTCCGGCACCTAATCTAGTCTTCTCACCAGCGCGGAGCTAAGTACTGCCACTAGGACGTGGGAGGGAGCCCCCATGAGGCCCCAGGGCGACTCTCAGGAGACTCCGGGGCATGTACAACCCCACTCATTATTACGTGAGAGTGTCACGAGCGGAGACCTTCATAGGCCGGAGTCATGCTTCATAGGCCGGAGCCTTTCTTCTGGGGTAGAACTTCCGGAGGTGCTGGATGTTCCAGGCGTTCTGGATGGGGACCCTGTCCTGTGTCTCCAGGCGCGCGGTGCCAGGCCTAGAGACACTGGCAACCCTAAACGAGCCCTCTCACATAGGAGAGAGCTTATGCATCCCCTCCCTGGAGAGCACCCGCCTCAGGTCGAGATCACTCACCTCTAACGTCCTGGAGTGGATGCTGCGGCAGTGGTACCGTCGCAGCGCCTACTGGTACCTCGCTGCCCGGAGCGAGGCTTGGCGGCAGCGTTCCTCCCCCTGCATGAGATCCATCCTCCGCGTGGTGTCCTGCTGTGTTTCATCGAACGCTAGGGCCCGCATGGAGCGATGCTTGACCTCGTGAGGGAGGACTGCTTTTGCTCCATAGACGAGGAAGAAAGACGTTTATCCTGTTGGCTTGGTCGCAGTAGTGCGGATGGACCACAGCACAGACTGCAACTAGTCGAGCCAGCCCCTGCCGCAGGCCTCGAGCTTCTTCTTGAAGGTGCGGGTCTTGAGGCCCCTCAGGACCTCCGCATTGGCTCTCTCAGCCTGTCCGTTGCTCCGTGGATGTGCTACTGAGGCGTAGCAGATCTGTGTTCCAAGGTTAGCATAGTATTTTTTTGAAAAGATTGCTAGTGAACTGCGAGCCTATGTCGGTGATGATGCGATTGGGGACCCGAATTGGCTCACAATTCCCTTGATGAACTTGACGGTTGATCCTGCTGGGATGGTGCGCACGGCTTCTATCTCCGCCCACTTGGTGAACTTGTCGATGGCGACATAGAGGTATCGGTAGCCCCCTTGTCGGGGGTTGGATACGACATATGCCAAAGGATGGCTTATCATGGTTTGAGCGAGTAGAACGTCGCCGGTGCCTGGAAGCGGGATGAGGCGAAGACATGCACGCCGGCGGAACTTACCCAGCTTCAGGGCTCTCCTAGGAGATAACACCCCTACTGCTGCTCTGCGGGGTCTCCGCATGATCACTAAGGCAAAGTGACTACAATGGTGCTCCTGGAGCTGTTTCTGGAGGCAGGAGAGGGCAAGGCTAGCTCTCTCCTCCCTGTGTTGTCTGGTCTATCTCTATCTAGGTCCGAACCCTTTGCATGGGTGCCCTGTGGGGTTTATATAGGCCTACCCCCTGGGGGTACAATAGTAATTCGGCTGGGCGCGGGTCCCAGCCGTTTGTCTCTCAAGCCGCCGTCCTCCCCGCCGGCTTCTGGGGCCCGCCGACTGGAGGGTCCCGCAGACAGGCTTGATACTGTAGCGTCACTCCTGATGACGCAGGCTCGGTCATAGGGTCATGGCAACAGTGCCGCCATCTATCGGGCGATCACTGTCGCCATTCCCCATCCTATCTGGTTAATGGCTCGTGGGGCCCTGGGGAGGAGTCGGCCAACTCCAGGGAGGCCGACTCCCACAGGTCCGTCTTCGGGGCGCTCAGGCCGCCTTCGTCCCACCCACTGATAGGCGGCCCCATCGCCTTCGGGTCGTACAGACCGGCGTCGTGGGCACAGTGTGCTGCGCACTGTGGCTGAGGTTAGGGCAGGCATGGCAATAGTGTCGCGCCTCGCCGGAGATCTTCCAGCGATACGGCTCACTGTAGCCATGCCGGTCCTTCGTAAGCAGGGGGAACGGCCACGCCGTGACCGTACTCGGCATCGTACTTCGAGATGAGGGAGGAGTCATGGGCCGACTCTTCATAGTCAGCCTCTCTGGAGGTCGCCAGCTCGGAGTCGGCTTATCTCGGAGTCGTCGTCTGGGACTCGGCTTGTCTTGGAGTCGCTCCTGGGACTCGGCTTGAGGGGCGCGGCCTGCCCCGATGTCTTGAAAGGTCCTGGGACTCGGGTTAGCCTACCCATGGCCCATTACTCCGACAGTAGTCCCCGAAGCTGGTGAAGCCCTGCGGACGCTGCATTGTGGGGCTTCAACAGTTTCAACCTTCCAGGAGTGGACACTGGAACTCGGCTGCCGTCTTCCCTTGGGCCGACTGTCGAGAGTCGGATGTTTAGCGAAGAGCCGCAGCTCGAAAGTCGCGGCGAGAAACCAGGCGGCGTGCCTGATACGCTTCCCCGCAGCCATCAGGGCGGTCCTATCGTGTGGCGCCACGTGGAGAGGACAGTCTGCCTACCCACGCGCGCGACGGGACGGGCCGTCAGGCGGGGCCCACCACTACCGTGCCTCGGCATATGAACGGGTCCGATGCGGCCATGGACGGTTGGTTTTCCCACGTCGTTACTGCATGCAGTAACTTCGTGGGGTAAATCGTGGGGCGGCGTGGGGCATCGTGCGCAGTTAATCCCATGCCCGCCCCCTCGGCTTCTCAGCCCACAGGGCTATAAGTAGGCGGGGGGAGCGGAGCGGCACAGCATGCGCGCCCTTCTTCCCCGCTCCCCCGCCTCATCTTGCCTTCTCTCCCTCCTGCCTCCGCCGTTGAGCAAGAGCACTCCACACCACGGCGATGAGCTCTTCCTCCACTGCGGCCCCCGCCGTGCGCTCCGGCGTGTGGGACGGCTCGGAGGTAGAAGAGGAACACATCGAGTTCCTCCGCCGGACACGCCGTCTCCCCAGCGCGGACCTCGTGCGCGCCCGCACCGCGACGGAGGGGGAGATCCGGCCGGCGCCGGAGGAGGGAGAGCGGGTCATCTTCCGCTCACACCTCATGCACACCCTGGGGCTGCCGGCGAGCGGCTTCTTCCGCTCCTTCTTGGAGTTCCACAGCCTTCAACCGCACCACCTCACTCCAAATACGGTGGTGTTGCTCTCTGCCTTCGCCACTCTGTGCGAAGGTTTCCTCAGCGTTCTCCCCACCATCGAGTTGTGGGGAGAATTCTTCTCTTCTAAGCTCGGCACGCACGTCGCCGGCGTGCCAGCTCAGTGCGGCGCCTACATCGTTGTGCGGCGCTCGACGGCCGACAACCCCTTTCCTCCCATCACGCTGATCAAGTCGGTGAAGATGTGGCAGCGCTCATACTTCTACGTGAAGAACCTCGCCTCCGACGGCGACTGGGTCAACCTGCCGCCTTACAACGCCGCCCCCCTAACTGGGAGGCTCCCCAGTTGGTCTCACCGAGTCAAGACGCTGACTCCCGCCGGAGCCGCCGCCGTAGCGCGACTCCGAGTCTTGACGCAGTCGGAGGGTCTCGTCGGGGCCGACTTGCTGGCCGCCTTCATGGCGCGCCGAGTTCTCCCGCTCCAAGGCCGGCCTCACCTGATCTGTCAGATGAGCGGCCTCCGAGAGCCAAGTCGGATGAGCACCAAGGAGATGCCCCGCAAGGAGGTGGCGAACTTGGTGAACCATATCGCGCACTGCGAGTTCGAGGAGGACTGGCAGTTCGGCAAGGAGCCGTACTCGCACGACAACCCCCCACCAGTGGTAAGTCGCGTCCCCCTGTTGTTTTGTCTTCTTTGCGGCCGACTTCGGCTTCTGACTCTTGTCGGTTTCTTCTGAGCTAGAATCCCTTATGCAGCCTGCAGCCGGCGCCATGAGATAGCCCCGCGAGTATGTTCTCGATCGTGCGGAGAGCGACGTCGACGACCCCGACTTGGAGGCGGCGGCGATGGAAGCCGACGCCGAAGGCGGGGGAGAAGGAGCAGAAGGCGACTTCAGGCCCTCGGCCACCTTCGCCGACTGGCCTAATGACGACGCCGAAGGGGAGGTCGCCCCGCACCACCAGCCAAAGGTCGGTTCCTCCGCCGGCCAAGGCGGTTTGAAGAGGCGTCACGCCGGGCCGAGTGCGCTCGGCGGCAAGTTGATGAAGATAAAGGGGGCGGCCGCCGCGACCAGATGGGAGGAGGCGGCCGCGAAGGCCAACCGCTTCCGAAGGGAAGTGAGAAGGCCGTCGCTAGTCTCTGTGTAAGTCTTTACGCTTTTTCATTTTCCTTCGTTGAATCTTGTCTGAGTCTTCTTTTATACTCCCTCCATTCTTCTTCAGGGCCCCTCTTTCCCTTGAGAGAGTCGTCGTCCCCTCCGTCATGGGGTCGGCAGAGACGTCCTCCAATACTCGGCGGGCCGACCCCGCCGCCGACCTCCGAGAGGCGACGGAGCAAAATGCGCGGGAGAAGCGTGAGGAGGAGGAGGCCGAACGTCTGGAGAAGGCGGCGGCCGACAGGGCGGCCGCCTCCGCCCAGAAGAAGCTGGAGGATGCCGAAGCCGCCCTTGCGGTGAGACGGCGTGCCGAGGAGGCCGCGCGTCGCCGATCAGCGATGCACGTCCCCCCACTGTCGTCTGCACCGCCGCCTCCGGAGTTCACGGGGCAGACCGGAGAGGCCGGCACCGAGAACCCCGTCGTGGAGAAGGAGAGCGGCGAGGCTTCTATGTCGGACACTCTCGTGCCGCCACCGCCGCCTCCACCGTCGTCTGGGAGACTGCACGGCAAACAGCCGGTGGGTCTGTCGGAGCCGCCGGTCATGGACGAGGCCGAGGCGCGGCTACTTCTCCAAGTCGCCTCGCCGGTGCACCGCCGTCTTGAGAGGGCGACCTCGGCGCCGCGACCTCGGGAGACTGGCGCTGCCAGCTCGGCAACCCTAGACACCGAGGCCACAAGCGCCGCGCCCACCGGATGGTTGCGCGGAGGTGGCACCGGGCAGCTAAATCAATCGCTTCTGGAAGTCCAGGCGAAGCTGCGGGCCGAAGGTGACGCCCTTCAAGCCTGCACCAGAGCGCATCTGGCCGCACGAACGGCCGTCTGAGTAAGTTTATTTTCCTTTTTGATTCTTGTTTTTCTCTGTGGGGGAGCGCCAGCGCAACCACTGGGTGTAGTCCCCGAGTTCCGGGCCGGCTGCTGAGTAGGCGGTTCGGAACTCCCTCTGGCGAGTTCCAAATACTAACTCTGTCTTCAATGACTTATTGCAGGAGTATCACAACCTCCGCACCACTGCCTTCAACCGCAATGTTGAGGAGTTGAGCAAGCAGGCTGCCGACTTGTCGGAAAGCTGGAGTAAGTTCTTCTTCTTCGCGGGGGCGCGCTGGCGCACCCGCGGGCTGTAGTCCCCGAGATCCAGGCCGACTGCTGAGCAGTCGGGCCGGATCTTTCCAGCGATCTTCTTTGCTGATGACTTATTTGTCTCTTCTTTCGTTCTTCAGGAGCCAATGCCACTCTTTAGGAGCAGCTGGGCGAAGCCAATACCGCCCGGCGTGCCAAGGAGGAGTGCGGCAAGCTTGCCGCGGAGCGCGACCTGCTGGCGGTGCAGCTGGCCGAGCAGAAGGAGCTGCTCAAGAAGGCGCAGGACGAGGCCGAGAAGAAGAAGGCCGCTCTCATAGCCGAGTTCGAGAGCGAGCGCTCCTCCTGGACTGACAGGGAGGCGATGCTGACCTCTGGCTTCCACGAGATCGAGGATATTGTTGATGGTAAGTTTCTTTCGTTTCTTCAGGCTTCCGACTATGTGTCAGGCCGACTTCTGATTTTTCGACTTGCTTCTTTTTGGTCTTGGCAGACTTCTTCCCTGGTCACTCGCAGGCAGTCCCTCTGGCCATCGAGGCTGATCGTGAGGCGCGAAGGGCAAACGGTGAGGAGATCGCCGCTAATGCCCCCCGAACCATCGATGAGCAGCTTCTGAGCATTGAAGCCCATCTTCGTCCGGCTCACCGGCTGATGCGCCGGCTTCAGCGTGCCGGCGCCCAGGCGGTTGCCGCCCTGTGGCCAGGCACGCCGGCTCTGCGCACCTCCAGCCAAACTGCCGACTGGCTGGAGGTCGCTGTCGGCCGTCTTGAGGCCTGGAAGGGCTCCTCGGCCCGGGCCGGAGCGCGCCGGGCCTTGGAGTCCGTCAAGGCGTGGTATCCAGGGCTGGACCTGGACCGTCTGGCCGCGTTCCGGTCGGAAGCCCAGGCCGAGCTGGAGGCCGTGGAGGGCGCCCTTATCGAGCGTGCGGCGGCCATCGCCGAGTAAACGGACACCAGTGTCTTCGTCCCCGAGCGGGCTGAAGGCGGCGAGGAAGTGCCGCCAGAGTGGTTCGGGATGAACCCGGAGTATGGCGAGGACTCGGCGGAGGTGATCGACTCCAGCACCGAGGAGGAGGACGAGGCGGAGGACGAAGGCGAGGCGGAGGTGCCAGAAGACGGAGCAGGCGGCCAGCCTTAGCTCGACCGCGCCTCCAGCAACGAGCCGCGTCGAGAGAAGGCGACTGCCGCCGGAGGCGATCAAACCGAGACCGCCCAGCCGACTGCCCCGGCGCCTGACACCGCCGTCTCCTCCGATCCTCCGATCCCAGATGCCGCCTCCTAGGCTGCCTTTTTCGCCTCTGTTTGTCTGTCTTAGTAATCTTTTGAAAACTTTGTTAGATTCGAACAATTCCACCCGCGGGGTGTATCTTGAACTTCTATTCGAAGATTTGGCCAAGGGCCTATGTAAATATTTATCCAATTTCCGTCTTTCCTTGCTTACTACTCTTTAGGCTTTTCCCTTTGCCGCCTTCCTTTAGTCGCTGCCTTGCCAGTCGGACAGCCGCTCTGCGGACTATCGCTGGGTCAAGTGCTTGGCTACTTCGGGAAGGCAAGTACTTGGTTGTTTAGAGTTTCTTTAGCAAGTTGGATAGAAAGCGACAGGCCGACTACCCAAGAGTCGGTCGTCCTTGATAGAGGCTAATAAAGACGGCGAGCCGGCTACTCATGAGTCGGCTTTCTACTTCAGAAATGATGGAGGCCGTCTTACGCTATGTTTGTGCTTTAGGTCCTTAGCCATTTTTCATGTGGGCGCCCGTTCTTCCTCACTCCTGCCCGCCTCACAGTCACTCTGCGAGCTGCGGCTTTGCCAGGAGGCGGATTGGGCACCGCGCACTACTTGTCTGACTGCGGGAAGCTCCTCATAGCGCAAGGCGGCGAGTCCCCGGGCCGACTAGTCTGGCCCGGTGCCAAGCGGCTTGTAATGAAAGTAATGTACTCAGAGGCATAATTATTATCATACAGATAACAAAAAAGGGCAGTCCCCGAGATCGTCTCGAGGGGCCCAAAGTCTTAGTACTTTAATACAAAGGGGTAGTGTGATACATACTGCATCAACTGTAAAATCTTTGAAGAAGATTTGCATTCCACAGGCGCTCTGTCTCTTTGCCGGAGTCGTCCCTCTTGCGTGCTCGGGGCTTCTGAGCGTCGATCAGATAGTAGGCGTCATTCCCTAGCACCTTGCTGATGATAAAGGGGCCTTCCCAGGGTGCCGACAGCTTGTGCTGGCCGGCTGTTCGCTGGATCAGCCGGAGCACAAGGTCGCCTTCTTGGAAAGATCTTGGCCTGACCTTCCTGTTGTAGTATCGACGCAGACTCTGCTGGTAGATGTTGGACCGGCTGAGTGCCAACAGCCGGCCCTCTTCCAGCAGATCAACGCCGTCTTGACGTGCTTCTTCTGCTTCTTCCTCGGTGTACATGGTGACTCGCGGGGAGTCGAACTCTATGTCCGTTGGGATGACGGCTTCGGCACCATAGACGAGGAAGAAGGGTGTGAAGCCGGTTGACTTGTTTGGAGTCGTGCGCAGACTCCAGAGGACGGCTGGCAGCTCCTCAAGCCAACAACCGGCAGATCGCTCCAGCGGTACGATGAGTCGAGGCTTGATGCCGGATAAGATGAGGCCGTTCGCTCGCTCCACCTGGCCGTTTGACTGCGGATGGGCAGCGGACGCTAAGTCCAGTCGGATGCCCTGTGTCGCGCAGAAATGGGCCAAGGCGCCTTTGGCAAAATTCGTGCCATTGTCGGTGATGATGCTGTGTGGGATGCCGTACCGAGTTGTGATGTCAGCGATGAAGGTCACTGCAGTCAGACCATTCAACTTCTTGATGGGTTTCACCTCCACCCACTTGGTGAACTTGTCCACTACGACAAGTAGGTGAGTCAAGCCACCTCGTGCTATCTTGAATGGTCCCATGATGTCCAGGCCCCAGACTGCAAAGGGCCAGGTGATGGGGATAGTCTTGAGTGCGGAAGCTGGCTGAAGTGGCTTGGAACGGAAAATCTGGCACCCCTTGCACTTTTGGACTAACTCTTTGGCCTCTTCCAGGGCGGTTGGCCAGAAGAAACTGTGCTAGAAGGCTTTGGCGAGGAGTGCCCTGGAGGCCGCGTGGTGACCGCACTCGCCTTCATGGATGTCTCTGAGGATTGCTTGGCCTTGTTCTGCCTCGACGCAGCGTTGGAAGACGTCGGTAACGCTGCGCCTGACCAGCTCTCTGTTGACTATGGTGTAGGCTGCTGCTCGGCGTTGCACTTGCCGAGCCAATATTTCATCAGTTGGCAGCTCCCTGTTTACTAAGAACCTGAGGATGGGCTGGGCCCATGAAGGTGCTGCTATTTCTTCAACTGCCACTAGTGCGACTTGGACAAGGGCGGCCGGGCTGGGAGGCGGCAGGTTGGAGTCCGCAGCCGCTTGCTGATTTGACAAAGTCCCGGGGCCGACTGGAGCAGGCCCCGGGCCGAGCTCTGGAGTCTTCGATCTTGCCACTGCAGTCCCCGGGCTGGGTTGTGAAGTCCCCGGGCCGGCTTCGACTGTGTGTTTCTTGGAGTCGGATCCGTCTTCCTCAGGCGGAGCCGGCACAAAGATTGAATCTGATTCTAGTGACGGCTTGATAGAAGGCTTGAGGAGGCGCCGGAGGGCGACACCAGATGGTATTGCCTGGCGGGTGGAGCCAATTCGTGCCAAGGCGTCTGCTTGGTCGTTGTCGTTCCTTGGCATGTGGAGGAACTCGCACCCCTCGAAGTATCCGCTGAGTTGCTGGACGAGGAAACGGTAGCTCGCCATCTTTGCGTCCTTGGCGTCCCAATCGCCAGATGATTGCTGGACCACCAAGTCAGAGTCGCCATAACACAGGATCCGGCGAATGCCGAGTTCTTTGGCAAGCCGGAGCCCGTGGATGAGCGCCTCGTACTCGGCCACGTTGTTGGAGGCGGCGAAGTGGATCTGCAGCGCATATCTGAGCTTGTCGCCCTTGGGGGAAGTGAGGACGATGCCAGCTCCCAAGCCGGTGCGCATCTTGGAGCCGTTGAAGTGCATCCCACAATGGGTGGAGTCGGGCGGTGGTGGCAGATACTGGGTCTCGGCCCAGTCGACGAAGAAGTCGGCCAGTGCTTGTGACTTGACGGCGGTGCGGGGCTCGTAGTAGATGGTGTAGGGGGCCAGGTCGATGGCCCATTTGGCCACTCGGCCAGAAGCATCTCGGCTTCTGATGATGTCGGCCAGTGGAGCTGTGCAGACCACAGTGATTGGATGCTCCTGGAAGTAAGGCTTCCATTTCTTGGCGGCAAAATGCACGCTGTAGCACATCTTCTGGTAATGGGGGTAGTTCTTCTTGGAGGCCGACAGTACCTCGCTCAAGTAATATACCGGTCTCTGGACAGGTAGCGCCTTGCCTTCCTCCTTGCGCTCGACTACAATGACTGTGCTGACTACTCGGCTGGTGGCGGCAATGTATAGGAGCATGGGCTCTTTGGGAGTCGGAGCCGCCAGCACAGGGGGAGTAGTCAACATCTTCTTTAGTTGGAGAAAAGCCTCGTCCGCCTTGGGAGTCCACTCAAAGAAGGTTGTCTTCTTCATGAGCTGATACAAGGGGAGAGCCTTCTCGCCTAGCCGACTGATGAATCGGCTGATGGATGCCAAACAGCCGGTGAACTTCTTCACATCTAACAGTCGTCTAGGTGCTTCCATCCTCTCGATGGCCTTGATCTTCACAGGATTGCACTCTATGCCGCGTTCGGAGACCAGGAAACCGAGGAGCTGGTCGGCTGGTACTCCAAAAACGCACAGCTTGATCTGGAATCGGCGCAGATTCTCAAAGGTTTCCTTGAGGTCCTCCAGCAAGGTTCCACGCTTCTCCGTCTTCACCACTACATCATCCACAGAGACGTGGGCATTTCTGCCGAGTTGCTTCAGGAGGCACTTCTGCATGCAACGCTGAAAGGTGGCGCCGGTGTTTCTTAAGCGGAACATCATGGTCAGGTAGCAGAAGGCTCCAAATGGCGTGATGAAGGCGGTCTTCAGTCTGTCAGCCGGGTTTAGCTTGATCTGGTGATATCTTGAATATGCGTCTAGGAAACTCAACAGCTCGCATCCGGCTGTGGAGTCTATCACCTGATCGATTCTCGGCAGAGCAAATGGGTCCTTGGGGCAAGCTTTGTTGAGGCTCGTGTAATCAATGCACATCCGCCACTGCTTGTTCTTCTTCAGCACCAGTACTGGGTTTGCCAGCCACTCTGGAAAAAACACTTCCATGATGAAGCCGGCTGCCAGGAGCCGGGCTATTTCTTCTCCAACAACTCTTCTTTTTTCTTGTGATAGGCGGCGCAAGGGCTGCCTGACGGGCCTCATATCAGAGCGGACGTGTAATTTGTGCTCAGCGAATTCCGTCGGGACACCAGGCATGTCGTTGGGGGACCATGCGCAGATGTTGCGATTCTCACGGAGGAAATCAACGAGCTTGCCTTCCTATTTGCTGTCAAGGCCTGTGCCCATGACAGCGTACCTCTCCGGGTGCTCCGGGTCCAACGGTATCTTCTTTGTTTCTTTGGCTGGCTTGAATGATCCTTCTACTTCCGACTCCTTGGGGTCGGGCGATAACTCGGGCTGCTTGCCGGCCATCGCCACGACCCGATCAAGAAGCCGTTTCTCAGCCGTGATCACCAAGGACTCAGCCAGCCGACTATTTTCGGCCGCGCAAGCGGACGACTTCCTGTAGTCGCCGGACACGGTTAGGATTCCCTTGGAACTCGGCATCTTCATCTTGAGGTAGGCGTAGTGGGGGACCGCCATGAACTTGGCCAAGGCGGGTCGTCCAAGCAATGCATGATATGGGCTTTCAGGGTGCACCACCTCAAACCAAATTGGCTCTCGGCGGAAATGTTCCTTGTCTCCGAAGAGGACATCTATCAGGATCTTGCCGATTGGCGAGCAGGAAAGGCCAGGGACGATTCCGTGGAACACAGTCTGGCTGCTCTGAAGCTGTCTTCGCTTGATTCCTAATTTCTCCATTGTATCCTTGTACAGGATGTTGATACTGCTGCCTCCGTCTATCAGTACTCACGAGAAGCAAGCGGCCTGCCTATCTGTGGCGAGTGTGGCGCCTAATACCAAGGCGTAGGAGCATGGACTCGGCATCGCCTCTGGGTGATCAGCTCTGCTCCAACTGATAGGCTTTTCGGACCAGTGCATGAACTCTGGAGTACTTGATGCAACTGCATTCACTTCTTGCTGTTGTTGGCGCCTGCTGCGTCGGTCATCTGCTACACTGGTGAACACCACATAGGCTCCGTGATCATCCGGGAACTCGTCTTGTATCGCGCCGACTGGCCTGACGGCTGGCTGCTGGGGCGGCAGTGGAGGAGGCGGCCCAGCAGGAGGGGGAGGGAGCAGGCCGTCCCCCTTGGCGATTCTGGTCAGCCAGTGGCATTTCCTGGTGGTGTGGTTTGACGGCTTCGTGCCGCTATGAAACTTGCAGGGACCATCTAGAGTCTGCTCGTAGGAAAAAGCCGGCAGCCAGTTGGACTTGCCGCCCTTCTGTCGCTTCGCCGGAGGCGGTCCCTCCAACTGCTGGTCCTCTGCTGTTGCCACTTGCCGACTGCTGGAAGTCGGCTGCGGGGCTTTGCGCTTCTGGTCATTCTGTTGTTGCCGCCGACTGGTGTCTCCAGCCGGAGTTCTTGGAGCCTGAGGGGTGACTTTGCCAGTTGTGCTGACCCGAATCTCCGCCTTCATGGAGGAGTCGGCCGTGGCGTACTTGTCCGCTGTGATCAGCAGCTCATCGAGGGTCTCCGGCTCGTCCCAAAGGAGCTTGTGCTTGAGGAGGGTGCCTTCTCTGCACCCGGCAGTAAAGTACTCGATGGCCTGCACCTCATGCACGCCCTCGCAGAAGTTCCGGAGTTTTCCCCAGCGCGTGAGGTAGTCGCGAGTAGACTCGTCAGGGCCTTGCACGCACAAGGAGAGTTGGCGTGGCTTGGGAGGTCGCTTGTACGTGCTCGTGAAGTTGCGGACGAAAGCCTCGGTGAAGTCAACCCAGCTGTTGATGCTGCGAGGCTTCAGACTGTTCAACCACGTCCGGGCCGAGCCCTGGAGCATGAGCGGGACATATCTTACGGCAACACTCTTGTTGTCGTTCGCTATGTTTACGGTTGTGGAGTAGTCGATCAGCCAATCTTCCGGCTTCACGGAGCCGGTATATTTGGGCGTGTCTCGGGGGAGCGTGAACCCTTTGGGGAAGGGATCATCTCGGATGCGGGGTCCAAAGCAGGGGGGACCCAACTTGTCTTCTTCTTCCAGTGCCAGGGATCGGTGGAGTCGGTCGATCCGGTGGCGGGCGTCGTTCTCTCCGACTCCCTCTCGGCGGCCAAGGCGGTCGCCGAGAGTCGGACGTTACACGGGCGGCGGGGAGACTCGCCTTTCTCTGTGAGGAGGGGGAGGCAGGCAGTCGTCCCGCCATTCCACCGCTTTGGGGCGGCCGTCTTGGTCGCGCTCGATGGTGATGTGAGTCCGACTGTGGCTAACAGCCGGCTCCTTGTCCTTCTTCCCACGGGCCCCGCCAGTCGGCGTCCGAGATGTCGCACCTTGGTCTCGGCGAGGCGGTGGGTCATCGTTTTGGCGCTGCGGCGCCTCGGTGCGGCAGCCGGCATCATTCTGCGCGGCAGCCGCGTCGAGGAGCTGCTGAACTCGCTCCGTCATTATGCTCCACTCTTCGCCTTCGAAGTTGTCGAGCTCGTCTGCCGCCGCCTGGCCAGCACGGATATTCTCTGCGGGCGTCGCATACACAGGGCGATCAGCCCCGAAGAGGTTGGCGATTGCCGTGCCGCGCTGTCGGACCGCGCCTAGGCGGCTAGGCCCGGTTGGAGCCGGCGAGCCGCCTATGGCGCGATCCATCTCGCGTTGGTAAGCTTCTGACAAGCGCCTCATGCTTGTCAGCTTCTTCGCGCCCTCGACGAGCTGAAGGCGGAGCGCCTCCAGCGTCTCCGCGTTGGCGTCTTCCGGAATCGGCGCTGCAAGGTCTCGCAGGGCCGGGTCAAGTGGGTCGTGCGCTCCTTCGCCGGAGCGCTCACCGTGGTCGAGGACGAGGACCTCAGTGACGATGCTTCCGCCGCTCCCCGCGTAAGAGAGCGGCTCGTCGTAGACCACCACGTTGGTGGGGAACGCGTCGAGCGATTTGGTGTCAGAGTCGACCAGCATCGGGTCGGTGGATCCTATGGACTCCAGGTCCGCGGCAGGCTCACCGGCGACGTGGAGTTGGTCGAGGAGGCCCGCGAGGAGGCTCTCGGGGCCACTCGTGCCTGCGTCGGATGCAGGCTCATCGGAGAGGTGAACCTCGCCCATAAGATCGGCGAGGCAGCTGGCCGCACAGGCGATCTCAGCGTCGTGCAGCGCGTCGGTGTCACATCCCTAGTTCTGGCCTGATCTATGCCAGCTTCCATGTGAGCATCATGTTTAAATTCAAATGAAACTTGAATTGAGGATTGTTGAAACCTCAGAAATCTAATTAAAAGAAGGGCAAGCACCCTTTAAATTTCATTCTGTGAATCCAAAATGCCCTAAAAATAGTTTTGTGAATTTTGGCAAGAGTTATATATCAAACCAAAATTTTGGAACATTTTTAAGGAATTATTTGGTCTCTGAATTTAAATCAATAATCTATTTGAATTTGGGGATATATTCATAATATATAATGAATATATCTTCAAATGCTTTGAAATGTTTTATGTACTTTTGGAATAGTCCAGAGAGGTAACATAAAATATTTCAGAATGTTTTGGCACTGTTAGAAATTATTTTGAATTTGAAAACAGTGGCAAAATAAAAATAAAAGGGTAACAGAACAGAAAAAATTAAAAAGAACAGTACTCACCTGGCGCTGCCCACCTGGCAGCCACTGGCCGGCCCAGCACTGTGCTGGCCCGTGCCAGCCACCTGCTTCCTCTCGCCAGGCAGGCAGAGAGGAGGGACACCGCGACGCGCCCGATCTCGCCACGCAGCTCCCTGGCCGCCTGCCTCGCTTGGACAGCGCGGCGACGCCTCGAAGCCACTCCTCGGCGCCTCCCCGACCCCGTGGACACCCCATTCTTCCCCCTTGCTCTCTCCCTCGCCCCCTGGACGCCATGGCCGACGCAGCCGCGTCCATGCCGTCGTAAAGCCCGCAGCCACGGCCGTCCACTCGTCGCCTCTCCGTGCCCAGAAGCTTCACCGTCGTCCGCTGCTTTGCCTCGACCGAGCCCCGAGCACTCGCTCGCCCCGGAGACGCTGCCCCGAGCCGTCCCGATCCGCCATCGCCGGAGATCCCCCTCGTCGCCGTGACCACTCCAGCTCTTCCCGACCTCTCTGACCCGCCCGTCGAGACCATTGTGAGCTGCTGCCCGTCCTCCCCCTCTCCGTTCCCTCTCTCGTGCACCGTACGCACCACACCGAGCTCACCGCACATGCCGCCGCCGTGCCATGTCGTTGCCGTGGCCACAGTCGCCCCCGTCCGTTTTTGAGCATGCCTCCGTGCTCACCGAGCTCCCAGGAGACGAACACGACCAACACCGGCCCCTGTTGTGCACCGTAGGTCCTTCTCCCCTCCCTCCGAGCTCCGGCCGCCGCCTGGCTCGACGCCGGCGTCATCTCCGGCCACCCCCGCACACACTGCCTGCACCACTCGACGCGCGAGTCCACCAGCAGCATGTAGCGCATCTCCGCCGTCGATTTGGTCGACGAGGACCAAACCCGAAGCCCGCCGCCACATCTGGTCTCGCCGGCGGTTAAACGCCGGCGGGTTGACCGCTTTGACCGGCGGGGTTTGACCCCGTCTGCCCAGGGGTTTGACCTCTCTCTCTCGCTGACGAGTGGGCCCATGCCCTGTTTAATTAGTGTTAGTTTAATTAGTGTTAGTTAAGTAGTTAACTAGATGATCCACTAACACGTGGGCCCCGCACTGCTGACAGCTTAGTTAGGGCTAGTTTAGCACTAATTACCTCAGTTAGTTAACTGAGTCACGGATCAGTGGGTCCCACAAGTCAGGTTGACCTGGCCGACCCAGTTGACCTACTGACGTCACACCGACGTCATGCTAACGCAGTAATCTGTTTTCTGGATTTTAAATAAATCTAAAATGATTTATTTATTTCAGAAAATATACAAAACTTCTAAAAATCATATAAATTCAACCGTAACTCCAAATGAAATAATTTATATATGAAAAATGATCAGAAAAATCCAATCTATCCATATGCACTGGTTTCATGCATGTTTAAACAACTTAACCTTGTTGTTTAGTGAAAAACATGATAAGGCACTATTTGAATTCATAATTTGAATTTGGGGTTGAACCTTTGGCTCAATATGACCCAAATCCATCTGTTGCTAGTTGCATTAGCTCAAACCACAGCATATTTCCAAGTCATGATCATGCATCATATTGTGCATTGCATTGATTGTGTTTCTTCTTTGTTTGTCGGTGTTTGTCCCCTCTCGGTAGACGATGTTCCGACGTTGTGATCGTTGACACTGATGAAGACTCAATGCTATCTTCAGAAGTGCCAGGCAAGCAAAACCCCCTTGTTCATTCCGATAGAATCCTACTCTCTCGCCTTGCTCTCTTTTACTGCATTAGGACAACAACGAGTCATTTGTTACTTGTTGCGGTAGCTGAACCCCTTTATCCTCTGCATGACCTGTCATTGCCACAGTAAATAGATGAAACCCACTAGTATGAGTAGGAGTTGCTTGAGCCCTGTTGTGCCTACTCATTCATGTTTGTTTGTCATGCCTGCTACTACTTAGAGTTGAGTCAGGTCTGAATTCATTGAGAATGAATCAGAGGTGTGTGAGCATGTCCTACTGTGTGTGAGCTAAGTGTGTGAACATGATTTGGTAAAAGGTATCGGTGAGAGGCCATGTAGGAGTACATGGTGGGTTGTGTCGTTGAAGCCGTCCTTAGGAACTGAGTTCTGTGTTTGTGATCCATGATTCAGCTACTACCATGCATTGGGCCCTGAAATATGACCCCGCT
The DNA here is from genome assembly GCF_002162155.2 of Triticum dicoccoides. Classification (NCBI taxonomy): domain Eukaryota; kingdom Viridiplantae; phylum Streptophyta; class Magnoliopsida; order Poales; family Poaceae; genus Triticum; species Triticum dicoccoides. The sequence continues at coordinate 216,410,112 of NC_041387.1, read as the reverse complement.
CGACTTCTTATTCACCCTTGTCCTCTGTCCAGGAGTTGCAAGTAGTTTCTGGTGTTTGTAGTATGCTAGAGGCCGTGCACAGCGCCGACCGGAGGGGTGGGCTGTGATGCGGTAGGCACGTGGCACGGTGTATCGGGCGCCCGTTTGGTGTCTCGGGAACCCTGCACACATCGTTTGGGGCTGTGAGCGAAACTCCGGCCGGATCTCCTCATGGATGGAACCCGAATAGGTGATAAACCTGGACTAGAGACTTGAGTGTTTAGGTAGGTCGTGGTCTACACCCACGTCGGCTTTCGCTTGAAGTCTGCCAAGCACATGTCGTGTGCAGACGCTAAGTGGTGGAAACATGTATGAAGAAGTACACCCCTGCAGGGTTAACATCATGTATTCGAATAGCCGTGTCCGTGGTAAAGGACTTCTGGGTTGCTTATGTCAGTTCATAGACAAGTGAAAGTGGATACCCTAAAATACGCAAGATAAGCGTGAGTGCTATGGATGGCGTTCTCGTAGGGAGACGGGAGTGGATCCATAGTGGTGTATTGGTTGGTGAATATGTGGACTCGTGTGCGCCACCTCAAAAGAGTTACTTGCAGTCGTAGTTCAGGATAGCCACCGAGTCAAAGCTGGCTTGCTGTAGTTAAACCCCACCACCCCCTTTGTTGATAATGATGCATATGTAGATAGTTCTGATGTAAGTCTTGCTGGGTACATTTGTACTCACGTTTGCCTATTTTATGTTTTTGCAGAGAGACTTCAGTCTCACTAGTAGTTCCACGTGGACTTCGACGTTTAGCTTGTTACCTCAGCTACGATCTTGTGCCCTCGGCAGGATCTGGTAGATAGTCAGGCTTCCCAGCCTTTTTCATTTGTAGATGTCTGTACTCAGACATGTTAAGCTTCCGCATGTGCTTTGATCTGTATGCTCTGAATGTTGGGTCATGAGACCCCTGTTTGTAATATCTCGCTCCTTGGAGCCTATTGAATAAGATACTTGAGTTGTAGAGTCATGTTGTGATGCCATCTTGTATTTGCACATATCGAGCATATTGTGTGTATGCTATTGAAATGCTTGGTATGTGTGGGATCTGACTATCTAGTTGTTTATCCTTAGTAGCCTCTCTTAACGGGAAATGTCTCCTAGTGCTTCCACTGAGCCATGGTAGCTTGCTACTGCTCCGGAACACGTAGGCTGGCCGGCATGTGTCCTTCTTCGTTCCTGTGTCTGTCCCTTCGGGGAAATGTCACGCGATGAACACCGGAGTCCTGTTAGCCCGCTACAGCCCGGTTCACCGAAGTCCTGCTAGCCCAGTGCTACAGCCTGGATTCACTCGCTGATGACCGACACGTTCGATGTTGGGTCATGGATGCTTGTCCCTGTAAGTTTGTGCCAGTTTGGGTTCACGACTAGCCATGCCAGCCCGGGCTCCTTATCATATGGATGCTAGCGACACTATCATATACGTGTGCCAAAAGGCGCAAACGGTCCCGGGCAAAGGTAAGGCGACACCCGTGGGAATACCGTGCGTGAGGCCGCAAAGTGATATGAGGTGTTACATGCTAGATCAATGTGGCATTGAGTCGGGGTCCTGACAGCGTTGGTATCAGAGCCTGACTGCCTGTAGGATTACCAAGCCAAACTGGTCGAAGTTAAGTCTAGAAATTCTTTAGTTATGTAAGGGAATTGATTGTGGGATGGAACGTAAGGCTCTTTTTACTCCTTATACCTCATGCCCTTCTGATCTGAGTCATCTTATCTTTCCTACGGGGTTAAGGAACTAGGCTTTCTCTTCTTTCTATCAGGATCACGTGTTACTAATCCGTAGACTTATAGAACTGTTGGACTTAAGCCTCGTTTCAGTTCCTATTACTCCCGTATGTTAACTGTGATCTCGAAATCTTGATATTGTGCTTCTGAGTGGCTATGCCTCCATTTCTGTAGTATGTCTCCAAACTTTTGAGCATTTACAGCCGTTATGCTGTCCGAGTCATCCCAGGTCTCTAAACAATCTGATGCACTTGCAAATCCTTTCCCTCTGGTTTTTATGTTCCTTTGGGCCAGGTTAATCACACTAATTTCTGGGTTGAGGTATTCTATTGCCTCGACATATATGTTGGAATTATTATTATGACCCTAGGTGTCTTAGGGGATCATCTAGTAATCTAGCCATGATTTGTGTCCCAGTGTGATGATTCTGGCCTTTATTCTCGAAAGCATCCCGTGATGCTACTTAGTAGTAGGTATTCTATTCCTGGGTTCTTGAACCCGAGATTCACTCTACTTACTTCATGTTGATAGTGTTTGCTAGTTCCTTTAGGATATTAGTAACCTTGCGATAGTCCTCGAGGTCCGTGGTATTTCCTTCTTCCAAATACTATGAACCGCTTATGGCAGATGTTTATTGGATCAAAAGATCACCATTAGAGTACTCTTGAGGAGTTCTCCATTCATAAATCGTGACTCTGCCAGTCCTACCTCTCTGCATGGGTTATCCGGAAGAAACATGTTGAACTTGGTTCGACATACTACTCTATGCATCCACAACTCAAAAAATTATATGTTCTTTGAGTTGTCCCTCTTAGTTGTCTTCTGACCCTCGTCTATCATTTGATAGTCAAGAGTATGCGTGCATTCCTATTACTCTTGTGGTCCATCAAGCCATTCTATTCCGGAATGACTAGGAGAAACAAACTCCAGTACCTTGTCCATTTCCAGGATTGGGTCAAAGCAGTCGTACTCCGCAGATCAAATTGCTAATCTTGCTTTTGCTCTGTTCTACCCTGGAGTATTACCATCTTCATATCAAGAATGTCATGGGAATTTCACACCATCCTATGAACTCTTGACACAGTGATACTTCTCTCCATCATTATTCTTTTCTCGGTTCCCATGTTGTTGCAACCGGAATGTCGACAAGTGAATCGTGATGTGTGAAATCAATACTCCTAGCAACCTTGTTGCTTGGTAGTTAAAGGACAATAATTTCATTCTTAGCGTGTTGGTTCTTGAATCATCATTCTAAGACTGTTCGTGCTACCTAGTCCTTATTTCTGGTGCACTCTTCGATCAATGAGTTAGGGTTTCAATCCCTTGCTTAATTGATCACATCATCTTGCTTCGGAAACAAGATTGTTTTCGAGCTTAATAACATATTGGTGGTTCGTAATTTTCTGAATATCTTCTCGGAAGTATTACCAGGTTGTCACCTGACTGCTATGTTGGGTTCGTGATCAAGTTGGTTTTTCATAAACCACCCCCTTCTCCAAAAATCTGTGTTGGATACCCCTGAGCTAGTTGGTTAAGCTAAACAACAACTTGGAGAGTTGGAAGATGAAAGCTTGTCCGACTCAGTTCATTTAAAGGGATATCTTGTATGTGTGTTGAAGAAAGATGGTATTTTCATCGATTGACCCTCATGATCAGTTAATGGACCTATCATTTTATCCAACCTTTGATTGGAGTATGGGCTATCATCAAATCAGACCAGAACCAACGATATTTGTAATGTTGTCTTACTCGTGGTTGATCCCTCGAGCATACACCATTATATCTTTTGGGTCTGACCAATGCTATCACTTGTTCACATAATTATGGAATTCCATTTACATGGAAATCTCGATGACTTGTTGTTGAGCCCATCAGCAGCATTTTGTCTCCTCTATGATTCGTGTTGAACATCTAGCTAGTGTTGGAAACTTCCATAAGCATTATCTTCATGCTCTGTTCATGAAGCATATGTTTGGATGAAAGGAGTGACTTCCTCTAATTCATGTGCATTTGGAGCAAGTTGCCGCCGTGGATTCGAGAAAGTCAATGTTGCTTCCTTTGGAATCATCCCAAGTCAGTCATGCATACGTGCGAAGTATTCTGTGGTCTGGAGACTTGCAACCTCCATTCCACATGTATTCCCTAGTACACCAAGCCACTGATTGATTTGTTCAAGGAGAAGAAGTTTCTTCTTAAGAGCAAGACTTATGCAAGGACTTCGATATCGTCGATGATGGTTCCCCACCGGAACTCGGTAGTGTTTTATTGCAAGACTACCATGGGATCATGTTTGTCTGGGACAGCGTGCTCACATGTTTGTAGCAAAACCAGCTCATGTCTTGGAGCTTACTACCGTAGTTCATTCCCCGAGAATCTCACAACGCCGTCTCGCCGATTTGTGTTGTAAACTTTCATTTTTCTTTCTAGACTTGATGAGTCTGGAATATTCTGACACCGGCCAGATCTAAATCTCAGGCAGATATGATGGTTGGAACATTTCCCAAGAAATACAATATTGGTCTCGCGATAACCGGTAAAGTGAATGTCATGGCCAACACACCCCGCCGGGAGACCTAATATTGTAGTATCTTGATTGGAGAAGTTGGCCACCTCCCCATAAGGATTTCGTAGGATTTACCTCCGTAACTGTTCCTTATGGATTCTATTGCTCCCGAAGTCCGACCTTTTACTCAATGTTCTAGTTATCAAACCATATCTATGAATGGGATACACTAGCACATCAAGGAGAACATTAGAAGCGGAGTGCTAAATGTCTCTCAGTCGATCATCCAGATTTTGGTTCCTTGGCCTCGCTAAGATGAAATCTGAGAAGGTGTTATCTTCCTTTGCATCTGCATCGTCCATCAGTATTCATCGTGGTAGTACGTTGTGTTGCCAGGATCCTTGACATGGATGTTGGTAAAACCTTGATGAATATGGAAATGTTCAAGTTCTTGAGAGCACGCACCAGCACTAACTGGGATTGCTCTCAATTTCCTCGGTTATGCTATAACTTCTCAAACAGTGGACTCACTCTCTACTGTTGAGCTTCTCCCCAATTACTAAAATCATCCCTTGTGTTGTTTTCAACAAGGTAATCCACATCATCCATTCTAGTCCGAGTATGCCATTCTACCAAACCCCTCCAAATGATCGATTGTTATTTGCCTTAAGCTGGTATAAAGAGTTTCAATGATCTCTGAATCAAAGGTAATTCTTTTTGCCACTTAAGGGGATATATCTACGAGTCACCATCCCTCAGGTGTCTCGATATGGTATCATGGAAACTCAACTCCTCGCTACGATGACAACCATTCACCACCTTCTTAAGGGTATAATTGTTGTCTATCTAGTGAACCCTCGTCACCTATCTCACTCCATTCCTTCAGATGTATGCCTCATGTCTCAGCTCGAGAGATGTTTCAATGTCTCATTCCATGAGTTGATCCTGAGTTGTTCGACCTTCGAGAAGATCGATCCTTCCAGAATCTGTCTTTCCCTCTCTTTGTCATGTTAGTTGGAGTTCTTAGAGCAAGACGTCAAGACAAGATGATGATCGAATCAAGGTTCTTATGAAGTGCAACCTGGATCGTGAAGATTGTGCTAGCTTCGTGTCCCCTCTGTCTTCTTACCTCATGTCCTGAATCTCGGGTCGAGATTCTTGTTTAGTGGGGGTGAGTTGTCACATCCCTAGTTCTGGCCTGATCTATGCCAGCTTCCATGTGAGCATCATGTTTAAATTCAAATGAAACTTGAATTGAGGATTGTTGAAACCTCAGAAATCTAATTAAAAGAAGGGCAAGCACCCTTTAAATTGCATTCTGTGAATCCAAAATGCCCTAAAAATAGTTTGTGAATTTTGGCAAGAGTTATATATCAAACCAAAATTTTGGAACATTTTTAAGGAATTATTTGGTCTCTGAATTTAAATCAATAATCTATTTGAATTTGGGGATATATTCATAATATATAATGAATATATCTTCAAATGCTTTGAAATGTTTTATGTACTTTTGGAATAGTCCAGAGAGGTAACATAAAATATTTCAGAATGTTTTGGCACTGTTAGAAATTATTTTGAATTTGAAAACAGTGGCAAAATAAAAATAAAAGGGTAACAGAACAGAAAAATTAAAAAGAACAATACTCACCTAGCGCAGCCCACCTGGCAGCCACTGGCCGGCCCAGCACTGTGCTGGCCCGTGCTAGCCACCTGCTTCCTCTCGCCAGGCAGGCAGAGAGGAGGGACACCGCGACGCGCCCGAGCTCGCCACGCAGCTCCCTGGCCGCCTGCCTCGCTTGGACATCGCGGCGACGCCTCGAAGCCACTCCTCGGCGCCGCCCCGACCCCATGGACACGCCATTCTTCCCCCTTGCTCTCCCCCTCGCCCTCTGGACGCCATGGCCGACGCAGCCGCATCCACGCCGTCGTAAATCCCGCAGCCACGGCCATCCACTCGTCGCCTCTCCGTGCCCAGAAGCTTCACCGTCGTCCGCTGCTTTGCCTCGACCGAGCCCCGAGCGCTCGCTCGCCCCGGAGACGCTGCACCGAGCCGTCCCGATCCGCCATCGCCGGAGATCCCCCTCATCACCGTGACCACTCCAGCTCTTCCCCGACCTCTCTGACCTGCCCGTTGAGACCACTGTGAGCTGCTGCCCATCCTCCCCCTCTCCGTTCCCTCTCTCGTGCACCGTACGCACCACACCGAGCTCACCGCACCTGCCGCCGCCGTGCCATGTCGTTGCCGTGGCCACAGTCACCTCCATCCGTTTTTGAGCATGCCTCCGTGCTCACCGAGCTCCCAGGAGCCGAACACGACCAACACCGGCCCCTGCCGTGCACCGTAGGTCCTTCTCCCCTCCCTCCGAGCTCCGGCCGCCGCCTGGCTCGACAAGGCGTCATCTCCGGCCACCCCCACACACACCACCTGCACCACTCGACGCGCGAGTCCACCAGCAGCATGTAGCGCATCTCCGCCGTCGATTTGGTCGACGGAGGACCAAACCCGAAGCCCGCCGCCGCATCTGGTCTCGCCGGCGGTTAAACGCCGGCGGGTTGACCGCCTTGACCGGCGGGGTTTGACCCCGTCTGCCCAGGGGTTTGACCCCTCTCTCTCGCTGACGAGTGGGCCCATGCCCTGGTTAATTAGTGTTAGTTTAATTAGTGTTAGTTAAGTAGTTAACTAGATGATCCACTAACACGTGGGCCGCGCACTGCTGACAGCTTAGTTAGGGCTAGTTTAGGACTAATTATCTCAGTTAGTTAACTGAGTCACGGACCAGAGGGTCCCACAGGTCAGGTTGACATGGCCGACCCAGTTGACCTGCTGACGTCACACCGACGTCATGCTAACGCAGTAATCTATTTTCTGGATTTTAAATAAATCTAAAATGATTTATTTATTTCAGAAAATATACAAAACTTCTAAAAATCATATAAATTCAACTGTAACTCCAAATGAAATAATTTATATATGAAAAATGATAAGAAAAATCCAATCTATCCATCTGCACTGGTTTCATGCATGTTTAAACAACTTAACCTTGCTGTTTAGTGAAAAACATGATAAGGCAGTATTTGAATTCATAATTTGAATTTGGGGTTGAACCTTTGGCTCAATATGACCCAAATCCATCTGTTGCTAGTTGCATTAGCTCAAACCACAGCATATTGCCAAGTCATGATCATGCATCATATTGTGCATTGCATTGATTGTGTTTCTTCTTTGTTTGTCGGTGTTTGTCCCCTCTCGGTAGACGATGTTCCGACGTTGTGATCATTGACACTGATGAAGACTCAATGCTATCTTCAGAAGTGCCAGGCAAGCAAAACCCCCTTGTTCATTCCGATACAATCCTACTCTCTCGCCCTGCTCTCTTTTACTGCATTAGGACAACAACGAGTCATTTGTTACTTGCTGCGGTAGCTGAACCCCTTTATCCTCTGCATGACCTGTCATTGCCACAGTAAATAGATGAAACCCACTAGTATGAGTAGGAGTTGCTTGAGCCCTGTTGTGCCTACTCATTCATGTTTGTTTGTCATGCCTGCTACTGCTTAGAGTTGAGTCTGGTCTGAATTCATCGGGAATGAATCAGAGGTGTGTGAGCATGTCCTACTTTGTGTGAGCTAAGTGTGTGAACACGATTTGGTAAAAGGTATCGGTGAGAGGCCATGTAGGAGTACATGGTGGGTTGTCTCATTGAAGCCGTCCTTAGGAATTGAGTTCTGTGTTTGTGATCCATGATTCAGCTACTACCATGCATTGGGCCCTGAAATATGACCCCGCTCGACTTCTTATTCACCCTTGTCCTCTGTCCAGGAGTTGCAAGTAGTTTCTGGTGTTTGTAGTATGCTGGAGGCCATGCGCAGCACTGACCGAAGGGGTGGGCTGTGATGCGGTAGGCACGTGGCACGGTGTACCGGGCGCCCGTTTGGTGTCTCGGGAACCCTGAACACATCGTTTGGGGCTGTGAGCGAAACTCCGGCCGGATCTCCTCATGGATGGAACCCAAATAGGCGATAAACCTGGACTAGAGACTTGAGTGTTTAGGTAGGTCGTGGTCTACACCCACGTCGGCTTTCGCTTGAAGTCTGCCGAGCACATGTCTTGTGCAGACGCTAAGTGGTGGAAACATGTATGAAGAAGTACACCCCTGCAGGGTTAACATCATCTATTTGAATAGCCGTGTCCGCGGTAAAGGACTTCGGGGTTGCTTATATCAGTTCATAGACAAGTGAAAGTGGATACCCTAAAATACGCAAGATAAGCGTGAGTGCTATGGATGGCGTTCTCGTAGGGAGACGGGAGTGGATCCATAGTGGTGTATTGGTTGGTGAATATGTGGACTCGTGTGCGCCACCTCAAAAGAGTTACTTGGAGTCGTAGTTCAGGATAGCCACCGAGTCAAAGCTGGCTTGCTGTAGTTAAACCCCACCACCCCCTTTGTTGATAATGATGCATATGTAGATAGTTCTGATGTAAGTCTTGCTGGGTACATTTGTACTCACGTTTGCCTATTTTATGTTTTTGCAGAGAGACTTCAGTCTCACTAGTAGTTCCACGTGGACTTCGACGTTTAGCTTGTTACCTCAGCTACGATCTTGTGCCCTCGGCAGGATCTGGTAGATAGTCAGGCTTCCCAGCCTTTTTCATTTGTAGATGTCTGTACTCAGACATGTTAAGCTTCCGCATGTGCTTTGATCTGTATGCTCTGAATGTTGGGTCATGAGACCCCTGTTTGTAATATCTCGCTCCTCGGAGCCTATTGAATAAAATACTTGAGTTGTAGAGTCATGTTGTGATGCCATGTTGTATTTGCACATATCGAGCATATTGTGTGTATGCTATTGAAATGCTTGGTATGTGTGGGATCTGACTATCTAGTTGTTTATCCTTAGTAGCCTCTCTTACCGGGAAATGTCTCTTAGTGCTTCCACTGAGCCATGGTAGCTTGCTACTGCTCCGGAACACTTAGGCTGGCCGGCATGTGTCCTTCTTCGTTCCTGTGTCTGTCCCTTCGAGGAAATGTCACGCGATGAACCCCGGAGTCCTGTTAGCCCGCTACAGCCCGGTTCACCGGAGTCCTGCTAGCCCAGTGCTACAGCCTGGATTCACTTGCTGATGACCGACACGTTCGATGCTGGGTCATGGATGCATGTCCCTGTAAGTTTGTGCCACTTTGGGTTCACGACTAGCCATGTCAGCCCGGGCTCCTTATCATATGGATGCTAGTGACACTATCATATACGTGTGCCAAAAGGCGCAAACGGTCCCGGGCAAAGGTAAGGCGACACCCGTGGGAATACCGTGCGTGAGGCCACAAAGTGATATGAGGTGTTACATGCTAGATCAATGTGGCATTGAGTCGGGGTCCTGACAGTCAGCACAGACGCCATCCGGCGTGCCGGGCTGGATGTGCTCGCCGGGGAGGAATAGGGTTCCCGTCCAGAGCAGATCTCCGGACGATGGTGCACCTCGCCCCACGGTGGGCGCCAAATGTCAGGGGTTGGATACAACATATGCCAAAGGATGGCTTATCATGGTGGGAGCGAGTAGAACGTCGCCGGTGCCTGGAAGCGGGATGAGGCGAAGACATGCACGTGCACGCCGGTGGAACTTACCCAGCTTCAGGGCTCTCCTAGGAGATAACACCCCTACTGCTGCTCTGCGGGGTCTCCGCATGATCACTAAGGCAAAGTGACTACAATGGTGCTCCTGGAGCTGTTTCGGGAGGCAGGAGAGGGCAAGGCTAGCTCTCTCCTCCCTGTGCTATCTGGTCTATCTCTATCTAGGTCCGAACCCTTTGCATGGGTGTCCCGGGGGGTTTATATAGGCCTACCCCCCGAGGGTACAATAGTAATCCGGCTGGGCGTGGGTCCCAGCCGTCTGTCTCTCAGGTCGCCGTCCTCCCCGCCGGCTTCTGGGGCCCGCCGGCTGGCGGGTCCCGCGGACAGGCTTGATAATGTAGTGGCACTCCTGATGACGCAGGCTCAGTCATTGGGTCGTTGCAACAGTGCCGCCATCTATCGGGCGATCACTGTCGCCATTCCCCATCCTATCTGGTTAATGGCTCGTGGGGCCCTGGGGAGGAGTCGGCCGACTCCAGGGAGGCCGACTCCAGGGAGGCCGACTCCCACAGGTCCATCTTCAGGGCGCTTAGGCCGCCTTCGGCCCACCCACTGACAGGCGGCCCCGTCGCCTTCGGGTCGTACAGGCCGGCGTCGTGGGCACAGTGTGCTGCGCACTGTGGCTGAGGTCAGGGCAGGCATGGCAACAGTGCCGCGCCTCGCCGGAGATCTTCCAGCGATACGGCTCACTGTAGCCATGTCGGCCCTTCGTAAGAAGGGGGAACAGCCACGTCGTGACCGTACCCCGCATCGTACTTCGAGATGAGGGAGGAGTCATGGGCCGACTCTCCATAGTCGGCCTCTCTAGAGGTCGCCAGCTCGGAGTCGGCTTATCTCGGAGTCGCCGTCTGGGACTCGGCTTGTCTTGGAGTCGCTCCTGGGACTCGGCTTGAGGGGCGCGGCCTGCCCCGATGTCTTGAAAGGTCCTGGGACTCGGGTTAGCCTACCCGTGGCCCATTACTCCGACACCCCTGGCGCCCGAGGGAATGGCCCCAAGATGTCCAGCCCCCAGACCACAAATGGCCTCGTGAGCGATATCGTCTTGAGGCCCTGCGCGAGCTGATGGATCTTCTTGGCATGAAACTCGCACGCTTCACAAGAGTGCAACAGCTATGTAGCGTCATTGAGCGCGATGGGCCAATAGAAGCCGCTGCGGAACGCCTTGCCCACCAGGGTGCGGGATGAGGAGTGGTGCCCGCAGTCCCCAGCGTTTATGTCCACCAGCAGCTCAAGCCCCTATTCCTTGGAGATGCACCGAAAATAAACGTCATTGGGCCTCCTGCGGTATAACTCACCATCCTTGATGCAGTACGTGGTGGCCTGGTGGGCCACGCGCTCGGCATCCTCCTCCTTCTCCGGTTAGGTCCCCTGAAGCAAGTAAGCCTTGAACTCCTCCGTGTAGCACCCCTCCTCAGGCTCAAGTCCGAGTAGCAAGTGGGCTCCTGAGGGATGACCACATGCTCTCCCGTCTCCGGTGCCTGTGGCAGGTCCTCCTGAGGTGGTGCTAGAGTCGTGACGTGGGGAACCATGGACGGCTTGAAGAGCCCCTCCTCAAACACCCCTGGCTCCTGGGGGAGCCTGCGAGAGGCTCTTTTGGCGATGTCGTCTGCTTCCTTGTTCGTCCCGCGCGGCACGTGCTGCAGCTCCACGCCCATGAACCATTTCTCCATCTTGCGCACCTCCTCTAGGTACGCCTCCATGTTCTCATCCTTAGGCGTGTACTCCTTGTTGGAGAAAATGACGAGAAGCTGAGAATCGCCTTTGATGGTGAGGCGCTTTACCCCTAGCGCGACCGCAGCCCTGAGCCCGGCGAGCAAGCCTTTGAACTCTGCGATGTTGTTGGAGACCTTCTCGCCCTGTTGAAAGCAGAGCTGCACTGCATAGCAAAGCTTGTCCTTGGTGGGCGAGATGAGTATGGCCCTTGCCCCTGCGCCTTGCCGAGCAAACGCCCCGTCAAAGTACATGACCCATCCGTCTGGTTCTTCATCTCCTGGATGGAGGGGGCAGTCCTCACCCTCTCCGTGATCTCGAGCGTCGGTCCACTCGTCGACGAAGTCAGCGAGGGCCGCGCCCTTGATGACCCTGGGTTGTACTGAACTCGAGATCAAATGCTTGAAGCTCAATGTTCCGTTCAGCAACTCGCCCAGCTACGTTCGGGCTCCGGAGCACCCTCTCTAGCTTGATGGGGTGGCCTTGAAAGTAGTGGCCCAGCTTCCTGGAAGCGACTAGAAGTGCGAGCAAGAGCTTCTGTGGCATGGGGTATTGTGCCCGTACCTCCCTCAGTACTATGCTGACGAAGTAGATGGGGTGCTCAACAAGGGAGGATGCATCAGCAGGATCTTGTTCTTCACTAGGGCACAGGTCCCCTTTGGCCTCATGAGGCCTATGCTCCGGAGCCTCGACAGCCACAAGCTCACTCTTAGCCTCAGGAGGAATGTCGGCCGCCGCGTCGGGAGAGACTTCAGATGCCTTCCCTGGGGTGTGCTGCACCTCGCTTGCTGGCTGTGCATCCTACTGCGGCTTCTTGACTGGGTGCTCCTTCCTTAGCGCTACCAGGGCGGTGCTTGCTGAGTGTGGGGTTGCTACCAGATATAGCACCAAGGGCTCAAGAGGGCGCGGTGCCACCATCGCGGACGGACTGGTCAGATAGCTCTTGAGGTCTTGGAAAGCTGCATCTGCCTTAGGGGTCCACTCGAATGGCTCCTTCCTTTTCATCAACTTGAAAAATGGGAGGGTGCACTCTCCCAGCTTGGAAATGAAGCATCCAAGCGAGGTTACGAGCCTGCCAGCTTCTGCATCTCCTTCAGGGTCTGTGGGGGATTCATGTCTTCTATTGCCTTGACCTTTTCTGGCTTAGCCTCGATCCCTCTGTGCGATACCAAGAATCCCAGCAGCTTGACCGAGGGGACCCCGGACACACACATCCCGAGGTTAAGCCGAAGATCCACCGTGCACAGGCTGGCGAACGTCTCCTCTAGATTTTCTATCAAAGTCCTGGCCTCCCGAGACTTCACCACTATATCATCGACGTAAGCCTCCGCGTTTCTCCCGAGCTGCGAACCCAGGGCGATGTGCATCAACCGCTGGAATGTTGCTCCAGCGTTGTGCAGCCCGAAGGGCATGCAGGTGTAGTAGTACACCCCGCATGCGGTGAGGAATGCCATCTTCTCCACATCCTCCACGGCCACCTTGATCTGGTGGTAGCTGGAGAACGCGTCCAGGAAGCACAACAAGTCGCACTCAGCGATGGAGTTGACGATCTGGTCGATGTGAGGGAGCGGAAATGGATCTTGAGGGAAGGCCTTGTTGAGGTTGGTGAAGTCGACACACATGCGCTCCTTTCCTCCTTTCTTGGGGACGATGACAGGGTTCGCCAGCCACTCTGGGTACCGCACCTCTCTGATGACCCCTGTGGCTTGTAGCTTACGTGTTTCTTGGACGATAAAGGCCTACTTCTCCATGGACTACCGGTGAGCCTGCTGCTTCATCGGCCGCACATTTGGGCATACTCTCAGATGGTGTTGCATTATCCCCCTCGGGACCCCGGCCAGGTGTTTGGGTTCCTAGGCGAATACATCCTTGTTGGCTCGCAGAAAGTTGATCAATGCCTCCTCTTGTTCCTATGGGATGCCAGCCCCTATGGTGAAGGTGGCGCTGGCCGTCCCATCCTCGCATACCGACACTTGCTTCATCTCGGCTCGGTCTTAGGAAAACAACTGCTTCTTCTTGGCAGGAGCTGCCTCTGGGCCTCCTGATCCTCCTTCTTGCTGGGTATCGCGGTCATGGCTATCTTGAAGGCAAGCTTGAGGGCCTGCAGCACGCCTTTGGTGTCTCGTGCCACCGTGAGGACACCGTTGCTGCCCGGCATCTTCATGAGGTTGTACACAGGATGGGTCGCAGCCATAAACTGCGCCAAGGCTGGGTATCCCAAAATAGCATTGTACGGAAGGTTGATCTTGGCGATGTCGAGGTCGACGAGCTCGGTGCGGTAGTTGTCGTGGGTCCCAAAGGTGATAGCGAGGCTGATCTGTCCCAGGGGCCTGGTGGAACTATCTCCAACTCTAGAGAAGGGCTTGGAGGGGCGGAGCCGACTGGGTGGTACATGGAGCAGGCCGAACGCCTTCGGGGGGAGCACGTTGAGGCTGGCTCCGCCGTCGATGAGGGTCTTAGTCATCGCCACATGGTAGATGGTGGAGGTGCAGAGCATCGGGAGCGCACCTGCTCCCATCGTGGCAACAGGGTGATCTTCAGGGCCGAAGGCGAGGTCATCTTGGGGCGCCGCCCAGCCCAGGGGAGCCCCGAAGCCTGCCTGAGTGTTGCCTTCCCGCCGGTAGAACTGCTTGACGTGGCGGTTGGAGGGTGGCGCCTGCGAGCTGCCCAGGAGAGCTGCAACGACCGGGGGCACCGTCACTGCGTAATGGGCAAGGAAGAGGTCGCGCAGCTCCTCCCAGGAGGCCACAGACAATGCTGGCAGGTTGAGCACCCAAGCGCGTGGTGCACCTATGAGGGCCATGGGAACCAGTTGGCCTTCACCTTGTCGTCTCCACTAGCCGGCCAAACTGCTTCCTCGTATGCCTAATGGAAGGGGGCTGGATCTGTCGCGCCATCATAGCTCAGCGGCATCTCCGGTCGGAACTTGTGCGGCCACTGCACTTGCCGCAGGGAGATAGCGAAGCGGCGCAGCCCCGACGCTTTGCACGTCGACAAGGCTGACAGAGGAGCACCCGTCATATGGGTCAGTGGCACGATCTGAAGGTTGAGGAAGAGGATTCCAACGCACCCCTACCTGGCGCGCCAAATGTCGGATTTCAGGGTCCGGCAACCCATGAGAGATTTGAACACTGGGGTGCGTACGAAGATCTCGACCTACCCAGCCTGCCTACTCGTGATCCTCCCAGGCCTAGCGCATAGAGCTCACAGAGACACAAAGACAAAGAGATTTTATACTGGTTCGGGCCACCGTTGTGGTGCAATACCCTACTCCAGTGTGGTGTAGTTGATTGCCTCGAGGGGCTATGGATGAACTAGTTACAAGGATGAACAAGCGTCAGGAGGTGAGGTGTTCTTGAGCTGGTGTGGTGTTCTACTTGTTCTGGTTTCAGTCCCTCGTCCCTTCCCGCTGGTGGTGGCTAGGTCCTATATATAGTCGCCTTGGTCCTCTTCCCAAATATAAGCGGGAAGGGATTCCACAACAGCGGGATTTGAAAGGGGACAAGCGGTATAGTCTATCCAGACAAAACTAGTCTTCGCCTGCAAAAAGCCTCTAGTCGTCACACTGCGGTGGGCTCGGTGATGACCTCCGTCTTGCCGTCCTGGCGATCTTGGTCTCATTGCACCAGAATGGAAACCTTTGGTTGATTCCTCGGGACTCTGCGCCTGTGGCTGCCTTCCTTGCACCGAAGAGGAAACTTGCGCTCTGCGCCCGCCTGGCCCCTACCTGGCCTTGGTTGTCATGGCTCACGTCAACTGAGCCTCATGAGGTAGCTGCATAGATCCCTCCGCCCCTCAGGAGCCCTCCTGAGGAGGCCAACTCCTTCAGGGGTCTTGGCGTCGTCCGCCTCGCGAGGCCTGGCCCCTCACGAGGGTCCTGTGGTGGATACCCCCAAGTCCAGGACGCCGAGAGAGAGCACGCACAAGCACTAGGTGTTATCGTCGGCACTAACTGGGATTGCTCCCAGTTTCGTCAGTTATGCTATAACGTTTCAACAGTGGAATCACTCTCATCTGTTGAGTTATTACCCACTTACTAGAATCATTCCCATCATTTGCATTTTGTTCCCAGCTTGCACCGCCATCATGCTACCCTAGTATGGACTACCCTTCTCAGTAGTTACTGATCGGGATCATCTTCAAAAGTGTTCTTACCATGGGTTGCACCCATCTCCGGTGATAAGAAAAATCACCCCTTGTGTTACCTTCAATAAAGTGATCCACATCATCCATACTAGTCGAGTATGCCATTCTACCGAACTCCACCAAACGATCGCTCGATATTTTCCTTAGGCTGGTATAGAGAGTCTCAGTGATCTCTATATCAAAAGTAGTTCTTTTTGCCACTTAAGGTATTATTCTATGAGCCACCTCCTCTAAGATGTCTCGTTTTGGGTCATGGCAACTCAACTCCTCGCTACATTGACAACCGTTCACCACCTTCTTAAGTGTGGAATTGTTGTCTACCTAGTGAACCTCCATCATCTGTTTCACTCCATTCCTCTAGATGTATGCTTCGTGTCTCATCTCGCGAGATGTTTCAATGTCTCACTCCGTGGGTTGGTCCTGAGTTGTTCAATCTTTGAGAAGGTCGATCCTTCTAGAGTTTTTCCTTTCCTCGTTGTCATGTTAGTTGGAGTTCTCGGAGCAAGACGATGAGACAATGATGGTGATTGAGTCAATGCCCTTTTGAAGTGAAATCTGGATCGTGAAGATGATGTTAGTTTGCATTTCCGTTTCATCTTACCCTACGCTTGAATCTCAGGACGAGATTCTTGTTCAGTGGGGGTGAGTTGTCACAGCCCTAGCCCAGCCCGTGTTGCCTTTGCTTGTTTCTCATGTCATCATGTTTACAATTCAAATGAATTTGAAATAGGGATGAGGAATCCCCCAGCACCCCCTTAAACCAACTAGGGTTTACCAAAATCTTTGTCATCTTTGCCTTGGTCTAGAGCCTCTGACAAAAATGGTGCACACTTTTCTAGGAGAACAAAGGGTCACTGAAATAAATCATATGGTATTTGCATTTGGGCATTTAAATTCTATAAAATATTCAAAATTCCCAAATAATCATAAGCTGAAATGTTTACTGTAGGATATATTTCCAACAGTGAGCATGAGGAGTTTCATGATTTTTGGGATTGATTTAGTATTTTTTATAAGCCACAATGTTGCAGAAAAATAGAAAACAGGAAATAAAAGAGGAAGAGAGAGAGAGAACTTACCTGGCGCCCCAACTGGCCCACCACTGTAGTAGCCCAGCTGGGCAAACCCAGCCCAGCCCACCAGGGCCTCCCTGTCGTCTTCCACCTCCTGCCAGTGGGCATGAGGGCGTGTGGCCGCCGTACGCGCACACGCACCCCAGCCACCACCTGCTTGCCGCTCCCCCTCGACGCCCTGGCCTTCTCTGGTAGTGCCACGCATCTCCCTGCCTACCTGTCTCACTCTCCCTCGCTCCTCCCCCTCCTCTGCTCTCTCCCCGCATGCGCCCGAGCGGAGCTTGTCGTCGCCGACGCCGTTTGCCACAGCCACCGTGCTCCCCTCGCCTCACCGTGTTGTCAACGAGCTCTGCCTGGTCCCCCTCTTCCTTCTCACAAAGTCGCACGGTGCCGGAAGCCTCTGGGGGCTTCCAGCTCCGCTGTTCCCCTCCCCGGCCACCGAAGACCACCGCCGTCGATTCACCACCTCCACTGCATCCCCGAGCTTGCTAAGACCGTCCTCGACCCCATTGTGAGCTCCGCCATCGTTTCCCCCTCTTCCCGTGCTCTGCTTTCCTCTCCAACCGCCTTTCGCAACGAGCCCGAGAGATCTTCGCCGTCGGCCATGTCGCCGCTCTCACTGCAGCCGTTGAGGCTCGAAACCGAGCGCGGCACCGTGCTCCTAGCATCTTCAGGACCTCGGTGAGCCCTTAGCCAGCCCTCCCGTCCTCTGTGGTCTCGCCCCGCTTGAACCCGTAGCTCCGGCCACCACCGTCGTTGTAGTTGCCATCGCCACAGGCCACCCCACGACCTGCCGCATGTTCCATCAGATGTGCGCGAGCGCCAGCTACCCTCAGCGCCCATCTGCATGTCGAATGGATGCCGGAGCCGCGATTCCGGCGTGCCTCCGCCGACGGCTATGGTCGTCGCCGGACGTGCTTCGACGAATGTCGATGTGGCTGTCATTAGACGCTAACCCCGCCACATATGCATTGCTAACATCCACTGACAGCGGGCCCTACTGCAGGGTCAGACCCGGTCAGCATTGGGTTTGACCGGATTTAGCCCTTGTGTCACTGACGTGTGGACCCCACAAGTCAGGTTTGACCTGGAACAGCCCCAGTTGACCTGCTGACGACATGTTGCTGTCATGCTAACACAATAAGTCATTTTCTGGATTAAACTTAATTCGGGAAATTCCAGAAAATGCCCAAAACTTCTAAAATTCATAGAAATTCAGCCATAACTCAGAATGAAATAAGTTATATATGAAAAATGTTCAGAAAAATCCAATCTATCCATTTGTACTAGTTTCATGCATGTTAGAACAATTTATGACTACTGTTTAGGACAAATCATATAAAGGGCATCTAAACCATCACATATGGAGTTTGATTTTGAATCTTTGATTCAAACCAACTTCTTTTAATCTGGTTGCTAGTTGCATTAGCTCAAACCACAGCATGTTGCCATGTCATGATCATGCATCATATTGTGCATTGCATTGATTGTATTTCTTCCTTGTTGCCGGTGATTGCCCCCTTTCGATAGACGTGATACCGACGATGTGATCGATGACACCGATGAAGAGCTATATTATCTTCAGAAGTGCCAGGCAAGCAAAACCCCCTTGTTCATTCTGATACAATCCCACTCTCCCGCTCCTGCTCTCTTTTACTGCATTAGGACACCAACGATTCACATGTTACATGCTACGGTAGTTGAACCCTTTCCTCTGCATGACCTGTCATTGCCACAGTAAATAGATGAAACCCACTAGCATGAGTAGGATTTTGTTTGAGCCCTGATGTGCCTACTCATTAATGCTTGTTTGTCATGCCTGCTACTGCTTAGAGTTAAGTTAGGTCTGATTCATCGGGGATGAATTGGAACGGTGATGAACATCTCGTGAGCTAAGTGTGTGAACACGATTTGGTAAAGGTAGCGGTGAGAGGCCATGTAGCAGTACATGGTGGGTTGTCTCATTGAAGCCGTCCTCAGGAACTGAGTTATGTGTTTGTGATCCATGAACAACTAATACCACGCGTTGGGCCCGAAACCAATAGACCCTCTCAGCTTCTTAACCACCCTTCTCCTCCGTCCAAGAGTTGCAAGTAGTTTTTGGTGTTTGTAGTATGCTGGAGGCCGTGCACAGTGCTGACCCGAGGGGTGGGCTGTGATGCGGTAGGCACGTGGCACGGTGTACCGGGCGCCTGTTTGGTGTCTCGGGAACCCTGCACACATCTTTCAGGGCCGTATGGAACTTGAATAGGCGATAAACCTAGACTAGAGACTTGAGTGTTTAGGTAGGCCATGGCCGACACCCTCATTGGGCTTCTGCTTGAAGGTTGCCGAGTACATGTCGTGTAAACGACGGTAAGTGGTGAGAGCGTGTGTGAAGAAGTACACCCCTGCAGGGTTAACATCATCTATTCGAATAGCTGCGTCCGCGATAAAGGACCTCTGGGTTGCCTATACAGTTCATAGACAAGTGAAAGTGG
This sequence comes from Triticum dicoccoides, assembly GCF_002162155.2. Lineage (NCBI taxonomy): Eukaryota > Viridiplantae > Streptophyta > Magnoliopsida > Poales > Poaceae > Triticum > Triticum dicoccoides. The sequence goes on along the minus strand of NC_041387.1, from coordinate 216,390,807 downwards.
GTACTCTAAAATACACAATATAAGCGTGAGTGCTATGGATGGCGTTCTCGTAGGGTGACGGGAGCGGATCCATACTGGTGTATTGCTATGATGAATATGTGGACTCGTGTGCGCCAGTTCAAAAGAGTTACTTGCAGTCGTAGTTTAGGATAGCCACCGAGTCAAAGCTTGCTTGCTGTAGTTAAACTCCACCACCCCCTTTGTTGATACTAATGCATATGTAGTTAGTTCTGATGTAAGTCTTGCTGGGTACATTTGTACTCACGTTTGCTTAATTTATGTTTTTAGAGAGACTTCAGTCTCGCTAGTAGTTCCGCGTGGACTTCGACGTTTAGCTTGTTACCTCAGCTACGATCTTGTGCCTTCGGCAGGATCTGGTAGATAGTCAGGCTTCTCAGCCCTTTTTATTTGTAGTAGTCTGTACTCAGATATTTTAAGCTTCCGCTTGTGCTTTCACTTGTATGATCTGAATGTTGGGTCATGAGACCCATGTTTGTAATATCTCGCTCCTCGGAACCTATTGAATAAAATACTTGACTTGTAGAGTCATGTTGTGATGCCATGTTGTGTTTGCACATATCGAGCATATTGTGTGTATGCTATTGAAATGCTTGGTATGTGTGGGATCTGACTATCTAGTTGTTTATCCTTGGTAGCCTCTCTTACCGGGAAATGTCTCCTAGTGCTTCCACTGGGCCCTAGTAGCTTGCTACTGCTCCGGGACACTTAGACTGGCCGGCATGTGTCCTTCTTCATTCCCGTGTCTGTCCCTTCGAGGAAATGTCACGTGGTGATCCTTTAAGTCCTTTTAGCTTTCTACGACTTGGGATTCATTCACTGTTGATCAACATGTTCGTTGCTGGGTCATGTATGTCTGTCCTTGTAAGTTAGCGCCACACTGGGTTCATGACGAGCCATGTCAGCCCGGGTTCTTTGTCATATGGATGCTAGCGACACTATCATATACGTGTGCCAAAAGACACAAACGGTCCCGGCCTGGTAAGGCGACAACCGTGGGAATACCGTGCATGAGGCCGCAAAGTGATATGAGGTGTTACATGCTATATTGGTGTGGGATAGGATCGGGGTCCTGACATCGAGTCACATTCAAACAGATTTTAAAAATAAATTTATATCAATATAAAATCCAATAAATTGTCCACGCATAAAATTCAATGCAATTTAAAATCTCGAACTGAAAAGAAAAGAAATTTGAAACTAATTGCCGGTTTGATGTGTTTTAAAAATGTACAGCCCATTTCTCATTACTAATAGGCCATTTTCTCGGCCAGCCGAATAAAGCTCTCCTTGTCTTGAAAGATTTGCAGCCCAATAGGCCTGACAAAGCGACTTACTTGACAAATCACAATAAAACTGGGCTAGCTATTTTCAGAAAGAAAAAAACTGCTGGGCTGGTTTGTGGTAAACATAAAACAAAAGGCTGTCTAGACAAGCCAGAGTGCCCCGCACAACCCAGATGACACCCTGCTTCTGTCTCAAAAACAAATTAGATAAATGCCACTCCAATTATGGTGATTCATAAAAATACCACTACAATTTCCAAACTTTGAAAAACGCCACTGCAACTTTTGCAAACTTCGAAAAACGCCACTGCAATTTGCAAACTTCGAAAAACGCCACTCCAGACTTCGAAAAATGCCACTGGAAATTGCAGTGGCATTTCTCGGAATCACCAGATTTGGACTGGCATTTATCAAATTAACCCAAAAATAATAATAACGGGGCGAGCTGCTGGGTCCCTGGTGCCAGCCGCTCGTTGTGCAATTCTATCATTTATTCACTACGTTGACAATGGCATAGGACCTAGATGTAAGAAATCCATTAGGAGGAGCCATTTTTTTATTGGCTTGAAATAAGGAGGCACTTGCTTGCGTACTGTCATGACCTTGATGGTTCCCTGCTGTCATCCTCTCCACGTACAATCATCTCCTGATTGTGTATGTGTCAACCTGGTAGGCCCACAAGTCAGCCTCTAAACCCGTGGCGGATAAATACAACCCATTTAAAAAATAATAGCCCATTCCATACATTCAAATGGAAAGTTCAACATTCAGAACAAAGTAATAGGTCTGATCTAGATATAGAGTACTGAACTTCCCCGTTGACAACCATCATAGCCAAGTTAACTATCTACTCCCACTAATACTCTAGTAGTGTACAAGTACTAACTTACTCTTAGCTAACTAGATGATGCTGGCCGCCATCTGCGGTACACGCTAAACATCAGCACCGACGTCCTCCGCCTCGCCTCGGCTTGCCAGAGGTGCGATAGGGCATGTTGCTCGCGCACGTTGGCCCTTTCCATGCCGGCATGGTCCACCGAACCTTCAGCTTCTAAGCAGGAAACCCACTTGACGACCTGGTAGTGAAATTTGGCGTCGCGAACGCGTGCGTGCCCGACTGCCTCTAGGTCTATTTGTCGGGCGTCGGCCTCCATGAAGTCGGCCCAGTTGCGGGCGATGTGCTCACGACTCAGAGCGTGGTGCGCTGCTGCTCCATGTCCCGCTGGCGGCCAAATCAGCGATATGTTGCTCCTCTGCCAGGCGGTCACGCTCCAACAACTCCTCATACTCCGCATTGGCATCTAAAGACCGATAGAATGCCTCCTCCCTCTGTTTGCCTTCCGGTGAAAAGCCGAACACTAGTTCCGGCAGTGACCGCCTCCGGCATCGCCTATCGCGGATGGGTGGGGGCATGGCGGAAGTGGCGAGAGTGAGGATAAGTGGCGAGTGACGTCCAACCAGTGGGGGCTTATGAGGATAGAGCGAGTTGGGTGATGATGCCACCGGAGAAGGCCGGGAAATATTAATTATAGGTGGAAGGTAGGCGAACCAGCGTGTTGTAGGAAACGCGACGGTCACCGCGGTAATAAGAATTCAATGCATAAACAGGCATGGCTTAGCACGCCAGCTTGCCGTGGAAAACTAGAAAAACTGAAATTATGACTGTGCCGTCCCATCTTGTCAGTGGTGCGTCCCGTCCGTGCTGGGTCACACACTGGCATGACGGTCAATTGAGTGCACTCGAATCATCCAGATGAGGTACTCCCTCCTTGTCAAAAATGATTCGACCACTCATCATCTACCTTGGTTGGTGAGATTTTTGAATTAAGCCCTGCAAACCGGAAAGGAGGTAGTACGTGCGTGATCTGCTATTTATTCGTGTAGGATCGAGTAGGTCGTTTTTTGATTGAGACCTGCAAACCAGAAAGGAGGTAGTACGTGCTTGATCTGCTCTTTATCTGTGTAGGATCGAGTAGGTCGGATAGTGTATGTGTAGGATCGAGTAGGTCCGATGGCGTACGTGTACAATTGCATGAGCTGATGAACGTTCGCTTGGAGATAAGGCATTTGTGAACGTTTTTGCTGGCAGTTTCTTCAGATTCGCATGGCATTTTCTTCATAGTAGCTTGTCAGTTTCTTTAGAGGTAGGAATTTTTATTCAAAAAATTGCCACTTTGGATCTTACGTTGCAACTAAAACTTCCAGGAGCACATTAGTAGGCTAGCTAGTGATTGATCAGTAACTTGTAAACACTGGGCGAACAAAAATAAAGAACTATTAGTAACTTGTAAACACTAAGAACAAAGAAATAAGGATCATGATGTGTACATCAGTAAGATCCGATCCGTCTGAAATGTTCACACGAGACTCACATGCCTGTCATGTAATATGTTCACATTAGTAGCCCAAATTCAAAACCAACTAGTACGATTCCCATATATAAGAACAACATGTTAATGCATCTCAATGATTCACAAATCATATACAAATATGTAGCTCCAAAAGCAAAGATCTAGAAAAAACATATGTTCTTCCTACTAACATGGATGCTTCTCTTGGCCAACATTCAGTACAGAGTGAAAGACAAATTTTTTTGTGAAGTCTACAATTCCTCTTGCAAGCTTATGTGGTTTCACCGATAGATAGTGTCGGTGTCAAAGCCTCCCGCCACGGCCACACATAACATGGTAGGAAAGGGGAGCCGGAGAGAAGTCGAAGCCACAAGGACGATCGAAGCAACAACAAGGACCAAGGCCACAAAGATCGGATAGGCGTAGCAGGTTCCCCGGCAAGGATTCTTGATGGGGCAGCCTCAGCAGCCCCAGCAAGACCCTTGCCGGGGCAGCTCGCCCACGCCAACTGAAGTGAGCCACCCTTGAGCCCACCAGCGCTCGACAAAAGCGTTGGGACAGGATTCGGGAGGCACCTCCGTGGTAGGATGCAGATCTTTGTGAAGACATAAAATGCTCAAGATCAAAAGAGGATAGGAAGGCAACTATCCTCACCGAAGGAACCCACAAGACCAACGGCAAGATCCCTGCCGGGGGAGCCAGCGTGCCATGGCAAGACCCTTGCCGGGCCACCCGGCAATACCCTCGCCAAGCACATCGGCAGGGCCACCACTAGGCCCACATAGGCCAAGTCACCGCCGCCGTTCGCATGCAGCTGCCGACCCAACCAGCTGGGTAGGCACCTGCGTGGCAACATGCAAACCTTCGTGGAGGCTCCACCACCACGCCACCTCAGCTGCCTGCCTGCCTACATGGCACCACATGCATCGCTGGCCAGGGACGCGTGTCAGAGCGATAAGGAGCGGCGATGGATGGTACGGGCCTCGCCCCCGTCCCCGATAAAGCGAAGGGACACCTAAGCCTCGCATTAAATGCGTCTTGTCTTGTAATACTAGCGATAAACTCGCATTACTGTAACACTTTCCACCTCCTGTGTGCCACTGTGGCAGCCCCTTTCGCCTATAAAAGGAGGCCCATGGCACACAGAGAAAGGATTCGGCTCTTTCGTACCTCGCAGCACCTAGAGCTAGTTCAAGAGCTCAAGAACACTAATACATCCACCAAAGCAGGATCGTAGGGTTTTACACATCTTTGCGGCCCGAACCTGGGTAAATCCCTCTGTGTCGTCCCCTAGTCCTGCTCTCCTCACGACCCCTGCGCCCCGCAACCGTAGAATGAATTCCATTCATCCCATAGGTGTCGTTTCCCACCGACAGCTGGAACCATGAGAATGAACCACACATGATGGAGGAACAACCACTGCAATATGATTTGGTCTTCTCTCGATTACACGGCGAGACTATTTTCGGAATACAAACTTTGACTTAGGAAAAATGATGCCCATTGTATAATCAGACCAAAGCAATGAAGCACCTAGTGTTGGCCAATAAATAGTACAGTACTACATTTCTGCAGTCTATGAAGTGACTATCCAATCTTTCTGTGTCTATTTTCAAATGCCACTGCATGAAGTGACTATACTACTCTCTTGTGCAGTTCAACCCAAATTGCGGTCACTTTGTTTGTTTGCCAAATAGCAACGGGCAGACATCTCTGTCTGCACAAATATCAAGCAGCTAGTAAACATATACCCCACCTTGTATTTTCAGTTTAAACACGTCCCTTCCGCTTAGCATCTGTCATGTTTTGCACTGGACAATTTGACACAGTCATGTTTTGCCCTAGACAATTTCGCAGTGAATTGATTTGCTGGTTTAGAGCAGAAATATAGCGCCTATTCTTCATCAGACCAAGGATATCCATGCTCGCAGTGATGGAAGAGGTGAAATTGATACAACCGAAATTGAGCATCCAATGATTGAATCATGTCCTGCACCTCCAATGTAGGTCCACCCTGCCGATAAATTCACATGCAAACCACTAGTATTACTATCTAATGACAGTACAAAAAGAGTAGCAAGATAGTAGCAAACCATGTACCTTCGTAATGAACAGCTCATAGTGCCACCAATTGGATATAAAGGTTTGGAAGAAAACATGCTCCTAATGTTGAACCATTTGGACTTTTTGTGTAGTTCCACTAAAATCAAGCATCCCTTTTTGCATAGATATTGAAAGTGTGATTACTATATAAGTGGCACTAGTTGAAGCATAGACTCGCAAATATAAGCATTCCAATTTCTTAATGGGAAAAGGTAGCAAGACTGTTTCTAACCACCTATTTTAAGGAATAAATAAGGCAACAGTGGCTGATGTCAGGAAGGCATAGATAGTTTTTTCTGAAAAATTGAGCCATTCCTGACCTTTCCTCTTCTTTTAAGCATATTTAGTGCAGTTCAACTAAAATAAAATGCCATGACTGCCTTGACAATTCAGTGACATTGTACAAAAGGAAATGACTTAACATCACATCATGATGTCAAGTATGTAGTCGACAGGAATTAGAGACAAACATACAGACCTCCTCTGATAACATAATGAACATTAATTTTAACAAAGGTGTTACTAGCTTTACCGGGATAATTTGAGTGAACTCTACACCCTCTGTTTCATAATATAAGACGTTTTCGCAGTTCAATATAAAGTACCCAAATGTCTAGTATTTAGAAAAATAGGTAGTAGTTTCCTTGAGCACATATCTGGGAAAGCTTGCCACAATTTATATATGTTCATACTTTCGGCGTTCTGGATATGAGGGTATCCAGACTTGCCTGCCTGCGGCCCACCACATGGCTCCGTCGACGGCCTGGTACGGCCCAGCTTCAGCATCAATGACTCAAGACCCTCGCAAGGTGGATGACGCCAAGACCACCGAGGGGATCGGCCTCCTCAGGCTGACTCCTGAGGGGCGGAGAGTTCTATGCAAGGTGCACCTCATGAGGCTTAGCTAACATGAGCCATGGCGACCAAGGCTAGGCAGGCGCCAGTTTCCTCTTTGGTGCAAGGGAGGCAAGCCACAGGCGCGGAGTCCCAAGGAATCAGCCAAAGGTTTCCATTCTGGTGCAACAAGACCAAGACCACTACAAAGGTAGGACGGAGGTCATCACCGAGCCCACTGCAGCGTCACGGCCAGGGGCTTTTCGCAGGCGAATACCACTTTAGTCAGGATAAGTTGTACTACTTGTCCCCTTTCAAATCCGGCCATTGTGGGATCCATTCCCGCCAACATTTGGGAAGAGGACCAAGGCCACTATAAGTAGGACTTTGCCACCACCATAGAGGGGGATCTGGTTCACATGCGACCAGCTCCCTTGATCTCAAGAACACCTCACCTCCTGAGGCCAGTTCATCTACTGTACTAGTTCATCCTCAGCCCTTCGAGGCAATCCACGAAAAACGCTGGAGTAGGGTATTACACCGCAAGGTGGCCCGAACCAAGATAAAATGTTGTGTCTCTTTGTCTCTTCGAGCTCGTCATGCTAGGCTTAGGAGGATCGCGAGTAGGTAAGCTAGGTAGGTTGGGATCTCTGCACGCACCCCAGAGTTCAAACCTTTCAAGTGTTTGCGGATCCTGTAATCGGACCTTTTACGCGCCAGGTAGGGGTGCGTCGGGGGTCCTCTTCTCCACCCATCAGATCGCGCCATCGGCTTCAATGGCGAGCGCTCCTCCATTGACTCGACGGACATGTGCCTTCAAAGAAGCACCAGGGCTGCGCCCTTTCACCCCCTCCCTATGGTGGGTGCAATGGCCGCCCAAGTTCAGGCCCGAGCTGCCGCCATGCTACAGCGGCACGGTGGACCCGGCTGGCTTCCTCCAGGCGTACGAGGAGCCAATCTGGGCGGCCGGCGAAGAAGACAATGTGAAGGCCAACTGGCTCCCCATGGCCCTGGTAGGAAAGCCGCGCGCCTGGCTGCTCCACATGTCGGAGTCCTCTGTGGCCTCTTGGAAGGAGCTGTGTGGCCTCTTCATTGTGCACTTCGCAGTACCAAGCCCTCATGTCGTTGCGGCCCTCTTAGGCGGCTCGCAGGCGCCACCTTCTGGTCGGCATATCAAGCAATTCTACAGGCAAGTAAGCATTTCCTAGGTGAGGTCGGGGGCACCCTCGGGCTGGGCAGCGCCGAAGGCCGACCTTGCCTTTGACCCAGAAGACCATCTAGCGACCATGGTAGGTCCAGGAGTGCTCCCAATGCTCTACACCCCCACTATCTGCAACGTGTCGGTCACCAGGACCCTCATCAACGACGGAGCCGGCCTCAACATGCTCTCCATGGAGGTGTTCGGCCTGCTACACTTGCCTCCCGGCCGGCTCCGCCCCACCAAGCCCTTCTCCGGGGTCAGTGGCGGCTTCACCCGTCCCCTAGGGAAAATCCGTCTCCTTGTCACCTTCAGGACCCGCGACAACTACCGCAATGAGCTCATCGACTTCGACATCGCCCGGATTGACTTGCCATACAATTCCATCCTCGGATACCCCGCCTTGGCCGAGTTCATGGCGGCAGCTCACCCAGCTTACAACCTCCTGAAGATGCCAGGAAGCAACGGTATCCTCATGGTCGTAGGGGACACCAAAGACGCAGTGCAGGCCCTCAAGCTCGCTTCAGGTCAGCGACATCCGCACTGCCTGGTGAGAAGGGGAGTCCTGGGGTCCCGGGGGCAGCGCCGGCAAAGAAGAAGCAGTTGTTCTACCAAGGCCGACCCGAGACGAAGCAAGTGTTGGTCAGTGAGGAGGGGGCAACCAGCGCCACCTTCACCATAGGACCCGGCCTCCCTTAGGACCAAGAGAAGGCTTTGGTCGACTTCTTGTGCTCCAACAAGAACGTATTTGCTTGGGAGCCCAAAGATCTGGCAGGGGTCCCAAGGGGAATAATCGAGCACCACATGAAGGTATGCCCAAACATGCGGCTAGTGAAGCAGAAGGCCTGCCGCCAGTCCACCGAGAAGCAAGCATTTATCATCCAAGAAACCCGCAAGCTGTAGGACCCTAGGTTCATCAGGGAAGTACGATACCCAGAGTGGCTGGCGAACCCCGTTGTTGTCCCCAAGAAAGGAGGGAACGAACGCATGTGTGTCAACTTCACCAACCTCAGCAAGGCTTTCCCTCAAGATCCCTTTCCAGTTCCCCTCATCGTTCAGATTGTGGACTCCACAGCCGAGTGCGACCTGTTGTGCTTCTGGGATGCCTTCTCAGGCTACCATCATATCAAGATGCCCGTGCAAGATGTGGAGGACAGCGTTCCTACCCCCCTACGGGGTGTACTGCTACACCTGCATGCCCTTCGGGCTGTGCAATGCCGGGGCTACCTTCTAGCGGCTGATGCATATCTCCTTGGGCACGCAGCTCGGAAGAAACACGGAGGCCTATGTTGATGACATAGTAGTGAAGTCTCAGGAGGCTGGGACCCTGATAGCAGATCTGGAGGAGACGCTTGCCAGCTTGCGCAAGGTGGATCTTTGGCTCAATGTCGAGAAGTGTGTATTCGGGGTCCCCTCTAGCAAGCTGCTGGGTTTCCTGGTTTCGCATAGAGGGATCGTGGCCAATCCGAAGAAGGTCCAGGCAATACAAGACATGAGCCCCCCACAGACCCTGAAGGAGATGCAGAAGTTGGCGGGCTGCGTAACCTCGCTGGGGCGCTTCATCTCCAAGCTGGGGGAGCACGCCCTCCCGTTCTTCAAGCTGATGAAAAGGAAGGGGCCATTCGAGTGGACCACGGAAGCAGACGCAACCTTTCAAGACCTCAAGAGATACCTGGCCAGCCCACCAGTGATGGTGGTTCCGCGCCCTCTCGATCCCTTGGTGCTCTATTTGGTAGCCAACCCTCATTCAGACAGCGTCGCCCTGGTAGCGCTGAGGAAGGAGTGCCCATTCAAGGACCATCGGCAGGATGCTCAACCACCAAGAAAAACGCAGCACCCTCATGACAGCGCACCTGGGTCCTCGGCCATCCCAGCGGCCGATATCCCTCCCGAGGATGCGATTACCTGCATAGCTGGGGGGGCTCCTGAGTGCGGACCTTGCGAGATCACCGAGGGCCCGCGTCCTCAAGAAGAACAAGACTCTACCTGTGCCTCCCCCTCGTCAAGCATCCTGTCTACTTCGTCAGCACGGTGCTGAGGGAGGCACGGGCGCGTTACCCCATGCCTCAGAAGCTCTTGCTCACGCTCCTCGTCGCCTCCCAAAAGCTGCACCACTACTTCCAGGGCCACCCCATCAAAGTCATTTTGGCATACCCGCTGGAGAGGGTGCTCCGGAGCCCAAACGCCGCCGGGCGAGTTGTAGAGTGGAACATCGAGCTTCAGGCGTTCCATCTCGAGTTCAGCACCACCAGGGTCATCAAGGGCGCGACCCTCGCTGACTTCATGGCCGAGTGGACTGACATCCCCGACCACGGGGTGAGCGAGGACCGCTCCGTCCCACCTAGGGACTAGGAGCCAGACGGGTGGATCATGTACTTTGACAGAGCGTCCGCACGACAAGGCACAGGAGCAGGGGCCGTCCTCATCTCACCCACCAAGGACAAGCTCTACTACAAGGTACAACTCTTCTTCCAGCAGGGCGAGAAGGTCTCCAATAACTTCATATAATTCGAGGGCTTGCTTGCTGGTCTCAGGGCCGCGACGGCGCTGGGGGTGAACCGCCTCACCATGAAGGGTGATTCCCAGCTCCTCGTCAACTTCTCCAACAAGGAGTACACACCCAAGGACGAGAACATGGAGGCGTATCTGGAAGAGGTACGCAAGATGGAGAAGAGGTTCTTGGGCTTGGAACTGCAGCACGTGCCGCGGGGGACGAACAAGGAGGCGGACGATATCGCCAAGAGAGCCTCCTGAAGGCTCCCCCAGGAGCCGAGGGTGTTTGAGGAGCAGCTCTTAAAGCCATCCACGGCTCCCCCCACTGCGGCTCCAGCACCGCCTCAGGAGGATCTGCCTCAGGCACCATCCGCCATCCCACAGGGGCCCGCCTGTTACTTGTGCTCGAGCCTTAGGAGGGGTGCTGGACTGAGGAGTTCAAGGCATACCTGCTTCAAGGGACCTTGCTAGAGAAGGAGGAGGACGCTAAGTGCATGGCTCATCAAGCCACCGCGTAATACATCCAGGATGGTGAGTTATATCGCAAGAGGCCCAATGATGTTTTGTTACAATGCATCTCTAGGGAGCAAGGACTTGAGCTGCTAGCAGACATACATGTTGGGGACTTGATACGTCTCCAACGTATCTATATTTTTTAATTGTTCCATGCTATTATATTACCCCTTTTGGATGTTTATGGGCTTTATTTTACACATTTATATCATTTTTGGGACTAACCTACTAACCGGAGGCCCAGCCCGTATTGTTGTTTTTTTGCCTATTTCAGTATTTCGAAGAAAAGGAATATCAAACGGAGTCCAAACGGGATGAAACCTCCAGGAGTGTGATTTTTGGAACGAACGTGATCCAGAGAACTTGGAGTGCAAGTCAAGAAGCTTGCGAGGCGGCCAGGAGACAAGAGGGCGCACGTGATCCAGAGAACTTGGAGTGCAAGCCAAGAAGCTTGCGAGGCGGCCAGGAGACAAGAGGGCGCGCCCACCCCCTCTGGGTGCGCCCCTATCTCCTGGGCCCCATAGGCAGCCACCGAGGTACTTCTTCCTCCTATATATACCTACGTACCCCGAAAACATCCAGGGAGCCAACGAAACACAATTTCCACCACCGTAACCTTCTCTATCCGCGAGATCCCATCTTGGAGCCTTTGCCGGTGCTCCACCGGAGGGGGAATCAACCACGGAGGGCTTCTACATCAACACCATAGCCCCTCCGATGAGTTGTGAGTAGTTTACCTCAGACCTTCGGGTCCATAGTTATTAGCTAGATGGTTTCTTCTCTCTTTTTGAATCTCAATACAATGTTCTCCCCCTCTCTTGTGGAGATCTATTCGATGTAAACTCTTTTTGCGCTGTGTTTGTCGAGATCCGATGAATTGTGGGTTTATGATCAAGTTTATCTATGAGAAATGTTTGAATCTCCTCTGAATTCTTTTATGTATGATTGAGTTATCCTTGCATGTCTCTTCGAATTATCAGTTTGGTTTGGCCTACTAGATTGATCTTTCTTGCCATGGGAGAAGTGCTTAGCTTTGGGTTCAATCTTGCAGTGTCCTTTCCCAGTAACAGTAGGGGCAGCAAGGCACGTATTGTATTGTTGCCATCGAGGATAAAAAGATGGGGTTTATATCATATTGCTTGAGTTTATCCCTCTACATCATGTCATCTTTCTTAATGCATTACTCTGTTCTTATGAACTTAATACTCTAGATGCAGGCAGGAGTCGGTCGATGTGTGGAGTAATAGTAGTAGATGCAGGCAGGAGTCGGTCTACATGTCACGGACATGATGCCTATATACATGATCATGCCTAAATAATCTCATAATTATTCACTTTTCTATCAATTGCTCGACAGTAATTTGTTCACCCACTGTAATACTTATGCTATCTTGAGAGAAGCCACTAGTGAAACCCATGGCCCCCGGGTCTATCTTTTATCATATAAGCTTTCAATCTACTTTTATTTGAATCTTAACTTTTTGCATCTATATTATAAAATACCAAAAATATATTTATCTTATCATACTATCTCTATCAGATCTCATCTCACTTACGCAAGTGGCCGTGAAGGGATTGACAACCCCTTTATGCGAGTTCTTTGTTTGTTTGTGTAGGTGCGTGGGACTTTTGAGGAGCCTCCTACTGGATAGATACCTTGGTTCTCGAAAACTGAGGGAAATACTTACACTACTTTGCTGCATCCCCCTTTCCTCTTCAAGGAAAACCAAGGCAAGCTCAAGACGTAGCATTACTGCGGGCATCATTCCTCATCACGCACTTTGGTGGGCAAGGCATTCCGCAGCGGCTTCTACTGGCCCACCGCGCTCAACGACACCATAGAGTTGGTGTGTTCCTATGAAGCATGCCAGTTCCATGCCAAGAAAATTCACCAGCCTGCGCAGGGCCTCCAAACAATCCCGCTCACATGGCCGTTCACGGTCTAGGGGGTCGTTCCCTCGAGCGCCAGGGGGCTATCGATACCTCTACATTGCCATCGACGAATTCACCAAATGGGCGGAGGTAGAAGCTGTTCACACCATCCCAGGTGGATCAGCCATCAAGTTCATCAAGGGCATCGTGAGCCGGTTTGGGGTTCCTAACTGCATCATCACCGACAACTGCTCGCAATTCACTATCAACCTTTTCAAAACATACTGTGCTAACCTTGGAACGCAGATATGCTACACCTTAGTGGCACACCCCAGGAGCAACGGCCAAGCCAAGTGGGCCAATGCCGAAGTCCTGAGGGGCCTCAAGACAAGAACCTTCAAGAAGAAGCCCAAGGCCTATGGCAGGGGCTGGCTCGAAGAGCTACAATCTGTGTTGTGGTCCATGCGCACCACTGCCACCAAGCCAACAAGAGAGACGCCATTCTTCCTCGTCTATGGAGCAGAAGCGGTTCTCCCACACGAGGTCAAGCATTGCTCCACGTGGGTCCTGGCGTTCTATGAGGCATGTCAGGACGCCACACGGGGGTGGATCTCGTGCTGGGTGAGGAATGCTGCCATCAGGCCTTGCTCCGGGCGGCAAGGTACCAGCAGGCGCTGCGGAGGTATCACTGCCGCAGCGTCCGCACCAGGACGTTGGAGGTGGGCGTCCTCGTCCTTGGGCGGGTGCTCTCCAGGGAATGGATGCACAAGCTCTCTTCCTTGCGGGAGGGCCCTCTTAGGATCGCCTGTGTGTCCAGGCCTAGCGTCGCGCGCTTGGAGACACAGGTCCCCATCCAGAACGCCTGGAACATCCAACACCTCTCGAAGTTCTACCCCTAAAGAAAGGCTCCGGCATGTGAAGCAAGGCTTCGTCCTGTGAAGGTCTTCGCTCCTGACACTCTCACATAATAATGAGTGCGGCTGTACACGCCCCGGAGTCTCCTAAGAGCCACCCTGGGGCCTAACGGGGGCTCCCTCCCACGTCTTAGTGGCAACACTTAGGTCCGCGCTGGTGGGAAGACTAGATTAGGTGCCGGACGAGACAGTTCATTTGCTTTCCAAAGTTTCTTGCAGTCTTTTAGTAATCTTTCTATGGATTTGGTGCTTTCGTGTTTCGGTTCACCGAGTTGAATTCTTCTCCTCCCGCTCATCTGATTTTTAGCCTAAGGACAGGAGAGAGGTGGTAGTTGCTCGTCACTCTCCCTCGCGCGCCTCGCGCATGGGGGCTAGGCAGATGTGTGCGCCTGAGGCCTGCTCTCATGCGTGCACACCGCGCCGAACCTCACTGCCCTGGTACTTCGGCCTTACCCTCGCAAGGAGCCCTCGATCAATCTCACAGGCATTCAGCATCCCTTACATCCACGCCCCCCGGGCAACGCAACGCGGTGCATTGAGTCAGAGCTAATCTATGATAGGGGGCTCACATAAGGAGAAGTGAGGTGCTCGTCAGGTTTGCTTTTCCTTTAAAAGCAGGACTACAACGGGTCCACGGCGGCTCCCGAGACCCCAAGGCCTTGTATGTAATCCTATTAATTAGCAAAAAGACATTAAGTTCTCTCGCCGATAGGAATAAAACAATAAACCATGTATTTATTTATAGAGGGAGTAGTACATTTTTTGTGAAATGCATTGCTAGATATTGCTAGTCAAATACTAAATCCAGATGGACGTGGTAGTACTACTAAATCTAGACGGTGGTGCTAGTACTCATAGTAGTACTACCAATGTGGTAGCATTGTACTACCCATTGGTCAAATTATTACGTGCTGCTCCTCACAGTGAAGTGACAAGACCCTGCACCGGAGATGACACCTGAGTATAGGCGCCATGTTCGGCATACCATAGTCGGCCTCACCGTCTGCAGTCACTATCATCATGGCTGTATAATTTCCCGTGCATAGATGCCTGTGCATTGCACGGAACACCATGATTGGGGGTGGACGGTGCCAGCAGCGGCCATCGCGCCAGATTTTTCCTTGGCCTTCTAGATGTGGTGGAGAGGAGATAAGGCTGATTGTGAGAGACAGGGCGTTGTTTGTAAATAGGGAAAAAGTGCAGGCATCTTTTTCCAAAACTGGAGAAGTTTGGTTTGTATGCATCAGATCTAGATCCGATGGCTATTGGTGAAAGATGGCAGGCACAACATTATCACCAACTCAGGACCTCTTTGATTCGCAGGATTTTGAAAACGCAGGAATAGGACACGACAATATTACAAGTTTCAAACTGATATTACAAATGTTAGGAGTAATGCTGCACCTACGAAGAGGGAATTACTAGGAAGTTTACATAAGAATTTTGTTACTTTAGGTGGATGCGGCATTATCGTACAATCTAAAATCCATCGCCCTGACAAGTCACTAATGGGCAAATAAATTTTCGAGTCTCTATCCACTTGATGTTTCAAAAACAAATTCAGCTTCTGCAGAGACTTTGTCTTTTAGGATTAGACGCTTGCGGTGATCAGCACGACATTCATTGTTGCGCCAGAGAATGCCAAACCTCATTACCTTGAGCACACTTGCCTCCAGAACAAAGAACCGGGCCAATTTAATATCAGTTGTGCTGCCTCGGTAGTCGACCAAATAAATTTCTATAAGATGGAGATAAAGGCATTCGATGAGATTGCTATAGTGCAGCACATTTTCACTTTCGGGTCTTTTTTATCTGCAAAAGAAGAAAACATATTAGAGGAGCTGACTCAATAAGATTGTCGTGTCATCAATAGGTACCAATATCATTCACTCATACGATAGGGTTGACTGGCTAGTGATATTTTTTCACTCTCACTCTCTCTCTCTCTCTCTCTCTCTCCTCTCATTTACCTAGGAGCACGTGAAGAGCTTGGGCATTTATTGCCTTCCACTATGTGGCTGATGCCATATTTCTCAAAAGTATGCCACATAATACGCATCGATGTCAAATCAAAAGATTTTGGCACCGCTCTCGTGATGTGAGAGAGGTGGCACCGCTATGCACACAGACCCACATGTATAAACAAATCAATCAAACCAACTACACCAGCCTCTCACTCTCCCAAACAAGCGTTTTTTATTGCCTCAGTCCTCTCTCTCTCTCCCACGCAAGTGTTTTTTCATTGCGCGAGTTAATTTGGCACCGAAGCAAAGTAGGTGATCCAGATTGGGGCACCAGGTGAGCAATGGAGGGGCATCGATGCCAAATGCATCACAAGTGAATTTGGCACGTGTTTTGGCCTACATAGTGGAGGGCCGTTATAGCCCACTTTTGTACTACCTCGTATTTAGTGTAAAATTTTGACCATGGATTTACCTAAGAAAATTCCAATGCATGTCACCAAAAATTATACCGAAATTATGTTCAAATACGAATCCAACGATATAATTTTTAGTGACATGCATTAACATTTTGTCAATTAAATCTATGGTCAAATTTTGATACTACAAAATAGGAAGACTAAACAAGCACGGAGGTAGTACTTGCTCTTAGGGTAACCATAGAGTTACTAGTCTAAGTTACTTTCCACTATGAGTAGCCTAGGCTACTATAGTAGTACAACAAAAAAACGATGTAGGTGATCACGTGAGAAAAAATACTAAAAACATTTCTTTCGGTGCAGTGCGTAGATGCAGTTTTGAACACTACACTTGTCATCATCATTTGGGAAAATTATGAAAAATTGAGCTATGTTGTGATTACCGTTTACTAATAGGAAAGAAGTTTCACCTCGATGAGTAGCTTCTCCGTGCAATGAAAGCATGTAAGGAATCCAACAACTTGATCCAGATTGGGGCCGATAGATTTTATTGCCAAGATCTTCACTATGCGCATAGACTGGGTCAATCTTGTGGGAATCATTTTCTGGAAGACGGTCGTAAATACATCAAAAATAAATTTAAAAATGTTAATTTCAAGAAGACGGAGAAGAAGATGAGTGGTGTACCTGAACGATTACGAATCCAATAAAGAGTTCGAAGAATTTGGCAGACGAGTAGACCAACGCTGTCAATTTCGGCGTGTCAATGACCCTGATTTTTGTTGGACCTTCTAGATCCGATACAAGCAATCTCTCAAGGAAAGGCGCATTCTCAATGACCATAACATGGAACAACTAGAGTGATCTCTTCCCAATTGATGTCTTATTGTGTGGCCAGCAAGACACGTAAATACATTGGAGATTCGTCGAGGCGATGTGGAGGCTAATGAACCCGTGGATCTGCTCAAGACAAAGGTACTCGAGCACAGTACAGCTGGGGAGCAGGTGCTCCATAGCCTTCTTCAAGATGACAACGTCAAAGAGGCCGAGATGCTTCAGTTGAGGGAGAAGAAGGGCGGGCGCTTCATTAATCTAGGAAAGATAGCAGGAGCTGAAGCTGGCGCGACGCAGCGTTGGTATGAGGCGGAGCGCAGACGGCGGCAGAGAGCGACATCGTCCAGCTTCAAAGCTGAGCTCCTCGAGCTGATCTAGGGTGGGGGATAAGAACCACTTGTCGAACTTGGCTTGGACCTTGCAGTTGGTACTGAACATGTGGATGTCAAGGCGTCTGGCTGGCCCCGGGTGCGATGAAAGGATCTTGGAGACTGCGGCCATGCGTTTGCAATCCCCGTCGTAGAGGCAACTGTCAACGGTAAGGTTAAGGTTGAGGGTAGAGGCATCTAGTCTTCTCCAGTCCAACAAAAGAATGTCAACTCCATTCTAAGAAGCGTGTGCGTATCCTCGCATCATGAAATTTTATAGCATTCTGATCATATTTTCTACATGTTTCTTACCCATATCTCTTTTAGAAAATAAGGTTAAACGATAGAAGACTTCCTCATTGGGATCGTATTCGAGGAAAATATCTTGTAGGAATTCTCTGTGCTCCAATGCTGATGTAAGTACCTGTTGTATATCACTATATTTTTACATCAGCATGCATTTTGTTAATCGGCGTGAATCCAACCTTTATCTGATCTAAAATTAGTTGTAGCAAAATGTTAAAGGCGCCAATATTGATTTTTGTAAGGAAAACTCCCTGGTAGTTTTGCATACTGAGCTACATGAGTGTACTATCTCATATCATGCACATTACTGAATTGTAGTGTTGCTCTAGTTGCCCATTCATTCATTGTGTCAATGTTGCTTTTCGTATTACCTTACCTGGTTGATGATAGTCGTACCATATTGTGTTAATTTGGTGTAGGCTAGTTGCCCAAACGTTCGTTCTGTCAATGTTGCTTTCCTATTATCTAACTTGGCCAATGATAGCAATGCTAGTGTGTTAATTTGGTACAGGCTGCTAAAGATAAGAAGACAAACTCTGAAAACAGCAAGGCAACCCCATTGTTTCTTTCTATAAATCTAGTCTAGTTAATATGGCAATAACTCATGATTAATCTGTTCGGTTTCCCTCCTAATTAATGTTATGCTGCAGTGGTTGAGACACTCTCCACTATGAATAATACAAGCCTGCCAAAATCGCCATCTGAATCTGTTTAGTTTCCTCTGTCTCGAATGCAACGGAAAAAATGTATGTTTGTGAACCCAATTAATGGCTGAAGCAATGATGAAAATGGTGGAGGAATCAGAGGTGCACATTCGTGCGCAGCAAAAACTGATCAAAGTTTTCAGAGACAGTGTAGCAAAGCAGCAAGAACTTGCCCACATGCTTATGGGCATCATCCGCACTGAGGTTGCAGATTGTGATGTTGTAGATCGTTAAGTTCTGTTCATTAATTTGCACTGGCATCAATCTTTGATTGCCCAGTGGATGTAATTTCTTGTAATATATGTTGGATGTGCAATGTTTTTCCCTGTATGCCGTACCTTTGCTTGATCGGTTTTGGTCCTGTGCATAATTGCTCGTCGTAATGGGCTCAAATTATCTAATTTGGCCTAAAGACATATACGAACTTTAGTGGGGCCATTAAGTTAATGGGCTGTTACCAGAACGAAAGTTACTGGTTGGCCCTCTTACCTCCCGGGTCGTTAATAGGTCGACATCGAAGCGGGCAACAGGTGGGCCCATTTGATTTCATGGGCTGTTAACAGGCCGTTACTAAGGTCGGGCTACGTATGGCCCAACTATATTGTGGGCCTTTAGCAGGATGAAAGAGACAGCAGGCTCGTTCTGGACCATGAAGAGCATGGGCCGCTAAGAGGCCGAAAGTCAGGTCATATTGTAAATGGCCCAACTCTGTTGTGGGCCTTTAGCAGGCTGAAAGAGAAACCGGGTTGGTATTGGACCATGAAGAGCATGGGTCGTTAAAAGGCCAAACCTCAGGTCCGACTACAAATGGCCCAACTCATTTACGGGTCGTCAACAGGCTGAAAGACACACCAGGCCGGGAATTGTCCCAACACTTAAATGGGTCGCTAAAAGGCTAAAACTCAGGTCCGACTACAAATGGCCCAACTCATTTATGGGCCGTCAACAGGCTAAAAGGCACACCGGGCCAGAAATTATCCCAACACTTAAATGGGTCGCTAAAAGGCCGAAAGATGTACATCCTGAAAATTGCCCCATCCCTTGAATGGGCCGTTAACAAGCCGAAATCACATCGGGCCGATATTGAGCCCAAATATATGGTGGGCTGTTAATAGGCTCAAACTAACGATGGGCTGCAATGGTGTCAAATCTTTAATGGGTCATTGACGGGCTGAATTGGCATATCTCGTATGGTCCGTGGGCTTAAATGGACTTGACAGAAGTAGGCCTTATATGGGCCAGCCTGCTAATTTTTACTAGGCCTGCCTTTTTCACCGAAATGGGCCACTGTTGGGCCGTGCGACGTGTCGACCTATCATAGGCGCCTCCTGTCCAATGAGTGGATGACATCTGTCCCAATGGTGAGCCAACACATGTTTCCTCTGGCCAATGAGAATTTTACACGTGGAAAATCCTCATTGGTCAGGGGCGTTAACGGGTTATCGGATCTAAAACCGGACCCGATAACTTAACAGCGACCCGTTATGGTGGATGCCACGTGTCGGTCACCCTTGACGAAAGCACTATCATGACACGCCATTTATCGTCATGGAAGTGGACACTTCCGTGATGATAATTTTGGTAATGTCATGGAACACTTCTACGACAGCACAGGTATGACTATCTTGATTTTGTCATAAAATCGTCATGGAGGTACATGCATGACAGAAAACGTGACCTACTGTGACAAACACGTATCATCACAGAAGTTTTTTTTTGTAGTGTATAATGAAGGAAAATTTGTATTGAGAACAGTTTTAGATAGCAGGAGACGCCTAGCCTGCTCTGCCTCTGCTAGCTTCGTTCCGGCTTCTTCCATCTCTTCTTTGGCTTGGGTGAAGAGAGCATCTAATTGGTCTTTTCACTTCTTCAGGAACTCAGCTACATTCTCAAGGGTTGTTGCTTTCTTTCAGCCTTTACTAGAGTAACGGGGACACAAACAATTGACGAATCCACCTGGCTTGTGTGTAATCCAGCATCATCTGGGAATTTGCACCTTCCGTCTAATCCATCATCATTACGGAACGGGCACCTTGTGTGTAATCCATACTCATTTGGGAAACATGATCTCGAGGTTGACCATACTTCCCTCCTAGCAGGAACTGCATCCTGAAATTAAGTAACTTCTTTTTTAGATCAATACTCTAAGCAACGCAGATCCATTTAGTAGAAGCCAGATAAACAAGACTCAGAGAAGTGAATTCAAAAGGAGAAATATAAAAACATACTCCAAGGTGAGAACACCCACTTCCTACATCGAGCTAAAAACGAAAGCATTAGGACGATTAAGACTCTTCTTATTACACATCGAAGAACACAAGGCTAAGAGAAACAGGAACTACAACATATACACATCGAAGAACATGATTCTAAATAGAAGTTATTGAAAGGGTGTTACTTACCAAAGCTCGTTTTATAGGTTCGGTGCAGCTCCTCTTTAACTTGCCACATTCCTTGAAGATGTCCCCAATATCCCGTGTTTGGCCCTCATTGCTTGTCACACCCAAGATGCGACCCTATCCTAAAGGAACTGGAAGGTCCCACCAAGGATAGAAGCGCATCTTGAAGACGCTTTTGCAAGGTGGATATCATTACATCAACATTACATAATATATAGGGATACATACATAAGGCATACAATGCCACACGAATACAACATCATCTTACATAAGAGAACCATCCGACTATGGATGAAACACAAACAGAAACTCAAACGACATCCACCCTGCTAGCCCAGGCTGCCGACCTGGAACCTATCCCCTGATCAAAGAAGAAGCAGAAGAAGAACTCCAAAACAAGCAAACGTCGCTCTCACGTCATGATCATCACATAACCTGTACCTGCATCTGTTGTTGTAGTAAACTGTGAGCCAGAGGACTCAGCAATTCCAGTACCATGGGTATCAAGACTAGCAAAGCTTAATGGGTAAGGAAGGGGTAAAGTGGTGAGGTTGCAGCAGCGACTAAGCAAGTATGGTGGCTAACATACGCAAATGAGAGCGAGAAGAGAAACAACATAACGGTCGTGAAACTAGCAATGATCAAGAGGTGATCCTGAACTCCTACTTACGTCAAACATAAACCAAAACCGTGTTCACTTCCCGGACTCCGCCGAGAAGAGACCATCACGGCTACACACGCGGTTGATGCGTTTTAATTCAGATCTGGTGTCAAGTTATCTACAACCGGACATTAACAAATTCCCATCTGCCACATAACCACGGGTACGGCTCTCGAAAGTTTATACCCTGCCGGGGTGTCCCAACTTAGCCCATCACAAGCTCTCACGGTCAACGAAGGATATTCCTTCTCCCAGGAAGACTCGATCAGTCTCGGAATCCCGGTTTACAAGACATTTCGACAATGTTAAAACAAAACTAGCAAAGCCGCCCAATGTGTCGACAAATCCTGTTAGGAGCTGCACATATCTCGTTCTCAGGGCAACACCGGATGAGACTAGCTACGAGTAAAACCAAACCTCGAGTTTCCCTGAGGGGGCCCCGCAGGCGGCTCGGTTTGGACCAGCACTTAGAGAAGCACTGGCCCAGGGGGGCTAAAATAAAGATGACCCTCGGGCTCCGGAAACCCAAGGGAAAAAGGCTAGGTAGGCAAATGGTAAAACCAAGGTTGGGCCTTGCTGGAGGAGTTTTATTCAAAGCGAACTGTCAAGGGGGGTCCCATAAATCACCCAACCGCGTAAGGAATGCAAAATCAAGGAACATAACACCGGTATGATAGAAACTAGGGCGGCAAGAGTGGAACAAAACACCAGGCATAAGGCCGAGTCTTCCACCCATTACCAAGTATATAGATGCATTAATTAAATAAGAGATATTGTGATATCCCAACATAATCCTGTCCATCATGGAGCAATCTTCAACTTCACCTGCAACTAACAACGCTATAAGAGGGGCTAAGCAAAGTGGTAACATAGCCAACCAACGGTTTGCTAG
Source organism: Triticum dicoccoides (assembly GCF_002162155.2). Classification (NCBI taxonomy): domain Eukaryota; kingdom Viridiplantae; phylum Streptophyta; class Magnoliopsida; order Poales; family Poaceae; genus Triticum; species Triticum dicoccoides. Next base: position 216,368,681 of record NC_041387.1, on the reverse strand, counting down.
GAAGGGTGAAAAGGTTAGAGGCTGACATGGCAATTTGGGAGGCTTGATCAACAAGAGATAGGTAGCGCGGCAAAGCGATAGAACGAAGCAACTAGCATAGCAATGATAGTAGTGAGATCCAAGGTGATGGTCATCTTGCCTGAAATCCCGCTAGGAAGAAGAACGATTCCATGAAGAAGATGAAGCCACGAAGACGAACCAAGCGTAGACGAACGAATCCTCACGATCGCAACAAAACAGGAACTAACGAGAAGGAGCACAACTGGAAAGAAGCAAACAACAAGGTAAACACACAGCACATAACCAAGACATGACGCACAACCAAGCATGATGCATGACAAAGCTAGATGAGGCTACTCATGGCAAGAGATGATGCAAACAAGAGCAACACATCAAAGCAAGTTTAAATGAGGCCGGAAATAACATATAACAAATTCGGTAGGTCCTCATATGCAAGTTTCGAAATTAGTCCAGAACTGAATAAACCTTATGTTCAAGTTGTTAAACAGCAAGTTACGATGCACCAAGATGATCTACACGAGATTGTAGTCAAGTTACATATAAAGTTCATTTAATTCGGAGCTACGGCCTAGAAGATATGAGCAAAACAAGTTAAACATGGCATTGATGCAAAATGCATACAAACATCAAGAAAACACCTCAAAACAAGGATGCAACATGATAATATGAAACTACATGCAAAATCAAGCAAGTTTCATATAGAGCACACTCAAAACGGAGCAACGGTTCAACACATACACTATACAAGTTTAAAGGACAAGCTGACCAAAACAGCAACTAGGCACCTAGCAAGCATCAAAACAATATGCTACAGCATCTCAACATAAGAACAAAAGGCATGGGCATGAAGTACAGGTAAATCATGACAAAACATGAACACTGAGCTATCTCCAGAAATCACAAGAACATGCTCAAAAGGACATGGCAAGATTGCAAATTATAACAGTTTCAGACTTGACAGAAATAACATCAGCTTGCAATGTTTAGAGCTATCAAACAACATGGTACAGGAACTTATCATGGCAAACAAAGGCATGGCATGCTAATACTAAAGACAATTAACAGAACTCCCTTACTGAACTAATTCTAAAGATCAACAGAAAAGATGGTATCATCCATGCAAACATGGCAAATGTTATGACAGATTCATACATGGCAGGAACACCAATAAGTAGGCATGTTGGTGAGCTTGTACCACTCATCACAGTGCAATACATGGCATGACAAGGTAACCCACAGTAAGAAGACATGTTCATGAAGCTAAACATGGCAAGATCAAGTTCATAGCATGCTTGGAACGCTAACAACAATAATGGCAACATTGAACTTAATGTTAATAGGCTGACAGCAACATTATTTAGCAAGTTTGGAGCAAGATAAAAACAAGTTACAGCAGGCTATAAATGCAACCAGGGGAATGGGTGGATAGAGAATGGCAGGTATAACAAAACATCCTTAGTGAACATCTCCATACTATGCCTACAATGACTTGTAGCAGCAAGTTTACATAGCATCATGACATAGTAGATTCAGCATAGCAAAACAGCAATAGCAAGTACCCTACTTCACGAGATCGATGCACTCACTACAAGACTCACAAAAATACATGGGTTGCACCTATGTAAAGATGGCATGATGTAGCTCAAAACTCATGTAGACATCAAGCTCATAGGATGCACACACAAAATGCAATGGAAAAGACAAATCACCAAGTTCTGTTAACACACAGCAGTTAACATCATATAGCACTCTTGCAACGATGATTAGGGCATCAAGATGATCTCAAATGAACATGGCACGATGGAACAAAATGAAGAGCATCTCATGATGAACATTTTGATTATTATGCACGCAAAACGGAGCAGTATGCATGGAGTTATCACATGATGAAGATGCACACAGAATATGAAAAACTCAGGGACAGTCAAAAATAACCTCGGGGAAACATGGACGGGGACGTGCGGGGACGACGAGATCCGGGACGGGGAGGCAGTTTGGTTCGGTGGATGGACGGATCGAGGGTCGGTGGGGTCCGGGCGCGGGCTGGAGGAGGCCATGGCCGGAGCTGCGCGCCGGCGAGCTCGGCGACGGCTGGAGGCGGGGCGAGGTCGTGGCAGCGCGGGGGCGGCGCTAGAGGTTCGGGGCCGGCCGGATCCGGGCGGATCTGGCTGGGGTGGCGAGAAGCGGCGGCGGGGCGAGGTCGCCGGAGGCCGGCAAGCAGGCGGCGGGGCAGCGAGTCCGGAGGGGAGCCGAGGCGGTGTCGGGCAGGGAGGCGAGGCGCGAAGCCGCGGCGCTGCTGAGGCAAGGCGGCGCGGAGGAGGTCTGGGGATGGGTGGTCCATGGCGGAGGCGGCGAGATCCGGCGGTCCCCGGCCGGATCTGACGCGAAACGGTAGCTGTGGTGGACTCGGGGTAGAGCATGGGCATCCATGGCATCGGTCCCTGTGAAGAGGAAACGATAGAGATGAGAGAATCTGAGAGAGAGCATTGTCGGGGAGCAAGAGGAAAACAGAGGGGAGGATGGAGAGGAAGGGCACAGTCCTGCTGGTCCGGTGCTGCTCCAGTCCGATGGAGCTTGACGGGAGCGACGCGTAAACAGAGGTCTCCGGTGCGGGAGGCTAGCGAGGGAGGGGAGCAGCGGCCTGGTGGCACTCCGGCAAGCTTGGTCGCAGGGACGTCCGGGTCCGGTGAGGCAGTAGGGTCAAGGAGGGAGGAGCGAGCGGGAGGAGCTCGGTGTGGGGGTGGATCGATGGGTGGATCGGACAGGCAGGTGGTTGCGCTTGCGGGTGGCGGCGGAAATCAAGGAGCTGGTCAGAGCAATCTGGTTGGGTGGAGAGGACTCTGAGGTGGGTGGCTGCTGGATCGGGAGGGATCCCGAGGAAGGGAGTGGCGGCGGCAGGTGAGGGAATGGATGGATGGGACAACTAGCGACTAGGGTTTGATCTGTTTAAATAGCATGGATTTTGGTTAAGGGCTAATCTGGTCCGTCCGATCGTAATTGGGCGGTCGAGAGTAGATAGGTTAGGGAGTCCTAATAAGAAAACAGAGATATTTTATAGATGTTTGGGGATGAACTGAATCCAACGGTGATGACTGGGCAGGTCGGGTTCGGGGAAGTCTCGGACGCGCATGAGGGGGTCAGTGCACTGTGCAGAAAGGGCCAAACGGTCGGACAACAAAAGAACGGTTGGTCTGAGAAACGTCAACGGAGGCGAGGGTGAAGTGGCAACTATGAACGGATGCAAGCTTTATGAGAACATGCAGATGCAATGCGCATGATGCTATGAGATGAGATGCATGACATGAACAAAATGCAAAACAAAAGACAAAAACCCAACCACGAAGGGAATATCATATCGCATCTTCGGAAAAGGCAAGAGTTGGAGTTACGAATATGGAAAGTTGTATTCGGGGTGTTACATTGCTCCTCTGCATGTTCGCAGTCGTGGTTTTGAAATCTCAACATCGGAAGAAAAACATAGTAATACTCACGCATCTTGTGGGCAACATTAAAGCACTCATCTGCCATGTTAGAGCATCTCCAATAGAAGCGCAATGTGCGGCACATTAAAAAAGCGTTTACAGGGCTGGAATAGCCAGTTTTTGCGGGCCGTGGAGTGCTGGCTCCAGCGGCCGCTGCAAAAAATTGCGTGCATACACCGCTCTAGTAGACGCGCTATATTTTTTTCTCCTTTCTACTCTGCCTCCATATACATTCGACTCCAGGTCGATACTGGAATAGATAGATACATAGATAGTTCTCGGCATAGATATAGGATAGATAGATAGAAAGTTAGATAGTTCAACTACTCCTCGTCGTCCGACTCGGTGATGTCCTCCTCTGACTTCTCAACGTAAGCGGTAAGATACCAATCATCGTTGGAGTCACAGGGCGACACTGCTCCTAGCTTGATGTTGAATTGAGCGGCCACCTTTCGCGTATGCTTGTCCTTGTGATAGGCGGCTCGCTCTGCCCTCTTCTTCTCCCTCTGCGCCCTCCTTTGCGCGTAGAACTCGCGCTCATTGATGATGTCCCGTGGGAAGCATTGTCGCCACAACGCCATGGTTTCGTCGTCCATCTCGGCAATGCTGAGACAGTGCTCCCGCCTCCGGTTTTCGCGATGATCCTCGTCGGTGATAAGCTGTGGAGGAGGCGTGAGCTCCTACGCCCGCTCTCGTGTCGACATGTTGGGGAAGTTCAATGTTCTACAAGGCCACCGGAGGCGCCACGCCACCGCATCATATGCGCGGGCGGCCTCGTGGGTGGTGTCGAAAGTGCCTAGGGAGAGGCGCGTCTCCCGGAATGGGATCTCGGCGAAGAAGAAGCCGGAGGGGCGCGCGCGGACGCAACGGTATCCCCAAGTTTCCCGGCGACCCGGCGGCATGGTGGCGTGGCGGTGGCGAGGCGAGAAAGAGCGAGGAGAGAGCGGTGGCTAGGCACAGAGTGGGGAGAGAGCGGTGGCAAGGCACAGAGAGGTGGGATGTCATTGGATTTTATAAAGTGCACTGGACGCCGCACGCCAAAACTAGCGCGCGCCCGACCGCTTTTTCCCGCACACACACAATCCTTTCCCGGCGTCCCTGTTATCTCTACTGGAGTATATATTATATATTTATTTTATATTTATATATATCACTACTTATTATATATTATATATCTCTTATATATATTATAAATATATGTACTACTCTTTTCTTTCTTAAAAAATATTTAAAAAAAGAGTTGGTGATGATGGTGTGCCTGCCAACCTACAATATAGGCCGTCTGATTTACATCTGACGGATAGGAAGGAAACAATGGCAATTTTGCAAAAAGATACCCACACCCCTCTCCACATTTGCAAATAAGGCCTTCCCATGTTCATCCTTTTCTCCCACAAGATAAACAACTCATACAAATGCATCATGATGTTTCGTGCAACGCATGGGAATCTTGCTGGTTCTAAAAAACTTCCCGTCTTTTGCCACACTATTGTTGCAGATCAAGAACCTACCCAAGCAAAGTGCAATACAAGAGCGACTTACAATTACAAGGTGATATTCTGATGGACAATGCAAGCTAGTACAACCAGTTACTTTTACGGGAACAATAGCAACCAAGAAATTTGAAGGGTAGGTATGAACAAAATTGGAATTGCACGTGTACTGCTAAGACATTCAATACACACATATTACCAATCGAGGAGAAGTACAATGGTCGCAACGGCTTTTGTGCATCATGGTCGTCAACGGGAGTCAGTTCATTGTCCACGACGATGGTGCTTCTGCGCTTAGCGTTGGCTTCCGGGAAGCAGATCCGGGACCGTGGAAGACGGTGTCGGGGAAGAGGCTCCGTGTACAACAACGGTGGACCTGCTCCAGTGCGGCGTACGACATCGTCGATGAGGCAAATGCGCTATAGTGGACGAGTGCGCCGATGTAGAAGGGGAGGAGCACGAAGGCTCCGGTGTCATGGAGAAGTCTACTTTGCGGTCGGGATAGAAAATGGGGAGTACTCAGGTGTACTACTCTGGGTGCCAGGGTGAGGTTGGCTGGGTAGGGCGAACCTGAAGTTACCAAAACAGCCCCCTACCAACCAGCATCCGTAGGCCTGTTCCGAAGGGTATGATGCTAACTTCGCACTGCTCGAATCAGGGTCGCGGGAGATTTTCCCGCCAACAACCAAAATTTTGTAACACTGAACTCCCCATTTGGCGTGTTGGGTGACTGGGCTAAGCAACGAGTACTCCCTCCGTTTTTATTAACTCTGCATATTAGGTTTGACCAAAGTCAAACTTTCTAAAGTTTGACCAAGTTCATAGAAAAATATAAACATTTACCATAACAAATATGTATGATTTGAAAGTACATTCCATAATGAAACTAATGGTATTAATTTGTTATTGTATATGTTAATATTTTTTGTTATAAACTTTGTGAGAGTTTACAAAACTTGACTTTGACCAATGCTAATACGCGGACTTAAATAAAAACGGAGGGAGTACACATTTGTTTTCTTAGTTTGTAGTGGAATTAATCATTTGTCGTAATCGTGAAATAAAATATTAGGCTACTGACTTCGAATGTAATGGTTTATACAATTCAATAGTTAGAATCATTGTTGAATTCCAAGATGTATACGAGGTCTATAGTACTTCACATTATGCTCACACTCACATAATCCCAGTCAAATGAAAAATCTAAATCCATTTCATAGTTATTGCATTGTAGGATGCAACAAAACCAACCATAACTCTACATGATCCATTATAAAAGCAACATTTTGAACACATCCCAATGTGTGAATGAAATGTGTAGAGAGAGAGCTTGCCAAGATGGAGCGGATAGGGCGGGAAAGATTGTATGTATGTGGGCGACAGAGTAGGAGACAAACCTAAAGAGCGGGAGGGAGAGAGAGGGAGAGGAAGAAGTTAGGTCTGTGAGAAAGGTGGAGACATGTAATATACGTCAGATGCATGTGCATCGGGATTTTGTACACGTGGAAGGAGAAGAGACAATGGGTTTGATGAGAGAGCTGGAAAAACATGGACGGGAGGGGAAGGATCTCATGGGTTGAGGGATTGATAATTTTGTGCGGCAGAGAGAGGGGGGTGGGAGTCAGTCAGCCGTCATCACATCATCCTGATTATAAATGGCCCCACATTATCTAGCAAATTGTGGCCGTCGTCTTTGATCTCCTTGATGCCCTCTTTGAAGATTGAGGTGGTGTGCATGCTGGGGTGCAGAGAAGCACAAGCAAGAGTGGTCGCTATATAACCTTGGATGTGGATGGATTGTGTGCTCCGGGGAGGGGCGAGTGTGTGTGCAGAGTGTGTGTGTGTGTGTGTGTGTGTGTGTGTGTCTGTGTCTGTGTGTCTGTGTGCATGCGTGTGTGTGTGTGTGTGTGTGTGCCAAACATTGTGAGAAATCAAACCTATGAAGAGAATGTGTGTGTATGTGACGGAAGGAAATAAATATATTAGGCTACTGACTTCGAATGTAATGGTTTATAAAATTCAATAGTTAGAATCATTGTTGAATTCCAAGATGTATACGAGGTCTGAAATACTTCACAATATGCTGAAACTCACATAATCCCAGTCAAATGAAAAATCTAAATGCATTTCATAGTTATTACTTTGTAGGATGCAACAAAACCAACCATAACTCTACATAATCTATTATAAAAGCAACATTTTGAACACAACCCAATGTGTGAATGAAATGTGTAGAGAGAGCTTGTGAAGATGGAGCAGATAGGGGGGGAAAGATTGAGAGAGAGAGATAGAGGAGATAGAGAAAGAGAGGAAGAAGTTAGGTCTGTGAGAAAGATGGAGACACGTAATATACGTGAGATGCGTGTGCATCTCGATTTTGTACACGTGGAAGGAGAAGAGACAACGGGTTTGATGAGAGAGATGGAAAAACATGGACGAGAGGTGAAGGATCTTGTGGATTGAGGGATTGACAATTTTGTGCAGGAGAGAGAGGGGGAGGAGTCAGTCAGCCGTCGTCACATCATCCTGCTTCCAAATGGCCCCGCATTCTCTAGTGTCGCCGTCTTCAATCTCTTCAATGGCCTCTTTGAAGATTGAGGTGGTGTGCATGTTGGGGTGCGGAGAAGCACAAGAGAGAGTGGTTGCCATATAACCTTTGATGGGGATGAATTGTGTGCTCAGGGGAGGGGGAGTGTGTGTGTGTGTGTGTGTGTGTGTGTGTGTGCCAGCCACATATACGTGTTCTCTCTCAGTCACGCACACAGAGATGTTTGGTGATTCTTAAAAAACTAGAGTGCACCTAAAACGTCGAAATCCAAATAAGCACGAACCGAAGCTAAATTCAAATATATGGAAATATTGTAGCGTGAAGAACTTTTTCCAGGAAAAAAATGTAGAGTAATATTCGGGGATTGTTTTCACACACACAAAAAGGTTCTTTTTTCACACACACAAAAAGGTTCTTTTTTCACAGACACAAAAAGGTTCGGTGGATGTCCTTCCAGCGCGACACGGTGACGCACTGTTCAATCGACCGCGCGGCCGCGGTGCACGCCGCTTGCACAGGATTCCATATCGATTTTGTGCTAACTAATATGGTAGTATAAGCGATGCCTCAGTCTAATATTTTTTTTTGAACTAGGCCTCAGTCTAATGTTTACATGTACTAGTACGGTGTTCTTTTAAGTTTGACCAACCCTGTATAAAACTAAACTAAGCTCCCATGCGCACACTCATCAATATGCCGCCGCCGTTGCCCATGCCGGTGGCCGCCTGCTCCGGCCGACCATTTATCGGCCATCACCGCCGTGTCCCCGCCATCCCTATGCCATGAAGCCAAAGGCTCACCCGCTTGCGTCATCTGCAGTCCTTCCTCGTGATGCTGCCATGCTGCCAAGCACGCGAGCAGCTGGTGGAGCCGCATCTATGCCCGCAGCGTACAAAGAGGAGGACGAGCACATCCTCCAGCGTGCCGGCAAGGAGGAGCTAGCATGTCATTGTCGTCTCCGCACACGCGTAGGAGGCGGGCATGCTGGCTTTCACGGCAGAAGCCGGTCGCGCCCGCGCCGAGCCCGCAAACCGGGTGCATACGGTGGATCTACCTTCGATACCTTGAATGCCACGTGGATCCTGCAATCTGAAGGAACAATTTGGGTCAGTCTACTTGTGAGCCATTGCATGCAACATGGACGGCTAGAAGGGCTTCTTCAACCTCCAAAAATGATGCACTCTTCATCTTCTCTCTCAGGCATCGAGCCACCAGCCCGCCACAGGCCTAACCGCCTGCCTCCCCCCCCCCCTCCCCT